>NC_092714.1:266480628-266843596 GCF_047496885.1 Scyliorhinus torazame | reverse complement strand
AACTTGGCGGGGCGGGGCGGGGCGGGGCATCCCCCCGGCGTGCTGAACCAGAAACCTGGCGGGGCGGGGTGGAGCATCCCGCCGGCGTGCTGAACCAGAAACCTGGCGGGGCGGGGCGGGGCATCCCCCGGCGTGCTGAACCAGAAACCTGGCGGGGCGGGGCGGGGCATCCCGCCGGCGTGCTGAACCAGAAACCTGGCGGGGCGGGGCGGAGCATCCCGCCGGCGTGCTGAACCAGAAACCTGGCGGGACGGGGCGGGGCATCCCGCCGGCGTGCTGAACCAGAAACCTGGCGGGGCGGGGCGGGGAGGAGCATCCCGCCGGCGTGCTGAACCAGAAACCTGGCGGGGCGGGGCGGGGCGGGAGGAGCATCCCGCCGGCGTGCTGAACCAGAAACCTGGCGGGGTGGGGCGGGGCATCCCGCCGGCGTGCTGAACCAGAAACCTGGCGGGGCGGGGCTGGGCATCCCGCCGGCGTGCTGAACCAGAAACCTGGCGGGGCGGGGCGGGGCGGGAGGAGCATCCCGCCGGCGTGCTGAACCAGAAACCTGGCGGGGTGGGGCGGGGCAACCCGCCGGCGTGCTGAACCAGAAACCTGGCGGGGCGGGGCATCCCGCCGGCGTGCTGAACCAGAAACCTGGCGGGGCGGGGCGGGGCGGGGAGGAGCATCCCGCCGGCGTGCTGAACCAGAAACCTGGCGGGGCGGGGCGGGGCATCCCGCCGGCGTGCTGAACCAGAAACCTGGCGGGGCGGGACGGAGCATCCCGCCGGCGTGCTGAACCAGAAACCTGGCGGGGCGGGACGGAGCATCCCGCCGGCGTGCTGAACCAGAAACCTGGCGGGGCGGGGCGGGGCGGAGCATCCCGCCGGCGTGCTGAACCACAAACCTGGCGGGGCGGGGCGGGGCGGAGCATCCCGCCGGCGTGCTGAACCAGAAACCTGGCGGGGCGGGGCGGGGCGGAGCATCCCGCCGGCGTGCTGAACCACAAACCTGGCGGGGCGGGGCGGGGCGGAGCATCCCGCCGGCGTGCTGAACCAGAAACCTGGCGGGGCGGGGCGGGGCGGAGCATCCCGCCGGCGTGCTGAACCAGAAACCTGGCGGGGCGGGGCGGGGCGGGGCGGAGCATCCCGCCGGCGTGCTGAACCAGAAACCTGGCGGGGCGGGGCGGGGCGGGGAGGAGCATCCCGCCGGCGTGCTGAACCAGAAACCTGGCGGGGCGGGGCGGAGCATCCCGCCGGCGTGCTGAACCAGAAACCTGGCGGGGCGGGGTGGAGCATCCCGCCGGCGTGCTGAACCAGAAACCTGGCGGGGCGGGCGGAGCATCCCGCCGGCGTGCTGAACCAGAAACCTGGCGGGGCGGGGCGGGGCGGGACGGAGCATCCCGCCGGCGTGCTGAACCAGAAACCTGGCGGGGCAGGGCGGGGCGGGAGGAGCATCCCGCCGGCGTGCTGAACCAGAAACCTGGCGGGGCGGGGCGGAACGGGCGGGGCATCCCGCCGGCGTGCTGAACCAGAAACCTGGCGGGGCGGGGCGTCCCGCCGGCGTGCTGAACCAGAAATCTGGCGGGGCGGGGCGGAGCGGAGAATCCCGCCGGCGTGCTGAACCAGAAATCTGGCGGGGCGGGGCGGGGCGTCCCGCCGGTGTGCTGAACCAGAAATCTGACGGGGCGGGGCGGAGCGGAGAATCCCGCCGGCGTGCTGAACCAGAAACCTGGCGGGGCGGGGCGGGGCGGGGCGTCCCGCCGGCGTGCTGAACCAGAAATCTGGCGGGGCGGGGCGGAGCGGAGAATCCCGCCGGCGTGCTGAACCAGAAACCTGGCGGGGCGGGGCGGAGCATCCCGCCGGCGTGCTGAACCAGAAACCTGGCGGGGCGGGGCGGGGCGGGGCGTCCCGCCGGCGTGCTGAACCAGAAACCTGGCGGGGCGGGGCGGGGCGGAGCATCCCGCCGGCGTGCTGAACCAGAAACCTGGCGGGGCGGGGCGGAGCATCCCGCCGGCGTGCTGAACCAGAAACCTGGCGGGGCGGGGCGGGGCGGGGCGGAGCATCCCGCCGGCGTGCTGAACCAGAAACCTGGCGGGGCGGGGCGGGGCGGGGAGGAGCATCCCGCCGGCGTGCTGAACCAGAAACCTGGCGGGGCGGGGCGGAGCATCCCGCCGGCGTGCTGAACCAGAAACCTGGCGGGGCGGGGTGGAGCATCCCGCCGGCGTGCTGAACCAGAAACCTGGCGGGGCGGGGCGGAGCGGGCGGGGCATCCCGCCGGCGTGCTGAACCAGAAACCTGGCGGGGCGGGGCGGGGCGTCCCGCCGGCGTGCTGAACCAGAAATCTGGCGGGGCGGGGCGGAGCGGAGAATCCCGCCGGCGTGCTGAACCAGAAATCTGGCGGGGCGGGGCGGGGCGTCCCGCCGGTGTGCTGAACCAGAAATCTGGCGGGGCGGGGCGGAGCGGAGAATCCCGCCGGCGTGCTGAACCAGAAACCTGGCGGGGCGGGGCGGGGCGGGGCGTCCCGCCGGCGTGCTGAACCAGAAATCTGGCGGGGCGGGGCGGAGCGGAGAATCCCGCCGGCCTGCTGAACCAGAAACCTGGCGGGGCGGGGCGGAGCATCCCGCCGGCGTGCTGAACCAGAAACCTGGCGGGGCGGGGCGGAGCATCCCGCCGGCGTGCTGAACCAGAAACCTGGCGGGGCGGGGCGGGGCGGAGCATCCCGCCGGCGTGCTGAACCAGAAACCTGGCGGGGCGGGGCGGGCGGAGCATCCCGCCGGCGTGCTGAACCAGAAACCTGGCGGGGCGGGGCGGGCCATCCCGCCGGCGTGCTGAACCAGAAACCTGGCGGGGTGGGGCGGGGCGGGGCGTGGCATCCCGCCGGCGTGCTGAACCAGAAACCTGGCGGGGCGGGGCGGGGCATCCCGCCGGCGAGCTGAACCAGAAACCTGGTGGGGCGGGGCGGGGCGGGGCATCCCGCCGGCGTGCTGAACCAGAAACCTGGCGGGGCGGGACGGAGCATCCCGCCGGCATGCTGAACCAGAAACCTGGCGGGGCGGAGCGGGGCGGAACATCCCGCCAGCGTGCTGAACCAGAAATCTGGCGGGGCGGGGCGGAGCGGAGAATCCCGCCGGCGTGCTGAACCAGAAACCTGGCGGGGCGGGGCGGGGCGTCCCGCCGGCGTGCTGAACCAGAAATCTGGCGGGGCGGGGCGGAGCGGAGAATCCCGCCGGCGTGCTGAACCAGAAACCTGGCGGGGCGGGGCGGGGCGGAGCGGAGAATCCCGCCGGCGTGCTGAACCAGAAACCTGGCGGGGCGGGGCGTCCCGCCGGCGTGCTGAACCAGAAACCTGGCGGGGCGGGCCGGGGCGTCCCGCCGGCGTGCTGAACCAGAAACCTGGCGGGGCGGGGCGGAGCATCCCGCCGGCGTGCTGAACCAGAAACCTGGCGTGGCGGGACGGAGCATCCCGCCGGCGTGCTGAACCAGAAACCTGGCGGGGCGGGGCGGAGCATCCCGCCGGCGTGCTGAACCAGAAACCTGGCGGGGCGGGGCGGAGCATCCCGCCGGCGTGCTGAACCAGAAACCTGGCGTGGCGGGACGGAGCATCCCGCCGGCGTGCTGAACCAGAAACCTGGCGGGGCGGGGCGGGGCATCCCGCCGGCGTGCTGAACCAGAAACCTGGCGGGGCGGGGCGGGGCGGAGCATCCCGCCGGCGTGCTGAACCAGAAACCTGGCGGGGCGGGGCGGGGAGGAGCATCCCCCGGCGTGCTGAACCAGAAACCTGGCGGGGCGGGGCGGGGCATCCCGCCGGCGTGCTGAACCAGAAACCTGGCGGGGCGGGGCGGAGCATCCCGCCGGCGTGCTGAACCAGAAACCTGGCGGGGCGGGCGGGGCATCCCGCCGGCGTGCTGAACCAGAAACCTGGCGGGGCGGGCGGGGCATCCCGCCGGCGTGCTGAACCAGAAACCTGGCGGGGCGGGGAGGAGCATCCCGCCGGCGTGCTGAACCAGAAACCTGGCGCGGCGGGCGGAGCATCCCGTCGGCGTGCTGAACCAGAAACCTGGCGGGGCGGGGCGGGGCATCCCGCCGGCATGCTGAACCAGAAACCTGGCGGGGCGGGGCGGGGCATCCCGCCGGCATGCTGAACCAGAAACCTGGCGGGGCGGGGCGGGGCATCCCGCCGGCATGCTGAACCAGAAACCTGGCGGGGCGGGGCGGGGCGGGGCGGAGCATCCCGCCGGCATGCTGAACCAGAAACTTGGCGGGGCGGGGCGGGGCATCCCGCCGGCATGCTGAACCAGAAACCTGGCGGGGCGGGGCGGGGCATCCCGCCGGCATGCTGAACCAGAAACCTGGCGGGGCGGAGCGGAGCATCCCGCCGGTGTGCTGAACCAGAAACCTGGCGGGGCGGGGCGGGGCGGTGCAGAGCATCCCGCCGGCGTGCTGAACCAGAAACCTGGCGGGGCGGGGCGGGGCGGAGCATACCGCCGGCATGCTGAACCAGAAACCTGGCGGGGCGGGGCGGAGCATCCCGCCGGCGTGCTGAACCAGAAACCTGGCGGGGCGGGGCGGGGCGGTGCAGAGCATCCCGCCGGCGTGCTGAACCAGAAACCTGGCGGGGCGGGGCGGGGCGGTGCAGAGCATCCCGCCGGCGTGCTGAACCAGAAACCTGGTGGGGCGGGGCGGGGCGGGGCGGGGCGGGGAGGGGCATCCCGCCGGCGTGCTGAACCAGAAACCTGGCGGGGCGGGGCGGGGCGGTGCAGAGCATCCCGCCGGCGTGCTGAACCAGAAACCTGGTGGGGCGGGGCGGGGCGGGGCGGGGCGGGGAGGGGCATCCCGCCGGCGTGCTGAACCAGAAACCTGGTGGGGCGGGGCGGGGTGGGGCAGGGCGGGGCGGAGCATCCCGCCGGCGTGCTGAACCAGAAACCTGGCGGGGCGGGGCGGGGCGGGGCGGAGCATCCCGCCGGCGTGCTGAACCAGAAACCTGGCGGGGCGGGACGGAGCATCCCGCCGGCATGCTGAACCAGAAACCTGGCGGGGCGGGGCGGGGCGGAGCATCCCGCCGACATGCTGAACCAGAAACCTGGCGGGGCGGGGCGGGGCGGGGCGGTGCAGAGCATCCCGCCGGCGTGCTGAACCAGAAACCTGGCGGGGCGGGGCGGGGCGGTGCAGAGCATCCCGCCGGCGTGCTGAACCAGAAACCTGGTGGGGCGGGGCGGGGCGGGGCGGGGAGGGGCGGAGCATCCCGCCGGCGTGCTGAACCAGAAACCTGGCGGGGCGGGGCGGGGCGGGGCGGAGCATCCCGCCGGCGTGCTGAACCAGAAACCTGGCGGGGCGGGGCGGGGCGGGGCGGAGCATCCCGCCGGCGTGCTGAACCAGAAACCTGGCGGGGTGGGGCGGGGCATCCCGCCGGCGTGCTGAACCAGAAACCTGGCGGGGCGGGGCGGGGCGGGGAGGAGCATCCCGCCGGCGTGCTGAACCAGAAACCTGGCGGGGCGGGGCGGGGCATCCCGCCGGCGTGCTGAACCAGAAACCTGGCGGGGCGGGGCGGGGCGGGAGGAGCATCCCGCCGGCGTGCTGAACCAGAAACCTGGCGGGGCGGGGCATCCCGCCGGCGTGCTGAACCAGAAACCTGGCGGGGTGGGGCGGGGCATCCCGCCGGCGTGCTGAACCAGAAACCTGGCGGGGTGGGGCGGGGCATCCCGCCGGCGTGCTGAACCAGAAACTTGGCGGGGCGGGGCGGGGCGGGGCATCCCCCCGGCGTGCTGAACCAGAAACCTGGCGGGGCGGGGTGGAGCATCCCGCCGGCGTGCTGAACCAGAAACCTGGCGGGGCGGGGCGGGGCATCCCCCGGCGTGCTGAACCAGAAACCTGGCGGGGCGGGGCGGGGCATCCCGCCGGCGTGCTGAACCAGAAACCTGGCGGGGCGGGGCGGAGCATCCCGCCGGCGTGCTGAACCAGAAACCTGGCGGGACGGGGCGGGGCATCCCGCCGGCGTGCTGAACCAGAAACCTGGCGGGGCGGGGCGGGGAGGAGCATCCCGCCGGCGTGCTGAACCAGAAACCTGGCGGGGCGGGGCGGGGCGGGAGGAGCATCCCGCCGGCGTGCTGAACCAGAAACCTGGCGGGGTGGGGCGGGGCATCCCGCCGGCGTGCTGAACCAGAAACCTGGCGGGGCGGGGCTGGGCATCCCGCCGGCGTGCTGAACCAGAAACCTGGCGGGGCGGGGCGGGGCGGGAGGAGCATCCCGCCGGCGTGCTGAACCAGAAACCTGGCGGGGTGGGGCGGGGCAACCCGCCGGCGTGCTGAACCAGAAACCTGGCGGGGCGGGGCATCCCGCCGGCGTGCTGAACCAGAAACCTGGCGGGGCGGGGCGGGGCGGGGAGGAGCATCCCGCCGGCGTGCTGAACCAGAAACCTGGCGGGGCGGGGCGGGGCATCCCGCCGGCGTGCTGAACCAGAAACCTGGCGGGGCGGGACGGAGCATCCCGCCGGCGTGCTGAACCAGAAACCTGGCGGGGCGGGACGGAGCATCCCGCCGGCGTGCTGAACCAGAAACCTGGCGGGGCGGGGCGGGGCGGAGCATCCCGCCGGCGTGCTGAACCACAAACCTGGCGGGGCGGGGCGGGGCGGAGCATCCCGCCGGCGTGCTGAACCAGAAACCTGGCGGGGCGGGGCGGGGCGGAGCATCCCGCCGGCGTGCTGAACCACAAACCTGGCGGGGCGGGGCGGGGCGGAGCATCCCGCCGGCGTGCTGAACCAGAAACCTGGCGGGGCGGGGCGGGGCGGAGCATCCCGCCGGCGTGCTGAACCAGAAACCTGGCGGGGCGGGGCGGGGCGGGGCGGAGCATCCCGCCGGCGTGCTGAACCAGAAACCTGGCGGGGCGGGGCGGGGCGGGGAGGAGCATCCCGCCGGCGTGCTGAACCAGAAACCTGGCGGGGCGGGGCGGAGCATCCCGCCGGCGTGCTGAACCAGAAACCTGGCGGGGCGGGGTGGAGCATCCCGCCGGCGTGCTGAACCAGAAACCTGGCGGGGCGGGCGGAGCATCCCGCCGGCGTGCTGAACCAGAAACCTGGCGGGGCAGGGCGGGGCGGGAGGAGCATCCCGCCGGCGTGCTGAACCAGAAACCTGGCGGGGCGGGGCGGAACGGGCGGGGCATCCCGCCGGCGTGCTGAACCAGAAACCTGGCGGGGCGGGGCGTCCCGCCGGCGTGCTGAACCAGAAATCTGGCGGGGCGGGGCGGAGCGGAGAATCCCGCCGGCGTGCTGAACCAGAAATCTGGCGGGGCGGGGCGGGGCGTCCCGCCGGTGTGCTGAACCAGAAATCTGACGGGGCGGGGCGGAGCGGAGAATCCCGCCGGCGTGCTGAACCAGAAACCTGGCGGGGCGGGGCGGGGCGGGGCGTCCCGCCGGCGTGCTGAACCAGAAATCTGGCGGGGCGGGGCGGAGCGGAGAATCCCGCCGGCGTGCTGAACCAGAAACCTGGCGGGGCGGGGCGGAGCATCCCGCCGGCGTGCTGAACCAGAAACCTGGCGGGGCGGGGCGGGGCGGGGCGTCCCGCCGGCGTGCTGAACCAGAAACCTGGCGGGGCGGGGCGGGGCGGAGCATCCCGCCGGCGTGCTGAACCAGAAACCTGGCGGGGCGGGGCGGAGCATCCCGCCGGCGTGCTGAACCAGAAACCTGGCGGGGCGGGGCGGGGCGGGGCGGAGCATCCCGCCGGCGTGCTGAACCAGAAACCTGGCGGGGCGGGGCGGGGCGGGGAGGAGCATCCCGCCGGCGTGCTGAACCAGAAACCTGGCGGGGCGGGGCGGAGCATCCCGCCGGCGTGCTGAACCAGAAACCTGGCGGGGCGGGGTGGAGCATCCCGCCGGCGTGCTGAACCAGAAACCTGGCGGGGCGGGGCGGAGCGGGCGGGGCATCCCGCCGGCGTGCTGAACCAGAAACCTGGCGGGGCGGGGCGGGGCGTCCCGCCGGCGTGCTGAACCAGAAATCTGGCGGGGCGGGGCGGAGCGGAGAATCCCGCCGGCGTGCTGAACCAGAAATCTGGCGGGGCGGGGCGGGGCGTCCCGCCGGTGTGCTGAACCAGAAATCTGGCGGGGCGGGGCGGAGCGGAGAATCCCGCCGGCGTGCTGAACCAGAAACCTGGCGGGGCGGGGCGGGGCGGGGCGTCCCGCCGGCGTGCTGAACCAGAAATCTGGCGGGGCGGGGCGGAGCGGAGAATCCCGCCGGCCTGCTGAACCAGAAACCTGGCGGGGCGGGGCGGAGCATCCCGCCGGCGTGCTGAACCAGAAACCTGGCGGGGCGGGGCGGAGCATCCCGCCGGCGTGCTGAACCAGAAACCTGGCGGGGCGGGGCGGGGCGGAGCATCCCGCCGGCGTGCTGAACCAGAAACCTGGCGGGGCGGGGCGGGCGGAGCATCCCGCCGGCGTGCTGAACCAGAAACCTGGCGGGGCGGGGCGGGCCATCCCGCCGGCGTGCTGAACCAGAAACCTGGCGGGGTGGGGCGGGGCGGGGCGTGGCATCCCGCCGGCGTGCTGAACCAGAAACCTGGCGGGGCGGGGCGGGGCATCCCGCCGGCGTGCTGAACCAGAAACCTGGTGGGGCGGGGCGGGGCGGGGCATCCCGCCGGCGAGCTGAACCAGAAACCTGGTGGGGCGGGGCGGGGCATCCCGCCGGCGAGCTGAACCAGAAACCTGGTGGGGCGGGGCGGGGCGGGGCATCCCGCCGGCGTGCTGAACCAGAAACCTGGCGGGGCGGGACGGAGCATCCCGCCGGCATGCTGAACCAGAAACCTGGCGGGGCGGAGCGGGGCGGAACATCCCGCCAGCGTGCTGAACCAGAAACCTGGCGGTGCGGGGCGGAGCATCCCGCCAGCGTGCTGAACCAGAAACCTGGCGGGGCGGGGCGGAGCGGAGAATCCCGCCGGCGTGCTGAACCAGAAACCTGGCGGGGCGGGGCGGGGCGGAGCATCCCGCCGGCGTGCTGAACCAGAAACCTGGCGGGGCGGGGCGGGGCGGAGCATCCCGCCGGCGTGCTGAACCAGAAACCTGGCGGGGCGGGGCGGGGCGGGGCGGAGCATCCCGCCGGCGTGCTGAACCAGAAACCTGGCGGGGCGGGGCGGGGCGGAGCATCCCGCCGGCGTGCTGAACCAGAAACCTGGCGGGGCGGGGCGGGGCGGAGCATCCCGCCGGCGTGCTGAACCAGAAACCTGGCGGGGCGGGGCGGGGCGGGGCAGAGCATCCCGCCGGCGTGCTGAACCAGAAACCTGGCGCGGCGGGGCGGAGCATCCCGCCGGCGTGCTGAACCAGAAACCTGGCGGGGCGGGGCGGGACGGAGCATCCCGCCGGCGTGCTGAACCAGAAACCTGGCGGGGCGGGACGGAGCATCCCGCCGGCATGCTGAACCAGAAACCTGGCGGGGCAGGGCGGGGCATCCCGCCGGCGTGCTGAACCAGAAACCTGGCGGGGCGGAGCATCCCGCCGGCGTGCTGAACCAGAAACCTGGCGGGGCGGGGCGGGGCATCCCGCCGGCATGCTGAACCAGAAACCTGGCGGGGCGGGGCGGGGCGGAGCATCCCGCCGGCGTGCTGAACCAGAAACCTGGCGGGGCGGGGCGGAGCATCCCGCCGGCGTGCTGAACCAGAAACCTGGCGGGGCGGGGCGGGGCATCCCGCCGGCGTGCTGAACCAGAAACCTGGCGGGGCGGGGCGGAGCATCCCGCCGGCGTGCTGAACCAGAAACCTGGCGGGGCGGGGCGGAGCATCCCGCCGGCGTGCTGAACCAGAAACCTGGCGGGGCGGGGCGGGGCGGAGCATCCCGCCGGCGTGCTGAACCAGGATCTGGCGGTGCGGGGCGGAGCATCCAACCCCCTGTGTGTAATTGTTCAGCTAAAGGGAGCATAAAGGAAAACTATATTGTAATCCAATTTTGCCATGTTTAATAAATGTTTTTTTTCTTGTTGTTGAAACCAATTAGCGGTCCTCTGATTCTGTTCCTCCGTGTTTTAGAAAAGAAAGTAAAAGTAAAAGCCAGGGTTCCATTCCATTTAGAACATACACTGGGATTGTAACAATACATATATTTATAATGAGGCAACAGGAGCAAGCCATTCAGCTCCTCAAACCTGTTCCACCATTCAACAACATCATGGCTGATCTGTGACTTAACTCCGAATCATAGAATCATAGAATCCCACACCTCCACCCTATCCCCATAACCCCGAAACCCAGCAACCCCCATCTAACCTAAGGGCAATTTAGCATGGCCAAGCCACCTAATCTGCACATCTTTGGACTGTGGGAGGAAACCGGAGCGCCCGGAGGAAACCCACGCAGACACGGGGACAATGTGCAGACTCCGCACAGACAGTCACCCAAGTCGGGAATCGAACCTGGGATCCTGGCGCGGTGAAGCCACAGTGCTAACCACTATGCTACCGTGCTGCCCCAATCCACTTATGTCCCTGAATTTTAACTTAACCTGCCCCTCTCGGGTTGTCGCAATGATGTAAAGGCACAAATCACTCAAAAGGGATTATACAAACATGTTGTGGGTTCACGTATTTAGACTGGGCACTTGGGAACATTTATACAACAGGTGGAAAGCTTGGAGACACCAGCAGTGGAGCTGTGTGTGTGTGCACGCTCTGCTCAAAAGCAAAAGTGAAGCCAAGAGGGGATCGCAGGACGCACTTCCCTTCTAGTGATGTCATGGCTCCTATGCCTCGAAGGAATATTGACCAGTCGCCACCCCTGCCTGGTTTCCGACGGGGGAGGGGTCAGGCTAAAATTGGAACCAGTGCGTGTTGGATAGATTGTACACTCCTCCGCACACGCAAAGCGGAACATCTCCAAGTGAACCCATTCAATCTGAAATATATAGACTGCAAAAGGCAGCATGTGCTCCTGTTAACATTTCACAGTGTGGCGTCACGCCAAATCTTGTGTTAATCAATTTTCATCTTAGAAATCTGGGTTCACATTCACAGTTCCACTTGCAGCCTTGCTCCCGGTAGCTTCAGGGCAGAGTTCAGTTTCCAGTACAGAGAACATGAATGGGCCTTTTCATTATTTTGTTTGTTCATTATTGAATCCCGGGATGAATATTTCCTCTTCGCCCCAGTTGTGAAGGAATGGTTCTGTTCAGAGCCTTTGTATGCCCGTGCTAACAACACAGACCGCACACTGTTCTTTCCTGCCAAGATAACACTTTATTCAAAAGAAATATTTATTTTAAAGGTTTTCTCTCCCTTTCCCAAATGAAGCTATATGTGTCATGTGGGAATGACTGAAAGCCTTTATCAGGGCTACTGTTGAGCCAGCCTTGGAAATATCTGTGAGAGGGACCGAGGCAATGGGGAGTGAAGGCTGACCTTTCTCACAGAGGCGAAAGAGGGGGGGGGGTTATCAATAACAGATTACGTCTCATTACTCATTAGAATTTTCTGCACAGAATCAGAATGGTGCAGCACAGAAGGAGGCCGTTTGAGCCACCCCTGCCTGGATTAGATCTCTGAAAGAGCTGTCCAATTAATTGCACTCCGTCTCCTCTGTAATTATTTTCCGCCTCCAAGATCAAATGAAATGAAAATCGCTTATTGTCACGAGTAGGCTTCAAATGAAGTGGCTGTGAAAAGCCCCTAGTCGCCACATTCCGGCGCCTGTTCGGGGAGGCTGGTACGGGGATTGAACCGTGCTGCTGGCCTGCCTGGGTCTGCTTTAAAAGCCAGCTCGTTAGCCCCGTGCTAAACCAGCCCCTATCCAATTGAAAGTGACAATTGAATCCATGTTTGGAACCCCTTTGGACGGAACATTCTAGATTACAACAGCTCATCATTCGTTCCCCCCCCCCCCCCCCATGTCGCCTCTGGTTATTTTGCCAATTGACTTAAATCCGTGTCCTCTTGTACCAATCTCAACCACTTTAAACATTTTCCTCTTGTTTATTCTGTAAAAACACAATCGAGATTTGGGGCAACTTTTATCAAATCTCTCCTTCACCTTCTCTGCTCTAACAAAGGTGAACATTGGGGAAGGAGGAGGACACTCAGCCCTTCGTGCCTGTTCTGCCAGTCAGTTAGATTGGGGTTGATCACCTACCTCAATGATTCCCCATATCCCTTGAACAACCCCCGTTCCCCCAGTCTCTCAACGCAAGTGAGGTCTTTCAACCCCTGGTACCTTTTGTCATGAGAATGTCGCTTTAAGAAATGGTCAGCTGCTCATGTTACTGCAGTGATGTCAGAGTGTGGGTGGAGCTGAGCTCTGGTTCTGCTTTTTAGTTTCGCTTTGGGAAAAAGCTTGGGGGTGTCTGTGTTTTTCAGTGAGCTGCAGCTGAAGTTAAACAAAGAGCCGTCCTGTTGATCTCTGCCATCCAAAGACTAAAGACTATTTCTGGATCATTTGGTGAATTCAGAATTATAAATAGTGAATGTGAACCCAATGTGCTCCTGTTTAAAGGTTTGTTAAGTCTTTTGGATGTTAAAAGGACAGCTTAAAGGATTACTTAGTGTTGTATTCTTTGGGGGTTGTCTTTGAATTAATGGTTGCTAAGATATTCACTGTTTGTTTTAAAAAGGTTAACTTGAGTTCATAGAATAAACATTGTTTTGTTTTAAAAAATATTTGTCCATTTCTGCAGCACCACACCTGTAGAGTGGGCCGTGTGCTCCCCATACCACAATCTATTAAAAGTTGTGGGTCAGGTGAACTCCTTGATACACTTTGGGGTTCTCTAAACCCTGGCCCATAACACTTTCAAGCAAGTGTCTTCTGCACCCTCTTCAAGGCCTTGCCATCCATCCAACAGTATGGGGCCCAAGAACGGGACCTGATCGGGGGGGAGTCGGACCCACAGGAAGCAGGTCAATCAGTTAGAGGTGGAAATCCACAATCCCCTCACGCCCTGTGGAGTTTTAATTGATTGACAGGCCGGGCCTCCCGTTGGATGGGAGAGCTTATCAATGAAGGCTGCAGTGCAGCAGGTAGTCTCACAATGAGGAAGGAGGGAATGCCAATTAAGGAGTGGGATCGGAGGGGGGGAGGTCAATTGGATGTGCTGCCAAGCCTGGAAGAGGTCGGGGAGCCTGTGAGGGGGAGGGGATGTGGGGTAGGGGGGAAATGGAGCAGGTCGTTGGGGTGGGGGAGGGTACCTGATCAAGGAGGCTACGCTTGCAGGGACCCAGTAGGTGGGGGAGGGGGGAAGGGGGTGAAAGCACTTCCTGTATCCACCAAGTCCTCGCTTTGGAGAATGGTCAGGTCCTCTGACAGGTGGGGAGCCCTGCTGACACGGTTAAAGATTAGAAACGCAATAACAATGACCCTCACAGCGTGTTATTCATATTTAGATCTGCAACCTGACCCCAATGGTGGGGCAACCATCCCCCTTCCAGCTTCAACTAAAGCTGGAAATGCACAGATTGAAGATGGGTTTGGGTCGGGAAGCAGGGGCGTCATTCTCCGACCCCCCAGAGGGTCGGAGAATGGTCGTTGGCCGCCGTGAATCCCGCCCCCGCCGGTTGCCGAAGTCTCCGAAGGGAGTAAAGTCGGCGGGGCGTTAATGTCGCCGCTGCCGTCGGAGAATGGCACGGGTCTGCGCAAGGCAGCTGATTTTCGGCCTGCCGATATTCTCCCTTCCGGATGGGCCGAAGTCCCGACGACGTGATGACCGTTCACGTCGACGTGAATCAAACCTCCTTTTCATCGGCGTCACCCTGTGCTCCAGGGTCACGCCGACCAGCGTGGAGGTGAGTGACGGCCTGGGGGGTTGGCTCTGGGCAGGCGATGGCGTGGCCGCAGACTGATTGCGTGAGGAGAGGTGTGTCTCGGCTTGTGTGTGTGTGTGTGCGGCGGGGGGGGGGGGGGGGGGGGGGGGGGGGGTGGTGGTTAGAGTGGGCTGGGCTCCAGGGGAGTGCCGGGAGGGGGGTCCGTGCCGGGGAGGGGGATGGGGGGTCCGTGCCGGGGAGGAGGTTGCGGGGGGGGTCCGTGCCGGGGAGGGGGATGGGGGGGTCCGTGCCAGGGAGGAGGTTGGGGG
Source organism: Scyliorhinus torazame (assembly GCF_047496885.1). Lineage (NCBI taxonomy): Eukaryota > Metazoa > Chordata > Chondrichthyes > Carcharhiniformes > Scyliorhinidae > Scyliorhinus > Scyliorhinus torazame. The sequence goes on along the minus strand of NC_092714.1, from coordinate 266,829,590 downwards.
GGGTCCGTGCCGGGGAGGGGGATGGGGGGTCCGTGCCTGGGAGGAGGTTGGGGGGGGTCCGTGCCGGGGAGGGGGATGGGGGGTCTGTGCCGGGGAGGAGGTTGGGGGGGGGTCCGTGCCGGGGAGGGGGATGGGGGGGGTCCGTGCCGGGGAGGGGGATGGGGGGTCCGTGCCGGGGAGGAGGTTGGGGTCCGTGCCGGGGTGGAGGTTGGGGGGGGGGTCCGTGCCGGGGAGGGGGATGGGGGGGTCCGTGCCGGGGTAGAGGTTGGGGGGGGGTCCGTGCCGGGGTGGAGGTTGGGGGGGGGTCCGTGCCGGGGAGGGGGATGGGGGTTCCGTGCCGGGGAGGAGGATGGGGGGTCCGTGCCGGGGAGGAGGTTGGGGTCCGTGCCGGGATGGAGGTTGGGGGGGAGGTCCGTGCCGGGGTGGAGGTTGGGGGGGGGTCCGTGCCGGGGTGGAGGTTGGGGGGGGTCCGTGCCGGGGAGGGGGATGGGGGGTCCGTGCCGGGGAGGGGGAAGCGAGGGCAAGTGAGTTGGTCCACCTGGCCAGGTGCCAGCCTCCAACAGTTGGACCCATGCGGTCCATGCCACCTGGCTGGGGGGAGGAGGGGATATGGGCAATGATGACATGTCGTCGTTCCCCTCCCCCCCACCAGGCCGTCATGTTTTCCGATCATCCAGCGATGTTGTCTGCCGTGGCGGCAGCCGCTAATGTCTATGTTGCCCTGGATGAGGAGGAGGAGGAGGAGGAGGAGCGTGCCAGAGAGGCGGCGCAGGCTGCCGCAGAGGGGCAGGCCGCAGCCGCCCAGGCTGGAGGGACACCTGACCGACAGGACGAGGAGGGGGAGGAGGACGTCACGGCCCCACGGCAATGGAGGCACCCGAGGGCGCCCCGTGTGTACCGGCCCCGGCAGTCATACCAGGACCTCACGGACCGGGAATGCAGGAGGAGACTCCGGATGAGCCGGGAAACCGTGGCACACATCTGCCACCTGCTGGCACACCTGTCACCGCGTGGCACTGGCGGGGGACACCCTCTCCCCGTGTCCATCAAGGTTACGGTGGCCCTGAACTTTTATGCAACGGTGTCATTCCAGGCACCGAGTGGGGACCTGTCGGGCATATCGCAGACATCGGTGCATCGGTGCATCCGGGCAGTGACAGATGCCCTATATGCCATGGCGCACCGCTACATCCGCTTCCCCGTGGACCGGGCCAGCCAAGATGCCCGGGCCGTGGGCTTCTCTGACGTGGCCGGGTTCCCCATGGTCCAGGGCGCGATCGATGGGATGCACGTCGCCGTGCGGCCACCTGCAGATAACAGGGCCGTGTTCACCAATAGGAAGGGGACCTATTCGATGAACATACAGGTGGTCTGCGACCACCGCATGATGATCCTGCACGTCTGCGCCCGTTACCCAGGCAGTGTACATGACTCATACGTGTTGTCGCGGTCATCCATCCCTGGCATGTACGAGGGACGCCATCCCCGGCTGAGGGGCTGGTTGCTGGGCGACAGGGGCTACCCATTGCGATCGTGGCTGATGACGCCTATACGGAGGCCACGCAATGAGGCGGAGAACCGCTACAATGATGCCCATGTAGCGACAAGGGGAGTGATAGAGAGGTGCCTTGGCGTGCTGAAGATGCGTTTCAGGTGCCTGGACCTCTCTGGGGGCGCCCTCCAGTATCGGTCAGATAGGGTCGGCCGCATCATTGTGGTGTGCTGCGTCCTGCACAACATAGCCCAGCAGAGGGGCGATGTGCCGCAGGCAGAGGAGGGCGGAGTGGAGGAGCAGCAGGAAGAGGCGCATTCCTCCCCAGATGAGGGGGATGGGGGTAGTGGTCAGGGCAGACGGGGTAGACACAGGCGGGTGGCTGTCCACCGTTACCGGCTGGCCCAGCGGGCACGGGACAGACTGATAGACGCCCGCTTCACTGACTAGTTGGGCGTGGGAATCGGGTAGTATGGCCACAGACCGCACACCATGGCAACAGCCGACCACCCACACCCCCCACCCATCCACGCACCCAGCACCCTCACCCCCCTCCCCAACCCCACACACCCCACCCGCATGCACACCACCCCCCCCCCCCATTGCCGATCCACCTGCGGCACAACGGGCCGGGCTCACACAGTTGCGGGTGGACGCGTGTCTATTGCAGGCCATGGAGGATGATGATAACCCGCCCTGCGGTGAGCTCCTGGCTCCACATCGTTGGACTATGTCTGACCCATGGCCACAGTACCACCATCCACCCGGACCATCCCTGCATGCGGCTGTGACACTGCAGCGCATGGTCCCGTCCTCTGCCCGGGGGATGTTGATGCCGGCCCAGGGGGAAGGGGGCAGACTCACCTGGGGCTGAGGTAAGACCACCCCTCACACACACACTTGCGCTCAACGTACATGACACCCCCGCACGCTTTGGACAGAGCACAAAGGCAGCTTCTGTAGGTGTAACATTGACTTTAATAACCAAACAAGTTCATGCACGTGCCCTAGCCCCTAAAACTCATCTGTGCCCTGCACCCGTGCCAACTTACTCAGTGTCTAATTGTTTGGCCTTACGCGCCCTTTGACTACGTCTACGTGGTTCCACAGATGGTACAGCAGAACTCGAGGTGGACTCCTGTGATTCCTGCCCTCTGACACTGGATCCCTTTGGCGGCCGTTTCCTGGGGCGTCCTGGCCTAGATGGGCCAGGCTGCGGCCCGGGCGACTGGGATGGCGAGCTGCCAGCCTGTCCTGCCCGTTGCCCACCCGATGCACCTGGGACGGAAGGGGGGGAGTCCGAGGTGTCGCGGTGTACCGGGACCTCCCCTACAGGGGGAGCCGGGACGGACCACACCACCTCCTCCTCCCTCGGGGTGCCCGATGGCCCCCAGGCCTCTACATGGGTGGGGGATGCGAACGGACTGGCCATCCGACACCCCCCCCCGACATCTGGCGCTGCCAGTCCTGGAGGCCCGTGCTGGTATCGACAGGGGTCTGCAGGTTTGCAGCCATGGAGCCCAGGGGGTTGGCAAACCCTGTCTGTGACAGTGCGACGCCGGCTCGCACATGGCCACTGGCGCCGAGGCCCTCAGCGATGGCCTGCAGAGACTGGGCCATGGCCTGCTGAGACTGGGCCATGGCCTGCAGAGACTGGGCTATGGCGTTGAGCGCCTCTGCCATCTGGCGCTGGCACTGGCTCATGGCCTCCTGTGAGAGGGCAGCCATGTCCTGGGCCACAGACGCCGCCTGCACGGAGCTGGATGAACTTCGGATCATTCGGGAGGCAGAGGTGGTCATAGATAGAAGCTTCAGGGATGTAGTTACTCCGAAGAATAAAGATAGATGGGTGATGGTGAGAGGGGCTGGGAGGAAGCAGTCAGTACAGGGATCCCCTGTGGTCGTTCCCCTTATTAACAAGTATACCGCTTTGGATACTGTTGGGGGGGGACTTACCAGGGGTAAGCCATGGGGTACAGGTCTCTGGCACAGAGTCTGTCCCTGTTGCTCAGAAGGGAAGGGGGGAGCGGAGTAGAGCATTAGTCATTGGAGACTCCATAGTTAGGGGGATAGATAGGAGATTCTGTGGGAACGAGAGAGACTCGTGGTTGGTGTGTTGCCTCCCAGGTGCCAGGGTGCGTGATGTCTTGCATTGTGTTTTCGGGATCCTTAAGGGGGAGGGGGAGCAGCCCCAAGCTGTGGTCCACATAGGTACCAACGACATAGGTAGGAAAAGGGATAGGGATGTAAGGCAGGAATTCAGGGAGCTAGGGTGGAAACTTAAATCTAGGACATACAGAGTTATTATCTCTGGGTTGTTACCCGTGCCACGTGCTAGCGAGACGAGGAATAGGGAGAGAGAGGAGTTGAACACATGGCTACAGGGATGGTGCAGGAGGGAGGGTTTCATATTTCTGGATAATTGGGGCTCATTCTGGGGTCGGTGGGACCTCTACAAACGGGATGGTCTACACCTGGACCAGAGGGGTACCAATATCCTGGGGGGGGAAATTTGCTAATGCTCTTCGGGAGGGTTTAAACTAGTTCAACAGGGGCTTGGGAACCTGAATTGTAGCTCCAGTATACAGGAGGTGGAGAGTAGTGAGGTCATGAGTAAGGTTTCAAAGTTGCAGGAGTGTACCGGCAGGCAGGAAGGTGGTTTAAAGTGTGTCTTCTTCAATGCCAGGAGCATTCGGAATAAGGTGGGTGAACTTGCGGCATGGGTTGGTACCTGGGACTTCGATGTTGTGGCCATTTCGGAGACATGGATAGAGCAGGGACAGGAATGGTTGTTGCAGTTGCCGGGGTTTAGATATTTCAGTAAGCTCAGGGAAGGTGGTAAAAGAGGGGGAGGGGTGGCATTGTTAGTCAAGGACAGTATTACGGTGGCAGAAAGGACGTTTGATGAGGACTCGTCTACTGAGGTAGTATGGGCTGAGGTTAGAAACAGGAAAGGAGAGGTCACCCTGTTAGGGGTTTTCTATAGGCCTCCGAAAAGTTCCAGAGATGTAGAGGAAAGGATTGCAAAGATGATTCTGGATAGGAGCGAAAGCAACAGGGTAGTTGTTATGGGGGACTTTAACATTCCAAATATTGACTGGAAACGCTATAATTCGAGTACTTTAGATGGGTCCGTTTTTGTCCAATGTGTGCAGGAGGGTTTCCTGACACAGTATGTAGATAGCCAACGAGAGGCGAGGCCATATTGGATTTGGTACTGGGTAATGAACCAGGACAGGTGTTAGATTTGGAGGTAGGTGAGCACTTTGGTGATAGTGACCACAATTCGATTATGTTTACTTTAGTAATGGAAAAGGATAGGTATATACCGCAGGGTAAGAGTTATATCTGGGGGAAAGGCAATTATGATGCGATGAGGCAAGACTTAGGATGCATCGGATGGAGAGGAAAACTGCAGGGGATGGGCACAATGGAAATGTGGAGCTTGTTCAAGGAACAGCTACTGCGTGTCCTTGATAAGTATGGACCTGTCAGGCAGGGAGGAAGTGGTCGAGCAAGGGAACCGTGGTTTACTAAAGCAATCAAAACACTTGTCAAGAAGAAGAAGGTGGCTTATGTAAAGATGAGACATGAAGGTTCAATTAGGGCGCTCGAGAGTTACAAGTTAGCTAGGAAGGACCTAAAGAGAGAGCTAAGAAGAGCCAGGAGGGTACATGAGAATTCTTCGGCAGGTAGGATCAAGGATAACCCTAAAGCTTTCTATAGATATGTCAGGAATAAAAGAATGACTCAGGTAAGAGTAGGGCCAGTCAAGGACAGTAGTGGGAAGTTGTGTGTGGAGTCTGAGGAGATAGGAGAGGTGCTAAATGAATATTTTTCGTCAGTATTCACACAGGAAAAAGACAATGTTGTCGAGGAGAATACTGAGATTCAGGCTGCTAGACTAGAAGGGCTTGAGGTTCATAAGGAGGAGGTGTTAGCAATTCTGGAAAGTGTGAAAATAGATAAGTCCCCTGGGCCGGATGGGATTTATCCTAGGATTATCTGCGAAGCTAGGGAAGAGATTGCTGAGCCTTTGGCTTTGATCTTTAAGTCATCTTTGTCTACAGGAATAGTGCCAGAAGACTGGAGGATAGCAAATGTTGTCCCCTTGTTCAAGAAGGGGAGCAGAGACAACCCCGGTAACTGTAGACCAGTGAGCCTTACTTCTTCTGTGGGCAAAATCTTGGAAAGGTTTTTAAGAGATAGGATGTATAATCATCTGGAAAGTAATAATTTGATTAGAGGTAGTCAACACGGTTTTGTGAAGTGTAGGTTGTGACTCACAAACCTTATTGAGTTCCTTGAGAAGGTGACCAAACAGGTGGATGAGGGTAAAGCAGTTGACATGGTGTATATGGATTTCAGTAAAGTGTTTGATAAGGTTCCCCACGGTAGGCTACTGCAGAAAATACGGAGATTCAGGGTGATTTAGCAGTTTGGATCAGAAATTGACTAGCTGGAAGAAGACAAAGGGTGGTGGTTGATGGGAAGTGTTCAGACTGGAGTCCAGTTACTAGTGGTGTACCACAAGGATCTGTTTTGGGTCCACTGCTGTTTGTCATTTTTATAAATGCCCTGGAGGACGGCGTAGAAGGATGGGTGAGTAAATTTGCAGATGACACTAAAGTCGGTGGAGTTGTGGACAGTGCGGAAGGATGTTACAAGTTACAGAGGGACATAGGTAAGCTGCAGCGCTGGGCTGAGAGGTGGCAAATGGAGTTTAATGCAGAAAAGTGTGAGGTGATTCATTTTGAAAGGAATAACAGGAAGACAGAGTACTGGGCTAATGGTAAGATTCTTGGCAGTGTGGATGAGCAGAGAGATCTCGGTGTCCATATACATAGATCCCTGAAAGTTGCCACCCAGGTTGAGAGGGTTGTTAAGAAGGCGTACAGTGTGTTAGCTTTTACTGGTAGAGGGATTGAGTTTCGGAGCCATGAGGTCATGTTGCAGCTGTACAAAACTCTGATGCGGCCGCATTTGGAGTATTGCGTGCTATTCTGGTCGCCGCATTATAGGAAGGATGTGGAAGCATTGGAAAGGGTGCAGAGGAGATTTACCAGAATGTTGCCTGTTATGGAGGGAAGATCTTATGAGGAAAGGCTGAGGGACTTGAGGCTGTTTTCGTTGGAGAGAAGAAGGTTAAGAGGTGACTTAATTGAGGCATACAAGATGATCAGAGGATTGGATAGGGTGGACAGTGAGAGCCTTTTTCCTCGGATGGTGATGTCTAGCATGAGGGGACTTAGCTTTAATTTGAGGGGAGATAGATATAGGACAGATGTCAGACGTAGGTTCTTTACTCCGAGTAGTAAGGGTGTGGAATGCCCTGCCTGCAACAGTAGTGGACTCGCCAACACTAAGGGCATTCAAATGGTCATTGGATAGACATATGGACGATAAGGGAATAGTGTAGATGGGCTTTAGAGTGGTTTCACAGGTCGGCGCAACATCGAGGGCCGAAGGGCCTGTATTGCGCTGTCATGTTCTATGTTCTATGTTCTATTGTAAGAAGTCTTACAACACCAGGTTAAAGTCCAACAGGTTTGTTTCGATGTCACTAGCTTTCGGAGCGCTGCTCCTTCCTCAGGTGAATGAAGAGGTCTGTTCCAGAAACATATATATAGACAGAATCAAAGATGCCAGACAATGCTTGGAATACAAGCATTAGTAGGTGATTAAATCTTTACAGATCCAGAGATGGGGTAACCCCAGGTTAAAGAGGTGTGAATTGTGTCAAGCCAGGACAGTTGGTAGGATTTTGCAGGCCAGATGGTGGGGGATGAATGTAATGCGACATGAATCCCAGGTCCCGGTTGAGGCCGCACTCATGTGTGCGGAACTTGGCTATAAGCTTCTGCTCGGCGATTCTGCGTTGTCGCGCGTCCTGAAGGCCGCCTTGGAGAACGCTTACCCGGAGATCAGAGGCTGAATGCCCTTGACTGCTGAAGTGTTCCCTGACTGGAAGGGAACATTCCTGCCTGGTGATTGTTGCGCGATGTCCGTTCATTCGTTGTCGCAGCGTCTGCATGGTCTCGCCAATGTACCATGCTTCGGGACATCCTTTCCTGCAGTGTATGAGGTAGACAACGTTGGCCGAGTCGCACGAGTATGTACCGCGTATCTGGTGGGTGGTGTTCTCACGTGTAATAGTGGTATCCATGTCGATGATCTGGCACGTCTTGCAGAGATTGCCATGGCAGGGTTGTGTGGTGTCTGAGGAGGGCGGAGCGGTATTTTGCTGTGGCGCGTTGGAGCTGTCGATCGATGAGTCGAGCGCCATATTTCCCGGAGCGGAGAAACTACGACACCTTCTTCACAGCCTTCAACACATCATCGATGAAGATGAACATCTTGCCAAGGTCATCCCCACACCCCCACTACTTGCCTTCAAACAACCGCGCAACCTCAAACAAACCATTGTTTGCAGCAAACTATCCGGCCTTCTAGACCCGACACGTGCGACCGACGGCGGTGGCCATTTTGTGAATCCGACTCGGCTGAGGACTCGGACTACCTGCAACTGGGGGTGATCACCCTCGACCAATCGCGGCCAAAGCGCCTGCAAAATTCCATGATGCAAGTCCAGATCAACGGGCGCGACACTCCCTGCCTCTTCGGCTCCGGGAACACGGAGAGCTTTATCCACCCAGAAATGTTAAGGCGCTGCTCCTTGTGCACCTATCCCGCTTCCCAAACCATAGCCCTCGCCTCGGGTCCCACTCGGTACAAATCAAGTGGTATTGTATTGCGGATCTCGCGATCAGGGCGCCGAATACGCTCGTTTCAAGCTCTATATCGTCCCTCACCTCTGCTGCTCGGTCTGGATTTCCAATGCAGCCACCGAAGCCTGACCCTGAGGTTCGGCGGAACTTGCCCCCCCCTCACGGTATGCAGCCTTGCAACACTGAAAGTTGCACCCCCCTCACTATTCGCTAACCTCACCCCCGACTGTAAGCCCGTCGCCACTAGAAGCCGACGGTACAGTGCCCAAGATATGACTTTTATCAAGTCAGTGGTCCAGCGTTTACTGGAAGAGGGAGTCATCGAGGCCAGCAACAGCCCCTGGAGAGCACAAGTGGTGGTAGTACGGTCCGGGGAAAAGAAACGGATGGTCATGGACTACAGCCAGACCATAAACCGCTTCACGCAGATCAATGCGTACCCCCTTCCCCGCATAGCAGACATGGTCAATCGGATCGCTCAGTACCGTGTATTCTCCACTGTCGACCTCAGCTCTGCCTACCACCAGCTCCCTATCCGACCGAAAGACCGCCTCTATACAGCTTTCGAAGCAGCCGGCTGGCTCTTCCACTTCCTCAGTGTCCCCTTCGGCGTCACATATGACGTCTCCGTCTTCCAGAGGGCGATGGACCAAATGGTGGACCAGTATGGCCTGCGGGCTACGTACCCGTACTTGGACAATGTCACCATCTGCGGCCATGATCAGCAGGACCATGACGCGAACGTTGAAAAGTTCCTCCAGACCGCCCGGGCCCTCAACCTCACCTACAACAAGGAAAATTGCGTTTTCCACACAACCCGACTAGCCATCCTCAGCTACGTCGTGGAAAACAGGGTCCTAGGTCCCGACCCCGACCGCATGCACCCCCTTAAGGAACTCCCCCTCCACATAGCCTCAAGGCCCTCAAACGGTGCTTGGGGCTTTTCTCCTATTACGCCCAGTGGGTCCCCAGATATGCGGACAACTCATAAAGACCACGACATTTCCCCTGACGGCTGAGGCCCGGTCGGCCTTCAGCCGCATCAAGGCCGACATCATCAAGACCGCCATGCACGCGGTGGACAAAACCATCACTTTCCAGGTAGAGGGCGATGCGTCAGACATCGCCCTGGCTGCTTTCCTTAACCAGGCAGGCAGGCCAGTAGCATTCTTCTCCCGGACCCTCACCGCCTCCGAGATTCGACACTCCGCAGTCAAAAAGGAGGCACAAGCCATTATGGAGGCTGTGCGACACTGGAGGCACTACCTAGCCGGTAGGAGGTTCACCCTCGTTACCGACCAACGGTCGGTAGCCTTCATGTTTGATAACGCACAACGGGGCAAAATTAAAAATGATTAAATCTTGAGGTGGAGGATCGAACTCTCCACCTACACGTACGATATTAAGTATCGTCCTGGGGAGCTCAACGAGCCCCCAGATGCCCTGTCCTGCGGCACGCGCGCCAACGCGCAGGAGGATCGCCTGCGGGCTATCCACAATGACCTCTGTCACCCAGGGGTTACCCGGCTCGCCCACTTTATCAAGTCTCGCAACCTACCTTACTCCACCAAGGAGGTCAAGGCCATGACCAGGGCTTGCCAGATCTGCGCGTGTTGCAAACCGCACTTCTACCGGCCGGACAAGGCTCGCCTTGTAAAGGCCTTGGGCCCTTTGAGCAACTAAGCGTGGACTTCAAAGGTCCCCTCCTATCCACCAACCGCAATATCTACTTCCTAACCGTCATCGATGAGTTCTCCCGCTTCCCATTCGCCGTTCCCTGGCCCAACATGACCTTGGCCACCGTGATAAAGGCACTGCACAGCATCTTCACCCTGTTTGGTTTCCCTGCTTATATCCACAGCGACCGAGGTGCATCATTTATGAGCGATGAGCTGCGTCAGCATCTGCTCAGCAAGGGCATCGCCACGAGATGAACGACCAGTTATAACCCACGGGGAAACGGGCAGGTGGTGACAGTTTTGAAGGCTGTCGTTCTGGCCCTATGGTCGAGAAGTCTCCCAACCACCTGCTGGCAGGAGGTCCTGACCGATGCCCTCCACTCCATTAGGTCGTTCCTCTGCACGGCCACGAATGAGACCACTCACAACCGATTGTTTGTCCTCCCCAGGAAGTCCACCTCCGGGGTCGCGCTTCCACCGTGGCTGACGACTCCGAGACCTGTTCTTCTCCGGAGGCACGCGAGGAGCCAGAAAACGGACCCCCTGGTCGAGAGGGTCCGACTGCTACTTGCAAACCCCCGATACGCCTACGTCCCGCACCCCGACGGCAGACAAGACAAGGTTTCCCTCCGGGATCTGGCACCCGCTGGTTCCCCCACTGCTGATGCCACCCCCCTCGCGGTTTCCCTACGGTACCTGGCACCCGCTGGTTCTCCCACTGACGCCCCCCCCCCGGGACCCCCACTCCATCGGTAGACACTGACTGCGCCCCCCCATAGCGCCCCCCCTCCACATTCTCCACCGGCGCCAGCACCGCTACCCCCAGCTCCAGCTATTCCCCCAGCTATTCCCCCTGCCCCCCGACCCCCTACCCCGACCCGGACGAAAGCTCCGACCACCGTGCTCCCGGATGTACCGTCCCCAAAGTCATCTGTGTCCGTCGCACCACCGCCCGAGCTGAGAAGATCGCCGAGGATGATCACGCTGCCAAAAAGAATAGATATGTGATTCCACTTCACCCCTGACGGACTTTGCATTTTTTTTAAACAGGGGGTGAATGTGATGAATGGTTACTCTATCCTTAACGCCATGTAGGTGATGCCCCTTTAAGACCGGGTTTGGAACCCTGGGGGACTCCTCCTCTGGCTCCGCCCACCGGGGAGCCTTATATATGGTGGTACCCTGTCGGCGGCACTCAGTAAGCACCCGTCTCGGTAACTGGCTAGTTCTCTGCTTATTAGAGACTTCATTCACCCCATTCCACACTCTCATGGAGTTATTGAGGGTACAACACAGTGTTAATGTAAGCTTACTTGTGACAATAATAAAGATGACTGATTATTAGGTAGGGACACCCTGGTCCAATCAGCTCCATTTTGATGATGAGTAGTTTTGTCAGAATGTGGATACCAACATTTAGAAAGCAGTGGCAGGATCAGACAGAGTCCGCATGGATTTATGAAGGAAAAATCATGCTTGACAAATCTGTTGGAATTCTTTGAAGATGTAACCAGTACAGTTGACAAGCGGGAGACAGTCGATGTGGTATATTTGGACTTTCAGAAGAGGTTTGACAAAATGCCGCATAAGAGATTATTGAGCAAGATTAAAGCCCTTGGGATTGGGGGAAGTGTATTGAGGTGGACAAAGAGTAGGAATTAATGGGTCCTTTTCAAATTGGCCGGCAGTAACCAGTGGGGTACCACAGGGATCGGTGCTGGGACCCCAGCTATTCACAATATATATTAATGATTTGGATGAGGGAACAAAATGTAACATCTCAAAATTTGCAGATGATACCAAATTAGGTGGGAGGGTCAATTGTGACAAGGATACAGGGATTCTACAGCAAGATCTGGACAGGTTGGGTGAGTGGGCAAACCAATGGCAGATGCAGTATAATTTGGATAAGTGCGAGGTTATTCACTTTGGAAGCAAAAACAGGAAGGCAGATTACTACCTGAATGGTTGTAAATTGGGAGAGGGGATTGTGCAGCGGGACCTGGGTGTCCTTGTGCACCATTCGCTGAAGGTAAGCATGCAGGCGCAGCAGGCGATAAAGAAGGCTAATGGTATGTTGGCCTTCACTGCGAGAGGTTTCAAGTACAGAAGGGATTTGTTGCTGCAATTATACAGGGCCTTGGTGAGGCCACACCTAGAATATTGTGTGTAGTTTTGGTCTCCTTTTCTGAGGAAGGATGTTCTTGCTCTCGAGGGAGTGCAGCGAAGGTTTACCAGACTGATTCCAGGGATGGCGGGACTGTCATATGTAGAGATATTCGTGGGCAGCACGGTAGCATTGTGGACAGCACAATTGCTTCACAGCTCCAGGGTCCCAGGTTCGATTCCCAGCTTGGGTCACTGTCTGTGCGGAGTCTGCATGTTCTCCCTGTGTGTGCATGGGTTTCCTCCGGGTGCTCCGGTTTCCTCCCACAGTCCAAAGATGTGCGGGTTAGGTGGATTGGCCATGATAAATTGCCCATCGTGTCCAAAATTGCCCTCAGTGTTGGGTGGGGTTACTGGGTTATGGGGATAGGGTGGAGGTGTGGACCTTGGGTAGGGTGCTCTTTCCAAGAGTCGGTGCAGTCTCGATGGGCCGAATGGCCTCCTTCTGCACTGTAAATTCTATGAAATTATATTGACTAGGTTAGAATTGTTCTCGCTGGAGTTCAGAAGAATGAGGGGGGATCTCATAATGACTTATAAAATTCAAACAGGACTAGACAGGGTAGATGCAGGGACGATGTTCCCGATGGTGCGTGTGTCCAGAACCAGGGGTCACAGTCTGAGGATTCAGGGTAAACCATTTCGGACAGAGATGAGGAGACATTTCTTCACACAAAGAGTGGTGAGCCTGTGGAATTCATTACCACAGGAAGCAGTTGATGCTAAAACATTGAATATATTCAAGATGCGGCCAAATATAGCACTTGGGGAGAATGGGAGCAAAGGCTCTGGGGAGAAAGCAGGATTAGGCTATTGAGTTGGATGATTAGCCACGATCAGAAATTGTTTTCTGCTTACTCTTGTCTGATTCCATTCCTCTTTTCAATAAATTTGGATAAGCTACCTTAATAGTTTCATTGGCTAACGGGGAGGATTTATTTGCTCAGTTACTCTCAGATATGGAAAACTTTAATTTTTTTAAATGTTTCTTTATTTGCGAGGACAGAACTTTGGCTAGTTTGCTGCAGTATCTTGGATCTGAATTGGTTTACAATAACTCTTATCCGCCGTTGGTCTCAGTGTGTTAGGCACTTGCTTTCTGAGCTGCACAGGACACTTCCCACAACACATTTTCAAACGTTGTGGGCTAGAAATGTCTCCACGACTTGCTTGAGGCGCGGGCACAATTCCGGACCTTGCCGTGGAGTGAGGCAGCAATCAAATTGTCTTCGCTGCTCATTTTAAATTCTAGGAGGCTGGAAATGAGGGAGGAATGTGGAGCATCAGGACAGGGAGAGGATTTCCAAACTCTGGTGGAGCGCTGGAGGCATTAACCTTCGAGGTGGACAGAATAGGGAGGGTTATCTTTCCACGGAGGGGGGGGGGGGGGGGGTTGTTGCAAGAGGCCCTCAAGGTAGACCCTCTGTTGGGAATGCAAGCAGGAGGCAAATGAGGCCAATGCCAGGGCCCAACACTTGGTAGCAGTGCTGAAAGATGTTTAATGCCCTCACGGGGGCAGTCAAGGTCAGTGTCTACACCGTCACATCACAGCTCATAGCTCACCAAACCACCAGCCTCGCTTGCTAACCAATCCCACCACTAACACCAAGCAGATGGCGACCGACTCACAGAGACCTTCCAATGCTACCAACCTCACACCCCCATCTCACTGCGTCCACATGCCTCCGGCGGTTTAGCTACAGCAGGCACATCGACAATGCCACACAATGTCGGGCATTCTGCCATCTCCTTTTGCTGGTCAGGGTGTGCCCAGGATGGAGGGAGCACCAAAGAACCAGCGTTGGGGTTGGTGCGACTACATGCACTGGGCGTGAGGGAGAAGATGGTGCCACAAATCATGGTGCTGGCTCCGACAGAGCCAGTGGCATCCAGCATCACCAAGACCAGAGGATGATGGTAAGCTCCTGCCTCATGTCCCTCCTCGACTCCCTCCTCATCCCGATCCCCGACAAGAAGTTAATGGACCAATCATTTAACATCTGTCGTTGGGAAATTGTTAGAATCCATTATCAAGGAAGTAATAACGGGACATTTAGAAAGTCAAAACGCAATCCATCAGAATCAGCATGGTTTTATGAAGGGTAAATTGTGTTTGGCTAATTTCTGGAGTTCTTCGAAGGTGGAACAAGCAAAGTGGATAATGGAGACCCAGTAGATGTACTATATCTGGACTTCCAGAATGCAGGTGCAAAAATGATTAATACACAAGGTAAGGTCACATGGGATTGGATAATTTATTAGCTTGGAATGAAGACTCTTTCCAAGAGCCAGTGCAGACTCGATGGGCCGAATGGCCTCCTTCTCCACTGTACATTCTATGATAATCTAGGATTAATCTAGTACAAAAGTTTGGCACAACATCGTGGGCCGAAGGGCTTGATCTGTGCTGTATTTTTCCATGTTCTATGTTCTAAGACTGGCTAACCGACAGAAGGCAGAGAGTTGGGATAAATGGGTCTTTCTCAGGGTGGCAAGATGTAACTAGTGGGGTGCCACAGGGTTTGGTCCTTGGGCCCCAATTATTTACAATATATACCAATGACTTGGATGTAGGGATAGAAGATACTGTAGCTAAATTTGCAGGTGACACTAAAATAGGTGGGACAGTAAGTTGTAATGAGGAAATAAGACATTTACAAATGGATAAGGTTAGGTTAGGTGAGTGGGCCAAAACCTGGCAGTTGGAGTTTAACGTGGATAAGTGTGAGGTTATCCTTTGTGGTTTGAAAACTGGAAAGGCAGCTTATTATCGAAATGGAGAGAAACTTCAGAGTGCTTCGTAGCAGGTGGATCTGATGGGTTTCATGCATGAATTACAGAAAACTAGCATGCAGGTACAGCAGGGCAAATGGAATTTTGGCCTTCATCCCGGACATTTGCCATTGGCACGGTAACACAGTAGTTAGCACTTGCTTCACAGCTCCAGGGTCCCAGGTTCGATTCCCGGTTTGGGTCACTGTCTGTGCGGAGTCTGCACGTTCTCCCCGTGTCTGCGTGGGTTTCCTCCGGGCGCTCCGGTTTCCTCCCACAGTCCAAAGATGTGCAGGTTAGGTGGATTGGCCATGTTAAATTGCCTTTTGGTTAGGTGGGGTTATGGGGATAGGGTGGAGGTGTGGGCTTAAGTAGGGTGCTCTTTTCATGAGCCGGTGAAGACTCGATGGGCTGAATGGCCTCCTTCTGCACTGTAAAATCTATGATTCAATGAAGTGCCAACCTGCTACCCTAGCAGCACTCCTGGGCACATTGGCACTGCAAGGCAGGCACTGCCAGGGTGCCCAGGTGGCACCAGAAGTGCCAGGGTACCACCCTGCCAAAGGAGAACGCACCTGGTGGCCTCCGATCCCCTGGGAGACCCCCGTGAGTGGCATTCCATCTGTCCCCGTTTGTGGAGACCTTGGGCAAAATTCTCCGGAAACGGCGCGATGTCCGCCGACTGGCGCCCAAAACGGCGCAAATCAGACGGGCATCGCGCCGCCCCAAAGGTGTGGAATGCTCCGCATCTTTGGGGGCCGAGCCCCAACCTTAAGGGGCTAGGTCGGCGCCGGATGAATTTCCGCCCCGCCAGCTGGTGGAAAAGGCCTTTGGTGCCCTGCCAGCTGGCGCGGAAATGACATCTCCGGGCGGCGCATGCGCGGGAGCGTCAGCGGCCGCTGACAGCGTTCCCGCGCATGTGCAGTGGAGGGAGTCTCTTCTGCCTCCGCCATGGTGGAGATCGTGGCGAAGGCAGAAGGAAAAGAGTGCCCCAACGGCACAGGCCCGCCCGTGGATCGGTGGGCCCCGATCGCGAGCCAGGCCACCATGGGGGCATCCCCCGGGGCCAGATCGCCCCGCGCCCCCCCCCCAGGAACCCGGAGCCCCCCCGCGCCGCCTTGTCCCGCCGGTAAGGTAGGTGGTCTAATCTACGCCGGCAGGACAGGCATTTTAGCGGCGGGACTTCGGCCCACTCGGGCCGGAGAATCGCGCGGGGGGGCCCGCCAACCGGCGCGGCGCGATTCCCGCCCCCGCCGAATCTCCGGTGCCGGAGACTTCGGCAACTGGCGGGGGCGGATTCACGCCAGCCCCCGGCGATTCTCCGACCCGGCGGGGGGGGGGGTCGGAGAATCCCGCCCCAGAGCTGAACAGAGCTCACCTGAGGTGTCCGGGCAAAGGGATGATCCCAACACCTCGGGAGCCACGGGAGACGCGCTGTCTCGCTCTGATATGCAGATTTGCCAAAAGGTGGTCGGGATTCACATCGCAATATCTCGCGAGAGGCGGTGTAGCGAGTCGGGTAGGTTCCGGGAGCGGGGTCTCCCGGCTTCTATCAATCACGTAATGCCACGGCGCGCTGCTTTTCAGACGCAGCGGAGCCATTCAATCAAACCCTTTGTGTTCTTATTCTGCTCATTATATTCATAATTTTATTCACACCCTTGCTTGAAAAATAATTCAAAGCAATCACACCTTGGAGGAGAGTTGAAGAGAAAGTTGTTTTATTGATAAATAAACACGCTGGATTCTCCGATCATCAACGCCAAAATCGCGTTCGGCGACAAGGCGGAAAATCCCTGACGACGATGAAATCGGGGGCGGCGCGCTTTTGCGATGCTCTGCCCCCTGAAAAGCGACATACTCTCGGAGTACGCCACAGGCCGTCTCCACTTGCCTGAGGCCAGCCCTGCGATGCTCCGCTCCCAGCTGGCTGAGTTCCCGGCGGCGTGGGACTCTCAAGGTCTCATCCGTCGGGAACTCAGCGTGGCGGCTGTGGACTCAGTCCAGCACCGCCACAGTCGGGGGAGAGTTGATCCACGGGCAGGAGAGGGCATTATTCGGGGCTGGGGCAATATGTGGGGACGGGGCGGTTTGGAGCGTGCGAGCTGGTCGGGGGGGGGGGGGGGTTATCTTTGCGGGCTGCGTCCACCATGAAGCATGGCGCGGCCGCTGCAGGCCACCCCCGTGAGCGTGTGCGGCCACGGACCCGGCACTGCTCTGGGCTGTATCACCAGCTAGAGCTTGGAGCTCTCCCTGCCTGGCTGCTAGCCCCAGCCCCAACAGCCGGGAATCGGTGGCCGTTTTGCGCCGGTTTTCCTGGCATAAAAGACCACCGTTTTCACACTGGCGTGGGGACTTAGCCCCCCAAACGGAGAATCCAGCCCAATGAGGTGCTATGAACCTGCTGCCTGAAAAGGTGATAGAGCAAATTCATTGGGAACATTTAAAGGGAAGTTAGTTATGAAAAGGTCACAAAAGAATTGATTTGGGGGAAATAGCAGATGGAGTGTGACGATTTGGAAAGTTCCTTCAGGCAGCCAGAACAGGCGCGATGGGCCAAGTGGCCTCCTTCTGCATTGAATGATTCTATGAATGCAGGAAGCAGGTTATCACCCACTGTGTCATTGCACAACCTCTTCCCTGTCTTACCAACGTTCCGGCAAAGAGGGGCAAGGTAATGGGCTAAGGGAGTAGGCATGATGTGAGGAAATAATCACCCAGAGGGTGGTTGGAGTTTGGGACAAACCTCCTGAGAGGGTGACGGAGGCAGGTTTGATTGAGGTATTCCAAAGGGAAGTGGATCGCTGTCTGAAAAGAAAGATTACAGGGGATACGGCAGGGGAGTGGGACTAGGTCGAATACTCTTTCAGAGAGCCAGTAGAGACCCGATGGGCTGAATGGCCTCCTTCTGCACTGTAAGGATGCTGTGAAATGGCACAGCTGTCCTGGCTC
Source organism: Scyliorhinus torazame (assembly GCF_047496885.1). Lineage (NCBI taxonomy): Eukaryota > Metazoa > Chordata > Chondrichthyes > Carcharhiniformes > Scyliorhinidae > Scyliorhinus > Scyliorhinus torazame. The sequence continues at coordinate 266,811,801 of NC_092714.1, read as the reverse complement.
CCAGTAACCCTGGCTACACCCTATTCTGGCTGCATATTGGCAACACCACAAGTCCCAGTCAGAATGAAGGTGACAGAGGAATTTCCCGAGATGGATTGATGTTGCCCACGTTGTTTGTATTATTTAATTGCCCTCCACCTGATGCATTTGCTGGAAAAATCACCTTGCTGTAATCAGGAGAATTTGCTGTAGTTTGGGTCATGATCTCAGCTTGCAGCAGTTTGTCGAGATTCTATTTAAATAGACTCTGTAGACTGTTTGCTGTTGTGCGCTGTTTCAATGGGCTGCTGAGAAAATTGATGATGTTTGTTGTAAGGTGCACTGTCCATCCCACCTGTAACTCATTAACACCACTGCATCAGTCAACACTCACAGTGCATTATCATACTGTCTCAAAGCGAAAACATTTCATTATAACACTGTTCTCCCTGAAAGATCCACCCACCTGCACAATCCTCACCTGTGAACTGTTTATTGATATGTCACTAAAGATTGTGTCTGATGGGTGGGAAAAATTACAGTCCTCCCTACCTCGCATTACTTGATCGCATCCACTGTTCTCAGGCATTATGCCCAAGCAGAATTCTGGGTCATTAACTATTCCAAAAATAATGCAAGCTGCTATTAAAGAAAAGCAAAACACATTTGAAAAGGCAAGCTTTACTTGTAAGGACTTTGAAAGGTTGGTCTTGTTGCTTTCCGCATTGCTCTTCCATCGTGGAAACCTCCAGAACCTCACGTCCACATTCCGTTTGATTCCAGGTCCTTTGACTCGCTCTCTAATTGCCCACTTTTCCTCAAAGAGACTCGGCTAACAATGCAGGTGCAGCCTTCCCCTTTGATTGCTCGACTCATGGGTCAGTAACAGGATTCCAGGTGGCAACCATTAGCCAAATTACTGAGTTAGTAGCAAACTTCTGTCCCATTAGTTTATAAAAGGGAGAAGTGTGCAGCAGCCAATGTTCTGGCCAATACTCGCCACCTGCATTCTCCTGATATACAACTACTGCAATCAGGGCGAAAAAGCCTCGATAATTCTTACCAGTCGATTAGTGACAAAGTCTGTGGGTCTGTGGGCCACTTACCGGCCAATCAGTCGACTCTCCATCACCAGTAAAGTGTTGTCAAGCGGCACTTACTCAGCAATAATCTGCACACTGACGCTCAGTTTGTGGTTCCGCCAGGGTGACTCAGCTCCTGACCTCATTACAACCTTGGTTCAAATAGGGACAAAAGAGCTGAATGCCAGAGGTGAGTTGAGAGTGGCTTCTCTTGACATCAAGGCAGCATTTGACCGGGAGTATGGCATCAAGGAGCCCGACTGGTGTCAATGGGAATCAGGGGGAAAGCTCTCTGCTGGTTGGAGTCACACCCAGCACAAAGGAAGATGGTTGTGGTGGTTGGAGGTCAATAATCTCATCTCCAAGGCATCACTGCAGGAGTTCCTCAGGGTCGTGTCCTCAGCCCAACCATCTTCAGCTGCTTCATCAAAGACCTCCCTTCCATCATAAGGTCAGAAGTGGAGATATTCACAGATGACTGCACAATGTTCAGCACCATTCACAACTCCTCAGATAATGAAGCAGTCCACCTCTAAATGCAGCAAGATCTGGACAATATCCAGGCTCGGGCTGACAAGTGGCAAGTTACATTCACACCACATAAGTGCCAGGTAATGACCATCTCCTGCAAGAGAGGATCTAACCATCGCCCCTTGGCATTCAATGGCATTACCATAGCTGAATCCCCCACAATCTACATCCTGGGTTACCATTGATCAGAAACTGAACTGGACGAGCCATATTAATGCTGTGGCTACAAAAGCAGGTCAGAAACCAGGAATCCTACATCGAGTAACTCACCTCCTGACTCTCAAAAGCCTGTCCACCATCTACAAGGCACAAGTTAGGAGTGTAATGGAATACTCTCCACTTGCCTGGATGAATGCAGCTCCAACAATGCTCAAGAAGCTCGACACCATCCAGGACAAAGCCGCAGGAGCTTGATTGCTCCCCTGTTATAACCTGCCTGCTTACCATTGGGTGGGGACAATCCCACAATCCTGTGGGAGTATGAGCTTCCCCAATAAGGGGAGGCGGAGAAATCATTAGCAGACTCCCTGTATAAATAAAGCTGGCCAGTTTGGAACCAGCAGGAAGGAGTAAGCAGCAAGTGAGGTTGCTGCTGTTGTGTGTACATATATGTTATTGTAAATAAATGTTATTTCTTTGTATCCTTGAAACTCGTGCTGGATTCTTCGTGGCCCTCACAAAACTGGCGACGAGGGTTAAAGTGAATAGCTGTCTACACTGCTGAAGCCACCTCCCTGGATTTTTGTTGGATACAGGTTGGAAGTTGTTTTCTATTACACCATGCCTCTGTACGGACGTTTGGATGTTTTTGATGCTGTGCTGGAAAGCTGGAACCAGTACGCGCAACGGATGCGTTACTATTTCCGGGCAAACAATATCACCGAAAACGAGCGCCAGGTGGTCATATTGCTCACCGCCAGCGGCCCGCATACGTTTGGGGTGATTAGGAGCCTTACGTACCCAGCTGCGCCGGACACCAAAACGTTTGATGAACTTGCGAATTTAGTGGGGCAGCATTTTAACCCAACCCCGTCCACGATAGTCCAATGTTACCGGTTTAATACCACTGAGAGGACCCCAGGAGAATCCCTTGCCGACTTTCTATCCAGGCTACGCAGGATTGCGGAGTACTGTGACTATGGTGAGACCTTGTCAGAAATGTTACGTGACCGTTTGCTTTGCGGTATTAACAATGCGGCCACCCAGAGAAAGTTGTTAGCTCAGCCAACATTGACTTTTCAACAGGCCATTCAAATAGTATTGTCCCGAGAGAGTGCAGAACGAGGAGTGCAGGAGATACAGGGAATGGAAGTGCATGCCTTGGGGCGCAACCCCTTCCGTCCGAAAACGTCCCCCCGCACTCCTGCGGTACCTTGGGTGAGACGACGTCTGGATCGACGCCAGTGGCCATTGGACATTCCTCCCCGAAGGGAACCTTCTTCAGAACCAATGGATGAGGAGCCATGTCCGTGTCAGACTTGTAGGCGCCGACCCCGTCGCGGACGCCGGTCCTGGGGGCGCCAGAGGCCGCGTTGTTCCGACCGAAACTGGGACCAGCCCAGGGGCCGTACCCTCCATATGGATGAACCTGCGGCAACTACTCCTCAGGACGTGGAGACGGAGGACAACTGCCTGCATCTGCATTGTGTGGCAGCTCCCCGTGTGGCCCCCATTAAGGTGACAGTACGGGTCAATGGTCACCCGCTTGAGATGGAGTTGGACACTGACGCAGCGGTCTCCGTGATCACCCAGAGGACATTCAACCGCATCAAGCAGGGTATACAGACCCTTACATTAACCGACACACAGGCCAGGTTGACCACCTACACAGGGAACCATTGGACATTGCAGGAACTACAATGACCCCTGTTGTTTACGGACACCAGGAGGGGCGTTTCCCATTTATCGTGGTGCGTGGCCATGGGCCCAGCCTGTTGGGTCGGGACTGGTTGCACCATTTGCGGTTGCAGTGGCAGCACATCCTCCAAACAGTTTCTGGAGGGTTGACTGAGGTGCTAGGACGATACCCAGGTGTATTCCAGCCCGGTTTGGGGAAAATAAAAGGGGCCGTAGCCAGTATCCAAGTCGATCCAGGAGCCACGCCGCGCTATTTCCGGGCGGGCCCGGTGCCTTACGCCTTGCTCGAGAAGGCAGGAGGGGAGCTCACTCGTTTGGAAACTTTGGGTATTATCAGGCCTGTCCGTTTCGCTGACTGGGCAGCACCAATTGTACCTGTAATGAAGCCAGATGCCACAGTTTGCTTGTGCGGCGACTATAAACTTACAGTGAATATGGCTTCCCGACTCGACCGATATCCAATGCCTCGCATAGAGGATCTCTACGCAAAGCTTGCAGGTGGACTCTCGTTCACAAAATTAGATATGAGTCACACCTACCTACAGTTGGAGCTGGACCCTGCCTCCCGACCATATATAACGATTAATACACAACCTGTATGAATATACACGTTTGCCTTTTGGAGTATCCTCTGCCTGCGCTATTTTTCAACGCGTTATGGAGGGCATTTTGAGAGGTTTACCGCGTGTCGCTGTCTACTTAGATGATGTTTTGATCACAGGGACGTCGGAGCAGGAACATTTGGAAAATCTGGAGGCTGTCCTTAGACGCTTTTTGGGGCTGGATTCCGTTTACGTCGCACAAAGTGCGTCTTTCAGGCGAAGGAAGTAGTCTACCTGGATTATCGGGTGGACCGTGAAGGTTTGCACCCCGTCGCAGAGAAGGTGCGTGCAATTCAACATGCCCCCGCCCCGACTGACGCTTCGCATCTTCGTTCTTTTCTCGGCCTGGTAAACTATTACGGGAAGTTCCTCCCCAATCTGGCAACTACGCTGGCCCCGTTGCATCTTCTGCTGAAGAAAAATCACACCTGGGTTTGGGGTCAGCCGCAAGAAACCGCTTTCCGGCGGGTAAAACAACAATTGTCGTCGTCTGGGTTACTAACCCACTTTGATCCTGGAAAGCCTTTGCTCGTCACATGTGATACATCCCCGTATGGTATTGGGGCCGTCCTGTCCCACAAGATGGAGAACGGAGCCGAGCGGCCGATAGCTTTCGCCTCCCGCACATTGACTGCAGCGGAAAAAAAGTACGCGCAGATCGAGAAGGAGGGCCTGGCGGTGGTCTTTGCGGTGAAACGTTTCCACCAATACGTGCATGGCCGCCACTTCACTATCGTGACTGATCATAAGCCTCTGCTGGTACTTTTCAGAGAGGATAAGCCAATACTGCCCATTGCTTCCGCACGGATCCAGCGCTGGGCTTTGTTGCTTGCTGCATACGAGTATTCCCTGGAGCACAAACCAGGAACGCAGATAACGAATGCCGATGCACTGAGCCGATTGCCTTTATCGACCGGCCCCATGTCGACCCCCACGACCGGTGAGGTGGTTGCAACCCTAAATTTTATGGACACCTTGCCTGTCACGGCATCACAGATCCGTGAGTGGACCTAGACGGAGCCAGTCCTGTCAAAGGTTCAACACATAGTCCTGTATGATGGGCAGTTCCCAGGCGAGTTGCGGGCATTTTCCTCCAAGCTGTCAGAATTCAGCGTGGAAGACGGCATCCTCTTGTGGGGGACGCGTGCGATTATCCCGGAAAAAGGACAGGAGCTGATACTAAGAGACTTGCACAATGGGCATCCAGGTGTGACCAAAATGAAAATGTTGGCCCGGAGTTATGATTGGTGACTAGGCCTCGATGCCGACATTGAGAAGGTGGCCCAAAACTGCTCCATTTGTCAGGAGCATCAGAAGCTTCTGCCGACCGCGCCCCTACATCACTGGAAATGGCCAGGGCGGCCTTGGGCGCGCTTGCATGCGGATTTCGCCGGCCCTTTTCAAGGATCCATGTTCCTTTTATTAATCAACGCCCAGTCTAAATGGCTAGTGGCGCATAAGATGCTAGGCACAACGTCCTGCGCAACAATTGAGAAGATGCGTTTGTCTTTTAGTACGCATGGCCTCCCCGAGGTGCTGGTCACGGATAACCGCACTCCATTCACCAGTGAGGAGTTCGCGAGGTTCATGAAGATGAACGGCATATGCCATATCCGCACTGCCCCTTACCACCCGGCTTCAAATGGGTTGGCGGAGTGCGCAGTGCAGACATTCAAACGAGGCCTAAAGAAGCAGTCTTCCGGGTCAATGGACACGAGACTGGCTCGCTTTTTGTTTACGTATAGGACCACCCCCCATGCGGTGACTGGGGTAACTCCTGCAGAACTCCTAATGGGCCGGAGACTTCGCACCCGCCTTAGTATGGTTTTCCCGGACATTGGCGCAAAGGTACGCCGCACACAAGAACGGCAGGGACAGGGATTTTCTCGGCATCGGCCGATTCGGCAGTTTGCGCCCGGTGACCCAGTGTTCGTTCGCAATTTTGCTGGTGGTGCCCAGTGGGTCCCTGGCATAATCATTCGCCAAACGGGCCCTATATCTTACCAGGTGCAAGCCCAGGGTAGTCTCCAGCGCAAACATGTAGACCACGTTTGGTCCAGAAGACTATCTCTTCCAAAGATTCCCCGCCCCCGGAGCTCATTTCTACAGCCGCAGAGACCAGAGACAATGGAAACTAGTCCTCACAATCTTCCTCTGGTGCCTCACTCAAAGCCTGCGCAGGTCGTTACAGATCCGTGCGGAGATAGAGACGCCGAGATGACAGAGGCAGCAGACTCTGACTCTGAGATGGAGACACAAGACGCATCAGATGGGGAATCCTCGGGCCCACGGGCCGTGGATGTACAACCGTTACGCCGTTCATCACGGAAGCGCCGGTCTCCATCTTGTTACACGCCGCCTGATCCAGCGCCGCGTGCAAATGGGGTCCGGCCTGTGGCAAAACGAGTCCGACGCCCTCCTTCGCCAGGGTCTTTGGTGGATTCCTTGGACTTTGGAGGGGGAGGGATGTTATAACCTGCCTGCTTACCATTGGCTGGGGACTAATCCCACAATCCTGTGGGAGTATGAGCTTCCCCAATGAGGGGGGCAGAGAAATCATTAGCAGACTCCCTGTATAAATAAAGCTGGCCAGTTTGGAACCAGCCAGGAAGGAGTAAGCAGCAAGTGAGGTTGCTGCTGTTGTGTATATATATATGTTATTGTAAATAAATGTTATTTCTTTGTATCCTTGAAACTCGTGCTGGATTCTTCGTGGCCCTCACAAAATCCCCCTTCCACAAAAATTCCAACTCTCCACCACCAACGAACAGTGGCAGCCGTGTGTACCATCTGCAAGATGCACTGCAGGAACTCACCAAGGTCCCTGAGGCAGCACCTTCTAAACCCACGGCCACTACCATGCAGAAAAGTGTTTTTCAAACGTTTTTGCCCAGGACCCATTTTTTACCAACCAGCCATCATTCACGACCCACGCCGGCCAACCTTCGCAACCCACGGCGGCCAAGCATCGCGACGCACGCTGACCGACCTTCGCGACCCACGCCGGCCGACCATTTTCAGTTGCCTTTACTGTGACAGGTGCGCCTGTTTAGTCCCTACGATCTCACTTGCTCGGTTATTCACTGTTACATTTCCGATCGAGACTTCAGCTGATGATTTAAGATCTCACGGCATTCGTTGAAAAAAATCAAGAGATTTGTCCTCGATCTCGCCATGCTTCGTCTTCAAATGGCTTTGAAGATTTGAGGGTTTTAAACTTTTATTTGCAGTACTTCCCTACATATAACGCACATGAACTTTCAATCCTAAATTGCAGTGGCACAAATAATAAACCCACAGTTTCTTCTTGATGGGTTATTCACCAGAGGCTCTGGAGCTCTCACCAGCATTGCTGGCAGCTGTAGGATCGAGGAATCTCTCTCACACCCGAAACGCGTGACGTTTGCGTACGGGGCAGGTGACCTGCTCTCTTCCGTCGCATCAAAGTTTTTTTTTAAAAATCTCCTGGGTCAGCGTGCTGACATCAGGATGAGGCGACCTTTCTCCCTCAGCTCCGGGCTCTTGCAGCCGTTGGGCACTACTTCCCGCAATCGGGAACGCCGCAATGCATAGCTCCGCGACCCTCCCGACACCCGCCCACGATCCACCTGCGGGTTGCGACCCCGACTTTGAAAATACCCCGATATCGAAGAACAAGAGCAGCAGATACCTGGGAACCCCGCCACCTGGAGGGTCCCCTCTAAGCCACTCACCACCCTGACTTGGAAATATGTCCCTGTTCCTTCACTGTCTTTGGGTCAAAACCCTGGAATTTCCTCCCTAACAGCACAGTGGGTGTACTTACACCTCAGGGATTGCAACAGTTCGAGAAGGCAGCTCACCACCACCTTCTGAAGGGCAACTAGGGATGGGCAATAAATACTGGCCTAACCAGCGACGCCCATATCCCGTAAATGAAATTTTAAAATGGACACACGAGGAAATGACCAAATCCCTTGCTTTGAGATAAACCCCTCACCCAAAGAGAGCACTTCAAAAACCTAACATGTAATTTTGTTATCCCATGTTATCCTGATGTTAATCCTCAGCCTGTGCCGAGTCACTGCACCATCAGTTGAGATCAACTAATTTTGAACACCAGTCAGATATTGATAGTGTAAATATCGACCAGAACACTGGGGATATCCCCTCTATTCTTCCTAGAAATAATGCATGTTATTTTTTTTTAATGAGGAGACAGATAGGGTGTCATTTCAACGTCTCTTCAAGATACAGCATGTCCAACAGTGTAGCACTCCTCTAGCACTGCACTGGAATATCAGGCTCGAATCTTTCTGCTCAACTCTCTGGAATGGAACTTGAATCCATACCTTCTGATACAGCACTGAGCTGCTACCGACGCAGAAAGCAAGGGGCTACAGAATTCTGGTATAGGCAGGTCAAATGAAAAACTAACTGGAAGTTGATTTGCATTCATCTTCTTTCATGGTTGAGTAACTTTGAAGTGATCAGGTGCGAAATTCTCCCGAAACGGTGCGATGTCCGCCGACTGGCGCCCAAAACGGCGCCAATCAGACGGGATTGCGCCGCCCCAAATGTGCGGAATGCTCCGCATCGTTGGGGGCCGAGTCCCGACATTGAGGGGCTAGGCCGACGCCGGAGGAATTTCCGCCCCGCCAGCTGGCGGAAACGGCCTTTGGTGCCCCGCCAGCTGGCGCGGAAATGACATCTCGGGGCGGCGCATGCGCGGGAGCATCAGTGGCCGCTAACAGTTTCCCACGCATGCGCAGTGGAGGGAGTCTCTTCCGCCTCCGCCATGGTGGAGACCGTGGCGGAGGCAGAAGGGAAAGAGTGCCCCCATGGCACAGGCCCGCCCGCGGATCGGTGGGCCCCGATCGCGGGCCAGGCCACCGTGGGGGCACCCCCCGGGGCCAGATCGCCCCGCGCCCCCCCCCCCAGGACCCCGGAGCCCGCCCACGCCGCCTTGTCCCGCCGTTCAAAAGGTGGTTTAATCCACGCCGGCGGGACAGGCAATTTATCGGTGGGACTTTGGCCCATCCGGGCCGGAGAATCCAGCGGGGGGGGGGGGGGCCGCCAACCCGCGCGGCCCGATTCCCGCCCCCGCCGAATATCCGGTGCCGGAGACTTCGGCAACCGGCGGGGGCGGGATTCACGCCAGCCCCCGGAGATTCTCCGACCCGCCGGGGGGTCGGAGAATGACGCCCCAGATGTGAAACTAACCACACTGTTAATAAACACCAAGCAGTGAGTTTGAGGTGGTCACATGTGAAACTAACGGAAAGCATTGAACTTATTTGGCGTGGTCCAGAAGCTGCCAATCAAAGCTTGATGCTTAAAAACATTGTTTAGTTTCACAGATGACCACTTCAAAGTTACTGTACCTTGAAAGGAAATGAATGGAATGATGCTGACAGCTGGGTGCGTGGGGGTCTCTGTATTTAGGGGGTCACTGTGGGGGTTTCTTTATTTAGGGGTCTCTGTGGGGGTCTGTTTATTTAAGATGTCTCTCTTGGTGGTCTCTTTATTTAGGGGGTCTCTGGTAGGGGGTGCTGAATTGCACTACAGGGGGGAGGGAACACAGCTACGGGACTTCGCCAGTGGGCCACCTGCTCAAAATGGTGGCCCACTAGTGGTATTCCCTCGGGGATCTCTCGCAATTGAGATGCATGGGTAACCATTGGGAATCACTTCCTTATTTGTGCTCCCAGCGGGATTGCAAATCAGGTGCAATTCAGCTCCAGCAGAAGAACATATTCTCCCAAATGGAGAATCCCGCCCCCTGTAATTAATGTCTGTTTATATTGCCCTTCATTATTCTTTATCTCCCAGGCAATCTGGTCACATGATCATTTACTGGAAGCCAGGTATTTCACTAGAAATCATATCACAGAAACCTGGTTCTTAAAGGGACCATCATGCCAACATAACAGATAAGCCTTTTTCCCCTCAAGCCTGCTCCGCCACTCAATAAGATCATGGCGGATCTGGTTGTGGTCTCAGTTCCACTTCGTCATCTGCACCCCAAAACCATGGTTCCTTTGTTGGCCAAAAATCTGTCTAAATCTGCTTTGAATAAATTCAATGACTCAGCCTCTACTGCTCTTTGGGGAAGGTAATTCCACAGACGAATGACGAGGGAAAGAAAGATTAATCTCAACTCCATCTTAAATGGTAGACTTAATCGCATCCCCTGTTTCTCACCTCTCCCACCAGTGTAAATACCCTCCTGGTACCCTATCAAATCACCCCAGAATCTTACACATTTCAATAAGTTTGCCCCTCATTCTTCAAAACTCCAGTGGGTAGAGAACCAATGAGTTCAACCTTTCTTGACAAGATTCGCCCTTGGTTCCAGGGATGAATCGAGTGATTATGTTCCTTATTAAAGTAATGGCGATCCCCTGAGCAGTCCCGATATCGAGGCTTAGTGTTTGGGAAGGCAATCTAGTTTTTTGCCTTGGGTGCCACGTGTACCGCCGTTCTGCTGTCTCTGCTTGTGCCACGGGCTCCGAAACCGTTCCTGCAGCAGCCCAAACCCTTTAGCAACCAGCCTTGAGGTTGTTCATCAAGTGGCATTCTTCAAAAGAAAGAAAGGTTGAAGAGGTTAATTACGCCCTCCATCTGGATTTGCCTTCAACGTGACAAGGTAAGGCTAGAGCACTTGAAAATGACTTATTGTCACAAGTAGGCTTCAAATGAAGCTACTGTGAAAAGCCCCTAGTCGCCACATTCCGGCGCCTGTTCGGGGAGGCTGTTACGGGAATCCAACCGTGCTGCTGGCCTGCCTCGGTCTGCTTTAAAAGCCAGAGATTTAGCCCTGTGCTAAACAGCCCTTATCCGAGATATCCTTCCTTTGCCATTTGATCACTGCTTTTCCTGATAATGGCCTCTTCTCTATTCTTCCTCTTATAAGGCCCCATCTCCTCATTCAACCACAGTTCCAAATGACCAGTGTATACTTTACTGCTTGTTGAAGCATTCCCATGTTTATGTGATGACATTTTGCGCGAGCAAGCTGAATGAAATCTGACCTTGGCTATGAAACCTCCAGCAATGTTCCTTGGGTAAAAATTCAATCTCTCTGATTCATAAAGGCCTCCGTGTCAGTAGCTCTGGGGTGGATGACGTTCTGTACATTCGCTGCTGGTATTTCGCGCTGTTGTTTCCACAATATTTAAGCCCAGGGGTTTACTTGGCGTCACTCCGAATGTGTAGTCGTTACTTAGATAGACATAGAAGTTTGAGCCCAGAATCAGACCATTCAGCCCAGCAAGACTATGCCAAAGTTTATGTTCTATATGAGATTCCCCCTCCCGATATCTTCTAGCCCTATCAGTATGTCTCTCTATTCTTTTTTCCTTTGTGGCTGTTGTCATTTGCTTTTAAGGGCTATCAGCAAGACATCACGAGGAGGTAAATGTGTCCTATGATGCAGTCTTGGTTTCATTTTTGCTGTGAGCAGAGCACAGACACAGCTCCTAATGTCTCCAAGTCTGAATAAATGAATGTACAATGATGTTTACCCAATTCCTCATGAGTGACTGACGCATTGAATCTAACACATCAAATATGCTCAAGTACTGGAAACATGACATGCATCAATCTGTTCACCTCAACTAGTCCCTGTGGTAACAAGTCCCACATTCTCACCACTCTCTGGGTAAAGACATTTCTCCTGAATTTCCTATTGAATCTTTTCAGTGACTATCTTATTCTTATGGTTCCTAGTTTATGATGTCCCACAAATGAAAACATCCTCTCTATGTCCACTGTATCAAATACCCTCATAGTTTTAAAGATCTCTATCAGGTCACTCAATTCTTCCTTCTTCTAGGGCAAAGCGTTTGTTCAATCTGCCCAGATTAGATCTAACATCTCAATTCTGGTATCACCCTTATAAATCTGTTTGCTCTTTCTCCAGTGTCTGCATATTATTTTTACAATATGTGTAGAACGTTCATCCATTCACATATTGCGTAATGACCGATGCACCGGCACTGATATCGATGTGCACATGCTTTGCATTTGATAAAGGGCAGCGTAGTAGCACAGTGGTTAGCACAGTTGCTTCACAGCTCCAGGGTCCCAGGTTCGATTCCCGGCTTGGGTCACTGTCTGGGGGAATCTGCACGTTCTCCCCGTGGTGCGTGGGTTTCCTTCGAGTGCTCCGGTTTCACAGTAACTTCATTGCAGTGTTAATGTAAGCCTACTTGTGATAATAAAGATTATTATTATTAAGTGCTGTAACAGCTGTGGTAAATAGAATCAATTTGCCGAGTGTGGCAGATCAAAGCCATGTCAACCAGCTATTATCACAACACTGGTTGTGGTACCGGAATGTGGCGACTAGGGGCTTTTCACAGTAACTTCATTGGAGCCTACTTGTGACAGTAAGCGATTATTATTATTATTATTACATGCTGCAGCCAGCGACCTCTCCAAATCTCAGCCTGCAAGCAAAGCGAATGAAATGTAGAGAAATCAAACGTTGAACTCCAGGACGTATACCACTGCGAAAGTGTTGACCTCGTCATTGAAAAGGGCAAACTATTCACAACGCTCAACATTGCTGACAGCAATGCCTATCTGAAAGTCAAAATGAATACTGGGGTAAAATAATTTGTCAGAGTCGCTGCTGATGAAACTCGAGCCCTGTATTGCACTCGATTCTATCAACAAAGTGAAACTTGCTGCATACGCTGGATAGGCGCAGAAGGCAAAGTCACCCAGGACTGCACACGGGGCAAGATTCAATTCCAAATAGCCGATCACTGCTGTGCGCCTCCTGCTGATGGCAATGGTGTGAAGACAGACCCAGACAAGACAAAGGCTGTGGGCAGATGTCCGCTCCTGATGGCAAACGTGCCCTGCAGCAGTTTCTTCAGCACGACAAATTACCCACCAAAGTCCATTCCTTGTTACAGTGAAGTGACTGCACCCTTGCACCAACATTTCCGTCAGGATGTGGAATGGTTCTGGCAGGAGCATCACAATTCTGCATTCGACACACTTCAGCTCCTCCAGCGCTGCAATACGTCAGTGTCCGAACACCTAGAATCATAGAGTTTACTGTGCAGAACGAGGCCATTCGGCCCATCGAGTCTGCACCGACCCACTTAAGCACACACCTCCACCCCATCCTCGTAACCCAGTAACCCCACCTAACCTTTCTGGACACTTAAGGGCAATTGTCGATGCACCTGACCTGCACATCTTTCGACTGTGGGAGGAAACCGGAGCGCCCGGAGGAAACCCACGTAGACACGGGGAGAACGTGCAGACTCCGCACAGACAAGCCGGGAATCGAACTTGGGGCTGTGAAGGAACAGTGCTAACCACTGTGCTACCATGCTAGTTTAGGTATGGGGCTGGTTTAGCACAGGGCTAAATAGCTGGCTTTTAAAGCAGACCAAGGCAGACCAGCAGCACGGTTCAATTCCCGTACCAGCCTCCCCGAACAGGTGCCGGAATGTGGTGACTAGGGGCTTTCCACAGTAACTTCATTGAAGCCTACTTGTGACAAAAAGTGATTTTCATTTCATTTCATTTCATTGTCATTTCATGCTGCACCTGTAGTGTTACCAACAAATGGGCGTCAGCACAGTCGTGGAGCAGTGAGCGTTCACTGGCAGACCCATAGCGTTTGCATCAAGGGTCCTCATTGACAGTGAAACTCGCTATGCTCAGATTGGGAAAGAACTCCTCGCTCTTGTATTTGCCCGTCAGAAATGTCACGATTTCTTCTATAGTCACCCTGTCACCATTGAAACTGATCGCAAGCCACCCATCACCATTTATAAAAAGCTGCTTCATACTCCGGCCCCACTCCTGCAGGGGATTATGCTCAAGTTCCAACGATACAGCCTCAGTGTGTTCTCCAAGTGTGGTAAGGAACTTAGTGAATGCCCTTTCCAGGGCTCACTGACCAAACACTGAGCGTGCTGAGCATGAGGACATTGACATTATGACAATCCAGATGTTTGTAATCTCTCACTCTGCAGAAATATTACACGCAGCAACTCCACCAAGGACAGTTAGGAGCCGAAGTGACAAAGTGCAGGACAAAATAAGAATATTAGTGTCACAAGTAGGTTTACATTAACACTGCAATGAAGATACTGTGAAAAGCCCCTAGTTGCCACATTCCGGCGCCTATTCGGGTACACTGAGGGAGAATTCAGAACGTACAAATTACCTAACAGCACGTCTTTCGGGACTTGTGGGAGGAAACTGGAGCACCCGGAGGAACCCACGCCGACACGGGGAGAGTGTGCAGATTCTGCCCAGACAGTGACGCAAGCGGGAATTGAACCTGGGACCCTGGAGCTATGAAGCAACAGTACTAACCACTGTGCTACCGTCACTGTATCTTATCGTACTGTACTGGCCGTCAATGTATGGCGTTATACAGAAGGAGATGTCCAGATGTGCATCATGCAACGAGATCAAGCCACATCACACTAAAGAATCACTGCAACACCAGGGGCGAGATTCTCCGACCCCCCGCCGGGTCGGAGAATCGCCGGGGGCTGGCGTGAATCCCGCCCCTGCGGGTTGCCGAATTTTCCTGCACCGGAGATTCGGCGGGGGCGGGAATCGCACCGCGCCCCCCCCCCCCCCCCCCCCCCCCCCCCCCCCTGCGATTCTCCGGCCTGGATGGGCCGAAGTCCCGCTGCTAAAATGCCTGTCCCGCCGGCGTAGATTAAACCACTTACCTTACCGGCGAGACAAGGCAGCGCGGGCGGGCTCCGGGGTCCTGGGGGGGGCGCGGGGTGATCTGGCCCTGGGGGGTGCTCCCACGGTGGCCTGGCCCGCGATCGGGGCCCACCGATCCGTGGGCGGGCCTGTGCCGTTGGGGCACTCTTTTCCTTGCGCCTTCGCCACGGTCTCCACCATGGCGGAGGCGGAAGAGACTCCCTCCACTGTGCATGCGCCGCCCGGAGATGTCATTTCCGCGCCAGCTGGCGGGGCACCAAAGGCCTTTTCCGCCAGCTGGCGGGGCGGAAATTCGTCCGGCGTGGGCCTAGCCCCTCAAGGTTGGGGCTCAGCCCCCCAAGATGCGGAGCATTCTGCACCTTTGGGGCGGCGCGATGCCCGACTGATTTGCACCGTTTTGGGCGCCAGTCGGCGGACATCGCGCCGATACCGGAGAATTTCGCCCCAGATTCCAGACCTTCCACAGTCACTCACCACAGCACATATATCCGAGTGAAATGGGAGACATCATGTGGTCCTTGTTGATTCATTCTGAGGGTGGTATAAAGTTGATGATTGCCCAACATGAAGAGCACGATCAGTAATTGGGAAGCTGAAGAGACACTTTGCCATGTATGGCATTCCACACCAGCTAATGACGGACAAACTGTCAGTTCAAGGACTTTTTACACACATGGAACTTTGAACATGGTACAAGCAACCCCCTCTACCCACAATCGAATAGTTTGGTGGAGCGTGGAGCATGTTCAGCAAAGCACCTCCTCGAAAAACGCCTCCGTGATAACTCAGTCTTCTAAGCTGCATTACTTAGTCTGTGTAATCTGCCGAGGGCCAGTCCTCTCCGCCGCAGAGAATGTTCTCCAGGTGCACCAGGACCATGGCCCCTGTTTCCAAATCTCTGCTGCAGCCTGAAGTGGAAGTTCTTATGAAACGGCGGCAAGGAGGAAAGAGCTACTGTGACCGCAACGCCCCAAATTCCGGGTTTCTGGAGCCGGGTCAGACAGTCAGAATGTCAGCAACACGGGATTGTGACAAACTGGCTGTTGTGCCGTGCCTCCCTGTGGTAAACACCATTAGTAACATTGCATGTATTACGGTACTGCCCCCTGTATTACAGGCACCACAGTAAATCCCCGCCTGCTGGCTCCTCCCAGCAGGCGGGGTATAAAAGTGTCTGCTCTCCTGCGCTGCTCCCATTCTGGTTCCAGCTGCAGGAGGCGCAACATCTTGTGCAATAAAGCCTCGATTGCTTCACCATTCTCTTCTCGTGATAATTGTCGGTACATCACTCCCCAACACAACCGCTGCACAGTTGCCTCAGATGGTGCCATGGTTGCCGGAACTGGCATCGTCTGCTGCAGGCACGTGAACCAGCCCCGTTAACTGCCACGGGGCTAACCCGCTGGGTTTGCAGTCCGTGCCGCCCACACCAGCTGAGACGGAAGTCCTTCCTGTTACCAATGCAGCAAGCCCTACGTCCACCAGGCCCACCCCAGGCTCCCTTGGTGCTCTCCACCATGTAAACAATAGCCATGGGGCAGTCACCGTGTGTGACAACACGCTCGGCGCAGCTGAATGGACCAAACCCCAAAATTAAGGACTACTTGACAACATAAATATATGTACTGTTTCTGAAAAGGGGGGGGTGGTGGAACAGACACTTTTGGGCTTTGCACCAGTTTAAGCCCATGTCCGTGGGCTGTGTATTCAAGTGCTCCATTGTTTTACTACTATTTCGGTCCTGCTCTTTGGAGGCAGTTCCAGATTGTCCCAGTTAAACAAATGGGGAAGATGTACAATGTGCATTCATTCCCATACTGCCGAGTGACCTGTACACCCTGTACTGATATGTGATGTGGGGAGGGCGCTGGAAGTCACTCCCGCGTGGCTACAGACGCAGCATGTCGAGGATCTATGTAATGAACTGGTGAAGTTATTGCCTGCGTGGTAAACCACTGTTGTACATATATTAGGAGATGTACGGGACAACCCTGTACTACAGGTACAGCGGTAGCCCCTGCCTGCTGGCTCCGCCCAGTAGGCGGAGTATAAATATGTGTGTCCTCCGTGCAGCAGCCATTTCGCCAGCTGCTGTGGGAGGCCACACATCTTAGAGTAATAAAGCCTCAGTTGTATTCAACTCTCGTCTCTGTGCAATTGATCGTGCATCAATTTATTACTCTAAGATTTTCAGAAGATGGACCTCCGCATCAAGCCGGATCGCCTGCAGCTGGATCCGCAATCAAGCGACGCCAAAAAGGACTTTCAGCACTGGCTAGATTGTTCCGAGGCGTACATCAGGTCTGCACCAGACCCAATTCCGGAAGCTCAGAAAATACAGATACTGTACTCGAGGTTCAGCTCCAACGTCTTTCCGCTGATCCAGGACGCGCCGAACTACGACAAAGCCACGACGCTACTTAAAGACAATTTCGCCCAGCGGAGGAACACGCTCTTCGCCAGACACGTACTCTCCACTCGCTGTCAGCTCCCTGGTGAGTCTGTAGAAGATTTCTGGCATGCCTTAATTCCACTAGTCAGAGACTGTGACTGTCAGGCCATTACGGCCATGGAACATTCAAACCTCCTTATGCGGGACGCTTTTGTTACGGGGATTGGGTCAGACCGCATAAGCCAGCGCCTTTTAGAGGAGGCCACGCTCGATCTCGCAGAGACAAAGAAGCTAGCACTATCCATGACAGTCACCTCGCGCAATATTCAGGCCTACACCCCCAGCCGCGTGGCCCATCCCTCCTACGCATCGTGTATCCCACAGACGGCCGCCCCAGCGGGGGCCTTACCCAGCCAATATGCCTGTGCCACGCGCCAGCCAGCCAACCCTGGGGGTCCCCGATGTTACTTTTGCGGCCAGCTGAAACACCCCCACCAACGCTGCCCGGCCCACGCTGCCCTTTGTAAGGCCTGCGGTAAGAAGGGGCACTTCGCTGCGGTGTGCCAGGCCTGTGCAGTCGCTGCTATCGCACTGCCCCCGCTCGTTTACGCACAATGGGGCCGCCATCTTCGCCTCCCCGGACCATGCGCGGCCAGTGGGCGCCGCCATCTTCCCCTCCGCGGAACACGTGCGGCCCATGGGCGCCGCCAGCTTTTTCAACCCCCACCACGTGCGGCCAGTGGGCGCCGCCATTTTGTCCACCAAAGATCCCCATCTTGTCTCCCCCATGGTACATGGGCACCACCATCGTTCCAGGACCCGTGCCCCCCGGGCACCCCATCATCCGACACCAGCGATGACCAGCCACGACTCGCCTCGGTCACCATCGACTAGTCCCGCCCGCACAACCTGGCCACCGCATCGACCAGCGTTAAGATCGATGGGCACGTGACCTCTTGCCTACTGGATTCCGGGAGCACCGAAAGCTTCATCCACCCGTATACGGTAAGGCGCTGCTTCCTCGCGGTACACCCCGCCAATCAAAGAATCTCCCTGGCCTCCGGATCCCACTCCGTGGCGAGCTGGGGGTACTGTATAGTCACGCTCACGGTCCAGGGCGTAGAATTCAGCGGCTTCTGCCTCTACGTCCTCCCCAACCTCTGCGCTGCCCTACTACTCGGCCTGGACTTCCAGTGTAACCTCCAGAGCCTAACCTTGAAATTCGGCGGGCCCCTACCACCCCTTACTGTGTGCGGCCTCGCGATCCTAAAGGTCGACCCACCTTCCCTATTCGTAAACCTAACCCTGGATTGCAAACCCGTCGCCACCAGGAGCAGACGGTACAGCACCCAGGACAGTATCTTCATCGGATCCGCGGTCCAGCGGCTGCTTTGGGAGGGCATCATCGAGGTCAGCAACAGCCCCTGGAGAGCCCAAGTGGTAGTAGTTAAAACTGGGGAGAAGCACAGAATGGTCATGGACTACAGCCAGACCATCAACAAGTACACGCAGCTTGACACGTACCCCCTCCCACGCATATCTGATATGGTCAATCAGATTGCACAGTACCGGGTCTTCTCAACTGTAGACCTCGAATCCACCTACCACCAGCTCCCCATCCGTAAGGCGGACCATCCATATACTGCCATGAGGTAGACGGCCGCCTCTATCACTTCCTCAGGGTTCCCTTCGGCGTCACCAACTTTTCATACTCGGTCTTCCAAAGGGAGATGGACCGAATGGTTGACCGGTACGGGTTGCGGGCTACCTTCCCATACCTAGACAATGTCACAATCTGCGGCCACGATCAGCAGGACCACGATGCCAACCTTGCAAAATTCCTCCACCCCGCCACTCTCCTAAACCTCACCTATAACAAGGAGAAGTGCGTATTCAGCACGAACCGCTTCGCCATCCTCGGCTAGGGTCCAGAACGGAGTTCTGCGGCCCGATCCCGGCCACGTGCGCCCCCTCATGGAGCTCCCCCTCCCCCACTGCCCCAAGGCCCTCAAACACTGGCTGGGGTTCTTTTCATACTACGCCCAGTGGGTCCCAAACTATGCAGACAAGGCCCGCCCACTCATCCAGTCCACCCATTTTCCTCTGACGGCCGAGGCACAGCAGGCTTTCGACTGTATCAGAGCCGATATCGCCAAGGCCGGGATGCACGCAGTAGACGAGACACTGCCCTTTCAAGTGGAGAGCGACGCATCAGACGTCGCCCGAGCCGCCACCCTCAATCAGGCAGGCAGGCCGTGGCATTCTTTTCCCGCACCCTTCATGCCTCCGAAATTCGGCACTCCTCCGTCGAAAAGGAGGCCCAAGCTATCGTTGAAGCTGTGCGGCATTGGAGGCATTACCTGGCCGGCAGGAGATTCACTCTCCTCACTGACCAACGGTCGGTTGCCTTCATGTTCAATAACACACAGCGGGGCAAGATCAAAAATGATAAAACCTTTAGGTGGAGGATTGAGCTCTCCACCTACAACTATGAGATTATGTATCGCCCCAGCAAGCTCAACGAGCCCCCAGATGCCCTACCCCGAGTTACATGTGCCAGCGCACAAGTGGACCGACTCCGGACCCTGCACGACAGCCTTTGTCACCCGGGAGTCACACGGTTGTACCACTTCATAAAAGCCCGCAATCTGCCCTACTCCGTCGAGGAAGTCAGAGCAGTCACCAGGGACTGCCAGGTCTGTGCGGAGTGCAAACCACACTTCTACCGGCCAGACCGTGCGCGCCTGGTGAAGGCCTCCCGCCCCTTTGAACACCTCAGCGTGGATTTCAAAGGGCCCCTCCCCTCCACCGACCGTAACACGTATTTTCTCAGTGTGGTCGATGAGTACTCCAGATTCCCCTTCGCCACCCCATGCCCCGACATGACGTCTGCCACCGTCATCAAAGCCCTCAACACAATCTTCGCTCTGTTCTGTTTCCCCGCCTACATCCACAGTGACAGGGGATCCTCATTCATGAGTGATGAGCAGCATCAGTTCCTGCTCAGCAGGGGTATCACCTCCAGCAGGACGACCAGCTATAACCCCTGGGGAAACGGGCAGGCAGAGAGGGAGAATGGGACGGTCAGGAGGGCCGTCCAACTGGCCCTACGGTCCAGGAATCTCCCGGCCTCCCGCTGGCAGGAGGTCCTCCCCGATGCACTGCACTCCATTCGGTCACTACTGTGCACCGCCACTAACGACACACCCCATGAACGTCTCTTTGCCTTCCCCAGGAAGTCCACATCCGGGGTGTCGCTCCCGACTTGGCTCGCAGCTCCAGGACCCGTAGTCCTCCGCAGGCACGTCCGACTCCACAAGGTGGATCCGTTGGTAGAAAGGGTGCAGTTACTCCACGCTAACCCCCAGTATGCCTACGTAGCGTACCCTGACGGCCGCCAGGATACTGTCTCAAAGAACAAAGAAACGTACAGCACAGGAACAGGCCCTTCGGCCCTCCAAGCCCGTGCCGACCATACTGCCCGACTAAACTACAATCTTCTACACTTCCTGGGTCCGTATCCCTCGATTCCCATTCTATTCATGTATTTGTCAAGATGCCCCTTAAATGTCACTATCGTCCCTGCTTCCACCATCTCCTCCGGTGGCGAGTTCCAGGCACCCACTACCCTCTGTGTAAAAAACTTGCCTCGTACATCTAGTCAAAACCTTGCCCCTCACACCTTAAACCTATGCCCCCGAGTAATCAACCCTCTACCCTGGGGAAAAGCCTCTGACTATCCACTCCGTCAGTGCCCCTCATAATTTTGTATACCTCTATCAGGTCGCCCCTCAACCTCTGTCGTTCCAGTGAGAACAAACCGAGTTTATTCAACCGCTCCTCATAGCTAATGCCCTCCATACCAGGCAACATCCTGGTAAATCTCTTCTGCACCCTCTCTAAAGCCTCCACATCCTTCTGGTAGTGTGGCAACCAGAATTGAACACTATACTCCAGGTGTGGCCTAACTAAGGTTCTACACAGCTGCAACATGACTTGCCAATTCTTCTACTCAATGCCCGGCCAATGAAGGCAAGCATGCTATATGCCTTCTTGACTACCTTCTCCACCTGTGTTGCCCCTTTCAGTTACCTGTGGGCCTGTACACCTAGATCTCTCTGACTGTCAATACTCTTGAGGGTTCTACCATTCACTGTATATTCCCTACCTGCATTAGACCTTCCAAAATGCAGTACCTCATATTTGTCCGGATTAAACTCCATCTGCCATTTCTCCGCCCAAGTCTCCAAACGATCTAAATTCTGCTGTATCCTCTGGCAGTCCTCATCGCTATCCGCAATTCCACTAAACTTTGTATCGTCTGCAAACTTACCAATCAGACCAGTTGCATTTTCCACCAAATCATTTTTATATACTACGAACAGCAAAGGTCCCAGCACTGATCCCTGCGGAACACCACTAGTCACAGCCCTCCAATTAGAAATGCACCCTTCCATTGCTACTCTCTGCCTTCCATGACCTAGCCAGTTCTGAATCCACCTTGCCAGCTCACCCCTGGTCCCGTGTGACTTCACCTTTTGTACCAGTCTACCTTGAAGGACCTTGTCAAAGGCCTTACTGAAGTCCATATGGACAACATCCACTGCCCTACCTGCATCAATCATCTTTGTGACTTCCTCGAAAAACTCTATCAAGTTAGTGAGAGACACGACCTCCGGTTCACAAAATCATGCTGCCTCTCACTAATACGTCCATTTGCTTCCAAATGGGAGGAGATCCTGTCTCGAAGAATTCTCTCCAGTAATTTCCCTACCACTGACGTAAGGCTCACCGGCCTGTAGTTCCCTGGATTATCCTTGCTACTCTTCTTAAACAAAGGAACAACATTGGCTATTCTCCAGTCCTCCGGGACATCGCCTGAAGACAGTGAGGATCCAAAGATTTCTGTCAAGGCCTCAGCAATTTCCTCTCTAGCCTCCTCCAGTATTCTGGGGTAGATCCCATCAGCCCCTGAGGACTTAGCTACCTTAATATTTTTCAAGACGCCCAACACCTCATCTTTTTGGATCTCAATGTGACCCAGGCTATCTGCACACCCTTCTCCAGACTCAACATCCACCAATTCCTTTTCTTTGGTGAATACTGATGCAAAGTATTCATTTAGTACCTCGCCCATTTCCTCTGGCTCCACACATAGATTCCCTTGCCTATCCTTCAGTGGGCCAATCCTTTCCCTGGCTACCCTCTTGCTTTTTTTGTACGTGTAAAAAGCCTTGGAATTTTCCTTAACCCTATTTGCCAATGACTTTTCGTGACCCCTTCTAGCCCTCCTGATTCCTTGCGTAAGTCCATTCCTATTTTCCTTATATTCCGCACAAGTTTTGTCTGTTCCCAGCCTTCTAGCCCTGACAAATGCCTCCTCTTTCTTTTTGACGTGGCCTACAATATCTCTCGTTATCCAAGGTTCCCGAAATTTGCCGTATTTATCCTTCTTCCTCACAGGAAGATGCCGGTCCTGAATTCCTTTCAACTGACACTTAAAAGCCTCCCACATGTCAGATGTTGATTTACCCTCAAACATATGCCCCCAATGTAGGTTCTTCAGTTCCTGCTGAACTGAATATTCCCGCTAATATTGTTATAATTAGCCTCCCCCAATTTAGCACATTCACCCTAGGACCACTCTTATCCTTGTCCACCAGCACTTTAAAACTTACTGAATTGTGGTCACTGTTCCCGAAATGCTCCCCTACTGAAACTTCTACCACCTGGCTGGGCTCATTCCCCAATATCAGGTCCAGTACAGCCCCTTCCCTAGTTGGACCGTCTACATATTGTTTTAAGAAGCCCTCCTGGATGCTCCTTACAAACTCTGCCCCGTCTAAGCCCCTGGCACTAAGTGAGTCCCAGTCAATATTGGGGAAGTTGAAGTCTCCCATCACAACACCCCTGTTGTTTTTACTCTTATCCAAAATCTGTCTACCTATCTGCTCCTCTGTCTCCCGCTGGCTGTTGGGAGGCCTGTAGTAAACCCCCAACATTGTGACTGCACCCTTCTTATTCCTGATCTCTACCCATATAGCCTCACTGCCCTCTGAGGTGTCCTCCTGTAATACAGCTGAGCTATTCTCCCTCACTAGTAGCGCAACTCCGCCACGCCTTTTACATCCCCCTCTATCCCGCCTGAAACATCTAAATCCTGGAACGTTTAGCTGCCAATCCTGTCCTTCCCGCAACCAGGTCTCCCTCAGGGACTTGGCACCAGCAGGTTCCCCACACACACACACCTCTGGCCTGGCTCCACCTCCCCCTCCTCCGGCGCTCCCAGCAGCAACCCCCCCCAGGACCATCCGTCCTCCCCCTGCCTATGCCCGAGGATGAAGAGGATTTTGGCACGCTCCCGGAGTCACCGAGGACCAGACCAACATCGGAATCGCCGCCACCACTGCATCGCTCCAAGCGGCACATCAAGGCCCCAGACCGCCTAAACCTATAACTGGTTCGGGACTGTCTACCCGCTGAACTTCAAAAGAATTTTTTTTCTTGCAATACTGTACATTAAACTCAAACTTGCTGTACATAGTTCTCCACCACCCCCATTGGACTCAATTTTAACGGGGGTGAATGTGGTAAACCATTGTTGTACATATATTAGGAGATGTACGGGACAACCCTGTACTACAGGTACAGCGATAGTCCCTGCCTGCTGGCTCCGCCCAGTAGGCGGAGTATAAATATGTGTGTCCTCCGTGCAGGAGACTTTTCGCAAGCTGCTGTGGGAGGCCACACATCTTAGAGTAATAAAGCCTCAGTTGTATTCAACTCTCGTCTTTGTCCAATTGATCGTGCATCAGCCTGGGTCCTCATTCCTGCACAAGTTCACAACAATACAATATGGATACTGGAACTGTGCCCAGTATTTCGAGTGTGATCTCACCCAAACGATACAAGATGAACAGAACTTTTCTGCTTTTCATTCCTCCTTCTGTACAAATTGTATTAACCACTGTTAGGAGACGGGCTGAACAATTTTCACATTCTTCCGACCTCAGGGCTGTGTTTCTTTGCTCCTGTTCTCCAGATTCCGTGCTTTCTGTTCCAGGGTGGGTGAGATGGGTTTGGCAGCCAGGAGGGATGCCGCTCGCTATCAGCATTCCATTGACTTGAGCTCAAAGTCTAGACTGACATTTCAGTGTAGTATTGAGGGAGTGCTGTCTTGTCTTTTGGTGGACCCACCGGCATTCTTGAGTGAATGCAAACAATCCCAATGCCCCTATTTTGAAGAAGGGTTGGGGTGTTCTCCCCTTGCGTCCTGACCAATACCTATCCATCAATCAGCATCAATAAGCACCGATGATCTGGTCATTAACATATTGCCATTTGTGGGAGCTTAAAGGGGCAACACAGGTGGAGAAGGTAGTCAAGAAGGCATATGGCATGCTTGCCTTCATTGGCCGGGGCATTGAGTATAAGAATTGGCAAGCCATGTGGCAGCTGTATAGAACCTTAGTTAGGCCACACTTGGAGTATAGTGTTCAATTCTGGTCGCCACACTACCAGAAGGATGTGGAGGCTTTAGAGAGGGTGCAGAAGAGATTTACCAGAATGTTGCCTGGTATGGAGGGCATTAGCTATGAGGAGAGGATGAATAAACTCGGTTTGTTCTCACTGAAACGATGGAGGTTGAGGGGCGACCTGATAGAGGTCTACAAAATTATGAGGGGCATAGACAGAGTGGATAGTCAGAGGCTTTTCCCCAGGATAGAGGGGTCAATTGCTAGGGGGCATAGGTTTAATGTGCGAGGGGCAAGGTTTAGAGGAGATGTACGAGTTCAGTTTTTTACACAGAGGGTAGGGGGTGCCTGGAACTCGCTGCCGGAGGAGGTGGTGGAAGCAGGGACGATAGTGACGTTTAAGGGGCATCTTGACAAATACATGAATAGGGTGGGAATAGAAGGATACGGACCCAGGAAGAGTAGAAGATTGTAGTTTAGTCGGGCAGCATGGTCGGCGCAGGCTTGGAGGGCCGAAGGGCCTGTTCCTGTGCTGTACATTTCTTTGTTCTTTCTTTGTTCTTTGTACTGTGCGCAAAGTATTCGCTGCATTTCCTGTATAACAACAGTGACTACACTTCAAAATCTACTTCTTTGGCTACAAAGCATTTTCGAGCATCCCGAAGTTTTGAAAGGCGCTATATTAATGCCAGCACTTTCTTGCTTCTAAAGCTATTAGGAGGGTGGAATAAAAACTAACCTTCCCCACTTTCTACACCAGGGCACCGAGGCCAAATTCCAGCAAAATCTGGGATCTTCCTGATCGATAAGAGTCAGCGGACGGAGCTTCACGGCCTCTTTCTGTCTGAAAACTTGAGGTCGGCAAACCATCAAAGAGCGAGTGGGGTCATCTTGAGGAACATTGATTGGACACGATCCCCACTGTTTAGTTTGGTACGAAAATGATTAACATGCCTAAAGAAAGGCCGCTTTGTTGAGAACTTGCTAAGTTCATTAGAGTACATGTGTTTTAAAAGAAAACGCATTACCTGAACATTTGATCAATCTCCCATTCCTGTCAAAAAAAAACACCAAGAACATTCCCAGAAAAGTGTGAAAGCAGTGGCTGGTGCCAAATGGCATTTTGCAGTCGGGAATGTTGTTCAACTGGGCCGCTGTCAAGTTTTATCTCAAAGGGAGAGGGCTGGCAGGGAATGTACCTCGTTACTGAAGCCTGGCAGCACCAGGGCACTGGTCTATTTGAAGGCATTGATTATGTGGAAGAGATTTCTGCTTCAAACAAACCTTGGCTGAAGTGGCAGAGGAGAGGATGTGGTGGGGAGAGGAGGGTGGGGAGAGGATGTGGTGGGGAGAGGAGGGTGGGGAGAGGATGGTGGGGAGAGGAGGGTGGGGAGAGGATGGTGGGGAGAGGAGGTGGTGGGGAGAGGAGGTGGTGGGGAGAGGAGGTGGTGGGGAGAGGATGATGGTGGGGAGAGGAGGTGGTGGGGAGAGGAGGGTGGTGGGGAGAGGAGGGTGGGGAGAGGAGGTGGTGGGGAGAGGAGGTGGTGGGGAGAGGAAGGTGGGGAGAGGAGGTGGTGGGGAGAGGAGGTGGTGGGGAGAGGATGATGGTGGGGAGAGGAGGTGGTGGGGAGAGGAGGGTGGGGAGAGGATGGTGGGGAGAGGAGGTGGTGGGGAGAGGATGGTGGGGAGAGGATGGTGGGGAGAGGAGGGTGGTGGGGAGAGGAGGTGGTGGGGAGAGGATGGTGGGGAGAGGAGGTGGTGGGGAGAGGATGATGGTGGGGAGAGGAGGTGGTGGGGAGAGGAGGGTGGGGAGAGGATGGTGGGGAGAGGATGGTGGGGAGAGGAGGGTGGTGGGGAGAGGAGGTGGAGGGGGAGAGGAGGTGGTGGGGAGAGGAGGTGGTGGGGAGAGGATGGTGGGGAGAGGAGGTGGTGGGGAGAGGAGGTGGTGGGGAGAGGATGATGGTGGGGAGAGGAGGTGGTGGGGAGAGGAGGGTGGTGGGGAGAGGAGGGTGGGGAGAGGAGGTGGTGGGGAGAGGAGGTGGTGGGGAGAGGAGGGTGGGGAGAGGAGGTGGTGGGGAGAGGAGGTGGTGGGGAGAGGATGATGGTGGGGAGAGGAGGTGGTGGGGAGAGGAGGGTGGGGAGAGGATGGTGGGGAGAGGAGGTGGTGGGGAGAGGATGGTGGGGAGAGGATGGTGGGGAGAGGAGGGTGGTGGGGAGAGGAGGTGGTGGGGAGAGGATGGTGGGGAGAGGAGGTGGTGGGGAGAGGATGATGGTGGGGAGAGGAGGTGGTGGGGAGAGGAGGGTGGGGAGAGGATGGTGGGGAGAGGATGGTGGGGAGAGGAGGGTGGTGGGGAGAGGAGGTGGAGGGGGAGAGGAGGTGGTGGGGAGAGGAGGTGGTGGGGAGAGGATGGTGGGGAGAGGAGGTGGTGGGGAGAGGATGGTGGGGAGAGGAGGGTGGTGGGGAGAGGATGTGGTGAGGAGAGGATGTGGTGGGGAGAGGAGGGTGGGGAGAGGAGGTGGTGGGGAGAGGATGTGGTGGGGAGAGGAGGGTGGGAACAGGAGGTGGTGGGGAGAGGATGTGGTGGGGAGAGGAGGTGGTGGGGAGAGGATGATGGAGGGGAGAGGAGGTGGTGGGGAGAGGAGGGTGGGGAGAGGAGGTGGTGGGGAGAGGATGTGGTGGGGAGAGGAGGGTGGGGACAGGAGGTGGTGGGGAGAGGAGGGTGGGGAGAGGATGTGGTGGGGAGAGGAGGTGGTGGGGAGAGGAGGGTGGGGAGAGGAGGTGGTGGGGAGAGGATGTGGTGGGGAGAGGAGGGTGGGGACAGGAGGTGGTGGGGAGAGGAGGGTGGGGAGAGGATGTGGTGGGGAGAGGAGGTGGTGGGGAGAGGAGGGTGGTGGGGAGAGGAGGGTGGTGGCGAGAGGAGGTGGAGGGGGAGAGGAGGTGGAGGGGGAGAGGAGGGTGGGGAGAGGAGGTGGTGAGGAGAGGAGGTGGAGGGGGAGAGGAGGGTGGGGAGAGGAGGGTGGGGAGAGGAGGTGGTGGGGAGAGGAGGTGGTGGGGAGAGGAGGTGGTGGGGAGAGGATGGTGGGGAGAGGAGGGTGGGGAGAGGAGGTGGTGAGGAGAGGAGGTGGAGGGGGAGAGGAGGGTGGGGAGAGGAGGGTGGGGAGAGGAGGTGGTGGGGAGAGGAGGGTGGGGAGAGGGGTGTTGTGGGAGTGGCGGTGCTGGGGAGAGGAGGTGCTGGGCGGGAGAGGAGGTGGTGGGGGAGTGGGGGTGGTGGGGGAGAGGGGATGGTGGTTTGGAGAAGGTGGTGGGGGAGTGGTGGTGGGGGAGAGGAGGTTTGGGGGGAGAGGGGGTGTTGTGGGAGTGGCGGTGTTGGGGGATAGGCGGTGCTGGGCGGGAGAGGAGGTGGTGGGGGAGTGGGGGTCGTGGATGCGGGCGGGACGGCGGGTGGGGGGGGGGTGGAGGAGGTGCAAGCTTTGAAATTCCTTGCTGTTTTCCAGGGGCACCGATTCTTTTCATCAAACTGTAAATTATTGAGACAGAAACAAGTAATATTGGCTTTCCATCACTTCCCCCTCCCCTCCCTCTCCCGCAACTGCCCTTCAAATATCAATATGTGAGCCTTACATGTTGCCAGGGGCAACGGACACTGGGGGAATTGGTAGGTTTCAATGCGTGAGCCATGCCCGAAACTTCAGAAATCATTTGGAAAACCTTTTCGAGCTTTTTATTGCTTTATATGCGGCCGTGAGCTTGTGGCTTGCTGTGGGGTTGAGAAGCCAATAGCATGTTTCTCTCCCACTGCCACAATGTCCTGAGAGTTAAGTATGACATTCCCAACAAGGCTTTCTTTTGTATTTGATTCCATTGGATGAGGAAGAACAGGAGGAGGTGAAAGTTAAACAATGTGCGAGACAGGTGATGAGGAGGACATACCCTTCAAGATATTAACACCACCCTGGCACAAAATAGAATGTTGTGGACGCCTAGTCAGCTCTCAACAGTGGCAAAGAGACTGAACCAGAGCTATTACTTTTTAAAGTTTTAAGACGGTGCAGAAAGATTGATTCACTCCAGGAGCGAAAATGTAAGAAATAGGACTTGGTTATTTTATAAACAAACTTTATCAAAAGAAAACAAAACAAAACAATGTTTGACCTTTTGAACTTCAACCCTAACAATAGCAGATTACATTTAGTTTCTTAACCATAAAACACTAGTTCCCATTAAACACCTCTTTAAATAAACATGCAGCTCTCGCTCCACTTACACAGATAGACAAAAGCAATACTTGCATTAGGAAGCAGTTTTTCTTCTTTTCGGGTCATTGATTCAGAACCCTTTACCAAAGCCTGCCTTGGTGGCAACTTTCATGACCTTTCTCGTCGACTTCCAAAGCCTTCCCCTCTCTAACTTTCAGGACAGCATTCTTTCCCTCTCTCTAAGCTTCGTCCAACCCCTCAAATGAAGGTTCTCTGCTGGGGTTTCCAGTCTTGAACCTATCAACGTTATCTTGGCTGTTTTATTGCCCACTCCCATTTATACACAAGAACAGAGCCATGCTATTGATAAGCAACTGACCTCCCATTGATGGATAAGAGGCCATCAGACTCTGTAATGGGCTAATAGCTGGTCAGATAGGAGTGTCCCGAAGAACAATGGATCTGTATTCCCACTAATGAGTTTAAGTCTGACTGGGACAACATAACTCGGCCAGGTGTGGGCGTATCTTTCTGACTCTGTGCTCGCAGTTTTTTCCCCCCTTAATCTATTTAAACCCTAAGCTGCCTGCTACATTGGGGTCTCATTTCTGGACCCAGTTTCCAAATATCTCCCTCGTGTAACAAGAGTTATAAACATGATATCAGAAGCGGGCACTTGGAAATGGCAGTAAATCCCAAACAGACTGAGGCTCTTATCTCCAGGAAAGAAAGAAGGTTAATTGAAGCCAATTGATGGGACAGACATTGAGAATTGTTTTCCATTTTTTGGCAGAGACCAGAGCCAGGGGCTATGAGTATAAGACAGCCACGAGTAAATCCAATTGGGAATTCAGAAGGAATATTGTTGCCCGGAGAAGGGTGAGAATGTGAAACTTGCTACTACAAAGATTGGTTGAGATGACTAGCATAGATGCCTTTAAGAGTCAGTTAGTTGGACACTTGGGAGAGAAAGGAATAAAAGGATATGCAGGTAGGATGAGATGCAACAGGGGTGGGAGAAGGTTTGTGTATAGCATGAAGACCAGTTGGGCCAAATGGCCAGTTGCTGTGCTGTAAATACTTGGTAATTCTACGTCACAGAGGTACAGAGTGCAGTTGTAACAATCTATTCCATTTAATTGCCTCATATTCTAACATCATCTAAAGGACGTCCATTTGTGGAACTTTAGTGGACACCTTCGGGAAAAAAAGGAAGAGATTCAGACAAAATGACAGCAGCAGCATGAAGGAGGTGGACTTCATAATAAAGAACATTCTTTGGATGTGGGAGCCACTGACAAGGTCAACATTTACCATCCGACCTTAGTTGCCCCTGAGTGTAGTGTTCAATTGTTCTGTGTTCAATTATGTGAGTCTGGTCTGCTCACTGTGCTTGATTGGTTAGGTCTGGGCGAAGACTCAGAGGTGACAAAACAGCAGTGCTACTGAAAGAAACTGAGCTGGGATAAGCATGAATGCAGTCATTTTGTGATTGCAGACATATTTTAAAACTCTTGTATATAAACCTGTTAAACATTTAGAAATTAGTGTCGTCGCTGCATTGCTCTGCTACCCATAATATTTTCAACAAACCAGCGAGTATACAACACTGGGAAGATAATTTTGATAAGGACAAGGGAAGTCCACACTGAGTAAAATAAAGAACCTTGATTTATTTACAATTAAGGTATTTCCACTATCCGATAAATCCCTATCAGGTCTCTTGCTGGTCAGTGTTCTACTGCCGGCCTTTTATACATAGATTTAAAAAAATAAATGTAATAATAATAATTTTTATTATTGTCACAAGTCGGCTTACACTGCAATGAAGTTACTGTGAAAATCCCCTAGTCGCCGCATTCCAGCACCTGTTCAGGTACACAGGGAGAATTCAGAATGGCCAAATTACCTAACAGCACGTCTTTCGGGACTTGTGGGAGGAAACCGGAGCACCCGGAGGAAACCCACGCGCACACGGGGAGAACGTGCAGACTCCGCACAGACAGTGACCCAAGCCGGGAATCGAACCTGGGACCCTGACACTTTGAAGCATCAGTGCTAACCATTGTGCTACAGACTGGAGGCGTCACAGCAGGCCGGTTTGGCAATGGAGAGGGAGGATCCAGGACAGGTTCCTTCCGAGGAACCTCCATGAGTGAATGTGATCCAAATGCCGCCTCATCAGTTGCCCTCAGACCCGAACCCGGTAAGAGACTGATCCCGTTTGACGGATGACAATTGCAGAGAGCCAGAGAACACTGATGTTGAAGTTATGAACGAGCACCACGAGAGCAGCATGGTTGTGCAGTGGTCAGCACTGCTGCCTCACAGCACCGAGGTCCCAGGTTCAATCCCGGGCGATTCCGTGTGGAGTTTGCACATTCTCCCCGTGTCTGTGTGGGTCTCACCCCCACAACCCAAAGACGTGCAGGGTAGGTGGATTGGCCGCGCTAAATTGCCCCTTAATTGGAAAAATATAATTGGCTACTCTACATTTTTTAAAAAAGTAACATTTTTTTTGAAAACATTTTAAAAGAAATGAACGGGCACCACATTTTCAGGTGCAAAACATCGGAGAGGGCAACGTCCAACTGGGCAATGCCCTTGCAACTCCTGGTTACCACGCACATTTGCCCCGGTATCTGGGAGCAACAAACTGAGTTGAGTACGAAGCCTATGACCCATTAGCATCTCAGCGGGGGCTCCCATAGTTACTGCGTCCTGGACGAGAATAGAAAATGTGCCAGCCTGGTGTCCATCGAGCCCAAAATCTGCTTTTTTAGCCCCCGTTTAACCATCTGCATGGCCCTCTCTGCAAAGCCATTCGATGCCGGATGGTTTGGGGCAGTGCAGATGTGCTGAATCTCATGAAGGCGTTGAACTCTTTGCTCGTGAGAAAGGCCCCATTGTCCTTTATGAGCACCTTGGGGATTCCATGGTCGGAAAAAGAATTGCACAATCGCTCGATGGTTGCCCGGGAGGTGTTCGGTGCCAGCTTGTGGCCTTCCAGCCACCTGGAGTGGGACTCAAAACACCAAACCCAGGAATGGACACACAAGATCGCCGTGAGGACGGGTCCAATAGTGCCACGGCCGCTCCAAAGGATGTAGGGGCGCCGCCGGGGGGAACCTTTGCTGCTCTTGACATATTGACCATTGTTGGGCCAAGGTCTCGATATCTATGGCCAAACCCGGCCACCAGACGTAACCTCTCGCAACATCTTCATTTTGGACACCCCGGGATGCCCGTCGTGAAGGTCCTTCAACCCGATCGCCTGGCCCTTTGCTGGAACAACAAGCCTCGTGCCCCACAGGAGGATACTGCCTTCCACGGTCAACTCCAAGGCCTTTGAGGAGAAAGCCTTCAACTCCCCTGGTAGCTGTCAATGCTTGCCACCGTGTAGCACCAGATGCCACACCTTGGCAAGGACGGGGTCAGTCTGCGTCCAGTCACGAACATGCGATGAATGCGATGGGCATGGAGTCCATAAAATTCTTGACAGCGACCACTTTGTCCGCCGTAGGGGCGGGGGTTTGTGGATTCAGTCAGCAGAGGAAGATGGCTTAACGCATCAGCACCCACAATCTGGGTCCTGGGCTGTGCCCGAAAGAGTATTCATAAGCAGCCAATAACAAGGTCCAGTCCTGGATTTTAGTGGAGGCAATTGGTGGGACTGTCTAGTCTTACGAAAGAGGCCCATCAACAGCTTGCGATCCGTGACAATAAAGAAATGGTGGCCATAGACGTACTGGTGAAATCTCTTCACTCCAAATACGACCGCCAGACCTGCCTTTTCTTTTTGGGCATACCTACGCATCTGGGAGGCAAAGGCGGTCGGACATTCACGGCCATCGCTCATCCGGTAAGACAGGACTGCCCCAATCCCATGTGACTTTGACTACGCATCACGAATAATGGCTTTGAAGGATCAAAACACGTCAACACACCCGAAGAATACACCCACCGTTTGACTTCAGCGGCTAAGTGCCGGCTGGAACGGAGAATTCGCGGGAGGTTTGCGATGATAAATCGGTGCCGACCTCTCACCGATTCCGGGAGCGGTAAGGGGCTAGCAGCGGTATCGGTCAAAACCCCCGGCTCCTGTGCCAAAAACTGCCGAAGAATGGCCTGGTCCCGAGCCGCGCACACGCACGGCGATGATCTGCAGTAGTCGCGCCAGGCAACATGGCGCCAGCCATGCATGGACCCGACCCACCATCTGCAGCCTCACAGCCCACCCCCTGGCCACCCCCCCCCCCCACCAGCCCCCCCAGCCCTCGCGGAAGTCCCCCCCCACGGCCAGCGGCACGGATCCCGGCAGAGTGTGGCGACGCTGGACACAGTCTGCAGTCGCCAAGCCAGGTTCCCGACCGCTGAGACCACACATGTCCCGCGTGGTCGGGAACTCGGCCCATCAGGGGCGGAGCTTCGCGGGAGGGCCTGCCGCTGATGCGCCACTTCTGAGGGGGCAGAGCATGGCTGACCGGCGAAACCAGCATTAGCCCCGATTTGGCCGTCGGAGTCGCTTCTCCACCTGATCGCCAATTACAATATCAACGTTGGCAACGGAGAATCTGCCCCTCATCCTCGCTCCCCTCACAAGGCTGGTTCTTCTTGAGGAGCATTTGAAGGGGTGGTCTGGATAGTTGCCAAATACAGAATGAATCTACCATAATAATTGACCAACCCAAGGAAAGAGCGAAGCTCCGTGGCGTCTCACGGGGCGGGGTCAACTGGATGTCTCTCACTTTCTCAGCGATCGGGTGCAGGTCGTGTCAGTCCATCCGCTGTCCCGAGTAGACAACTTATTTTGTCTGAAGCATTCACCGTGCGGACCCCATACTTGGAAAAGCACTTTGACACTGTTTTGAGGTTCTGTAAATGTTCCTGGTCCATGGTCCCCATGACTAGCACATCAGCCACGCATGCTGTGGATACTCTGAATGGTAGTCAGGTGTACTCATAGAGACCCTTGTGCGTAGTGATTGTGACGGACTTCCAACTGTACATAAACGTTGTTACAATCCACTTTCCGAAATGTGCAGCCACCGGCCCATGTGGCATAAAAATCTTTGCTGCGCGGTAAAGGGTAACGGTCCAACCTCAAAGCCGTGTTCACCATCAATTCATGGTCTCCGCAGAGGTGGGACTGTTTTATCAGACTTCATGACAGGGACCGCCGGCGCCGCCCAAATGGTGAAGCGCACAGGTCTAAAAATGCCCAAGCTCTGCAAGTGACGGAGTTCGGTCTCGACTTTCTCCACCAGGGAACCAGGGGCGAGATTCTCCGACACCCCGCCGGGTCGGAGAATCGGCGGGGGCTGGCGTGAATCCCGCCCCCGCCGGTTGCTGAATTCTCCGGCACCGTAGATTTGGCGGGGGCGGGAATCGCGCCGTGCCGGTTGGCGGGCCCCCCCTCCCCGCGATTCTCCGGCCCGAATGGACCGAAGTCCCGCTGCTACAATGCCTGACCCGCCGGCGTGGATTAAACCACCTCTCTTACCGGTGGGACAATGCGGCGCGGGCAGGCTCCGGGGTCCTGGGGTGGCCTGGCCTGCGATCGGGGCCCACCGATCCGCGGGCGGGCCTGTGCCGTGGAGGCACTCTTTTCCTTCCGCCTTCGCCACGGTCTCCACCATGGCGGAGGTGGAAGACACTCCTTCCACAGCGCATGCGCGGGGATGCCGTGAGCGGCCGCTAACACTCCCGCGCATGCGCCGCCCAGCAATGTAATTTCCGCGCCAGCTGGCGGGGCACCAAAGGCCGTTTCTGCCAGCTGGTGGGGCGTAAATCAGTCCGGCGCGGGCCTAGCCCCTCAAGTTTAGGGCTCGGCCCCCCAAGATGCGTTGGATTCCGCACCTTTGGGGCGGCACAATGCCGGACTGCTTCGCGCTGTTTTTGGCGCCGGTCGGCGGACATCGCGCCGTTTCCGGAGAATTTCGCTCTAGGTGTGCACGGAAATATCAGAGCTGGGCTGCCCCTTTAATTGTGCCCAAGCCAGGCTGGTAAATCTCCAGGAATTTGCTCAGTACCGCACACAGACCGCTAGATCCCACTTAGAGGATATGCTGCCAATCCAACTGAGGCTGCTGTAGCCAATCATGGCCCAACCAGCTATGGTTGTTTCCTTACTCGACACTGAGGGGAAGCCAGGCCTATTGGCATCCATAAGCTATCGGAGTAAGCGTCATTCCCACAATATTCAGTCGTTCCCCTGTATAAGTATCCAAAGGCGTCACTGTGTCAGCAAAACCCAAAGTGTGTGCACCCCGTCTAATAAGAACAAAGTTGTTTTGCTCCACGACAGAAATGGCAGCTTCTGCATCCAATTTATCTGCAACATGTGGCCCTTCACCCGAATCGGAACACGAAAAGCAGCCACATGGGGCGATGCCAAACAGTTTAAGTGAATCTCAGCCACAACCGCTGCCTCTTCTGGATCATGCAGATACAAGGCCCGGCCCGGGGGCTGATCCCTATCTCAACCCGGGCTCCTGGGGCACTGGCCCTCCTACCGTCTGCAGTTACACCTAGCCCGGAGCCCACGTGCCGCGCACGGGCCGGAATCTCCTTCCGCCATGTCCGGGGATGCCCGTATCTTTTAATTTTTTATTTTAGAGTACCCAATTCAATTTTTCCAATTAAGGGGCAATTTAGCGTGCCCTATCATCCTAACCTGCACATCTTTGGGTTGTGGGGGCGAAACCCACGCAGACACAGGGAGAATGTGCAAACTCCACATGGACAGTGACCCAGAGCCGGGATCGAACCTGGGACCTCGGCTCCGTGAGGCCTCAAGCTTTGCGCAAGTGAAGGAGACACATCCAGAGTGAGTGAGACACATCCAGAGTGGGAATTGGAAGTTGGTAATTTGGTGCACTGAGGTAATTCGATGCAGAGTGGGAGAAGGTGCTTTTCCCCTACTGTTTTGTTCTCTTTCTTCTGGCCTGTAACTGTTAATCTGCAGGGAGAGAACCAGGGAGCATCCTGGGAAGGTAAGTGATTTTTATTTCTAATTGTATTACCTTTTCAAATTGCGTGTGGGCGGTGGGGGGGGGGCTGAAGTGACATCACTGTAAAGCTGTGACCTGATTGGCTGGTTGGGAATCTGTTAAATTTGAAAAAAAAATAATATTGCAAAACAAATCTTAATTGATTAGCTAGATAGTGGAGTAACTAAACCTGAGGGCAGCGATCGGTATTTAGCATTTAATTTTACATTAAAAATCATCTAGCATCAGGGCCATATAGTTAATTGTAACTCAATCTAACAATAATTCAAGTGTTTATTTTAAATTAATTAATTAGTGCTTAAATGTCACTCAGCGGGGTGCAGTGCTCCAACTGTGAGATGTGGCAGATCTGTGACGCTTCCAGCATTCCGGTCGACTACATCTGTAGCAAGTGTAACCAATGGCAGCTCCTCACAGGCCACGTGGTTCGGTTGGAACGCAATTGGATGCACTTAGGAGCATGCAGGTGGCGGAAAGTGTCATAGACAGGAGTTATAGAGATATGGTCACACCCAAGGTGCAGGCAGAGAGATGGGTGACCACCAGAAAGGGCAGGCAGTCAGTGCAGGAATCCCCAGTGGTTGTCCCGCTCTCGAACAGGTATACCGCTTTGGATACTGTTGGGGGAATAGCCTATCAGGGGAAAACAGCAGCAGCCAGAGCAGTGGCACCACGGCGGGCTCTGATGTTCAGAAGGGAGGGTCAAAGCGCAGAAGAGCAATAGTCATAGGGGACTCTCTAGTCAGGGGCACAGATAGGTGCTTCTG
This sequence comes from Scyliorhinus torazame, assembly GCF_047496885.1. Classification (NCBI taxonomy): domain Eukaryota; kingdom Metazoa; phylum Chordata; class Chondrichthyes; order Carcharhiniformes; family Scyliorhinidae; genus Scyliorhinus; species Scyliorhinus torazame. The sequence goes on along the minus strand of NC_092714.1, from coordinate 266,775,208 downwards.
TGGACGTGAAAGAGATTCCAGGATGGTATGTTGCCTCCCTGGTGCCAGGGTCCAGGATGTCTCAGAACGGGTAGCGGGCATCCTGAAGGGGGAGAGCAAACAGGCAGAGGTCATTGTACATATTGGTACTAACGACAATGGCAGGAAGGGGCATGAGGTCCTGCAGCAGGAGTTCAGGGAGCTAGGCAGAAAGTTAAAAGACAGGACCTCTAGGGTTGTAATCTCGGGATTACTCCCTGTGCCACGTGCCAGTGAGGCTAGAAAAAGGAAGATAGACCAGCTAAACACGTGGCTAAACAGCTGGTGTAGGAGGGAGGGTTTCCGTTATCTGGACCATTGGGAGCTCTTCCGGGGCAGGTGTGACCTGTATTAGAAGGACGGGCTGCATCTAAACTGGAGAGGCATAAATATCCTGGCCGCGAGGTTTGCTAGTGTCACACTAGTTTAAACTAGTATGGCAGGGGGGTGGGTACCGGAGCAATAGGTCAGAAGGTGAAAGCATTGAGGGAGTACTAGGGAATAGGGCCAGTATGGCTCTGAGGAAGAGCACACAGGGAGATGTTGCTGAAAACAGTGCGTCTGGTGGCCTGAAGTGCATATGTTTTAATGCAAGAAGTATAACAGGTAAGGTAGATGAACTTAGAGCTTGGATTAATTCTTGGAACTAAGATGTTGTTGCCATTACAGAGACCTGGTTGAGGGAAGGACAGGATTGGCAGCTAAACGTTCCAGGATTTAGATGTTTCAGGCGGGATAGAGGGGGATGTAAAAGGGGTGGAGGAGTTGCGCTACTGGTTGGGGAGAATATCACAGCTGTACTGCGAGAGGACACCTCAGAGGGCAGCGAGGAATAAGAAGGGTGCAGTCACAATGTTGGGGGTTTACTACAGGCCTCCCAACAGCCAGCAGGAGATAGAGGAGCAGATAGGTAGACAGATTTTGGAAAGGAGTAAAAGCAACAGGGTTGTTGTGATGGGAGACTTCAACTTCCCCAATATTGACTGGGACTCACTTAGTGCTCGGGTCTTGGACGGGGCAGAGTTTGTAAGGAGCATCCAGGAGGGCTTCTTTAAACAATATGTAGATAGTCCAACTAGGGAAGGGGCAGTACTGGACCTGGTATTGAGGAATGAGCCCGGCCAGGTGGTAGAAGTTTCAGTAGGGGAGCATTTCGGGAACAGTGACCACAATTCAGTAAGTTTTAAAGTGCTGGTGGACAAGGATAAGAGTGGTCCAAGGATGACTGTGCTAAATTGGGGGAAGGTTAATTATAACAATAGGAGGCGGGAACTGAAGAACCTAGATTGGGGTGGATGCTTGAGGGCAAATCAACATCTGAGGCATGTGGGAGGCTTTCAAGTGTCAGTTGAAAGGAATTCAGGACCGGCATGTTCCTGTGCGGAAGAAGGATAAATACAGCAAATGTCGGGAACCTTAGATGACGAGAGATATTGTACGCCTCGTCAAAAAGAATAAGGAGACATTTGTCAGGGTTAGAAGGCTGGGAACAGACAAAGCCTGTGTGGAATACAAGGAAAGTAGGAAGGAACTTAAGCAAGGAGTCAGGAGGGCTAGAAGGGGTCATGAAAAGTCATTGGCAAATAGGGTTAAGGAAAATCCCAAGGCTTTTTACACGTACATAAAAAGCAAGAGGGTAGCCAGGGAAAGAGTTGGCCCACTGAAGGATAGGCAAGGGAATCTATGTGTGGAGCCAGAGGAAATGGGCGAGGTACTAAATGAATACTTTGCATCAGTATTCACCAAAGAGAAGGAATTGGTGGATGTTGAGTCTGGAGAAGGGTGTGTAGATAGCCTGGGTCACATTGAGATCCAAAAAGACGAGGTGTTGACATCTTGAAAAAGATTACGGTAGATAAGTCCCCAGGGCCTGATGGGATCTACCCCAGAATACTGAAGGAGGCAAGAGAGAAAATTGCTGAGGCCTTGACAGATATCTTTGGATCCTCACTGTCTTCAGGTGATGTCCCGGAGGACTGGAGAATAGCCAATGTTGTTGCTTTGTTTAAGAAGGGTAACAAGGATAATCCAGGGAACTACAGGCCGATGAGCCTTACGTCAGTGGTAGGGAAATTACTGGAGAGAATTCTTCGAGACAGAATCTACTCCCATTTGGAAGCAAATGGATGTATTAGCGAGAGGCAGCATGGTTTTGTGAAGGGGAGTTTGTGTCTCACTAACTTGATAGAGTTTTTCAAAGAGGTCACAAAGATGATTGATGCAGGTAGGGCAGTGGATGCTGTCTATATGGACTTCTGTAAGGCCTTTGACAAGGTCCCTCATGGCAGACTACAAAGGGTGAAGTCACATGGGATCAGGGGTGAGCTGGCAAGATGGATACAGAACTGGCTAGGTCATAGAAGGGAGAGAGTAGCAATAGAAGGGTGCTTTTCTAATTGGAGGGCTGTGACCAGTGGTGTTCCACAGGGATCAGTGCTGGGACCTTTGCTGTTCGTAGTATATATCAATGATTTGGAGGAAAATGTAACTGGTCTGATTAGTAAGTTTGCAGACGACACAAAGGTTGGTGGAATTGCGGATAGCGATGAGGACTGTCAGAGGATACAGCAGGATTTAGATTGTTTGGAGACTTGGGCGGAGAGATGGCAGATGGAGTTTAATCCGAAGAAATGTGAGGTAATGCATTTTGGAAGGTCTAATGCAGGTAGGGAATATACAGTGAATGGTAGAACCCTCAAGAGTATTATTGACAGTGAGAGAGAGATCTAGGTGTACAGGTCCACAGGTCACTGAAAGAGGCAACACAGGTGGAGAAGGTAGTCAAGAAGGCATACGGCATGCTTGCCTTCATTGGCCAGGGCATTGAGTATAAGAATTGGCAAGTCATTTTGCAGCTGTATAGAACCTTAGTTAGGCCACACTTGGAGTATAGTGTTCAATTCTGGTCGCCACACTACCAGAAGGATGTGGAGGCTTTAGAGAGGGTGCAGAAGAGATTTACCAGAATGTTGCTTGGTATGGAGGACATTAGCTATGAGGAGCGGTTGAATAAACTCGGTTTGTTCTCACTGGAACGAAGGAGGTTGAGGGGAGACCTGATAGAGGTCTACAAAATTATGAGGGGCATAGACAGAGTGGATAGTCAGAGGCTTTTTCCCAGGGTAGAGGGGTCAATTACTAGGGGGCATAGGTTTAAGGTGCGAGGGGCAATGTTTAGAGTAGATGTATGAGGCAAGTTGTTTACACAGAGGGTAGTGGGTGCCTGGAACACGCTATCGGAGGAGGTGGTGGAAGCAGAGACGATAGTGACATTTAAAGGGCATCTTGACAAATACATGAATAGGATGGGAATAGAGGGATATGGACCCAGGAAGTGTAGAAGATTTTAGTTTAGTCGGGCAGCATGGTCGGCACAGGCTTGGAGGGCCGAAGGGCCTGTTCCTGTGCTGTACTTTTCTTTGTTCTTTGTTATTTGAGGCTGCAGTGCTATCCACTGCACCACCATGCTGCCCGAGACACCGTCTCATGATGGCTGGCCCTTTGCCCAGAGGCCAGAGTTGCTGCGTCAGTCAGCCCAGACCCTGGGGATCCCATGTGAGGGGCAAAACGCCAAAACGTTCCCCTCCATCCCTTGTAGTGGCGTCAGGTTAAAGCCACCAGTGCCACGAGTGTGTATCTGGCTCCGCCGGGTATGTGAGACTCCGGGTCACTCTGAACGTGCGCGCGCCGCAGTCTGGTGCTCGTTCTCCGTGATGTTGTTGGCCCAGAAGAAGCAACGCATTCTGTCTGTGTCCTGGCTCCAGTCTTCAACACTGGCATCAAAGGCATCTAACCACAAAAACAGAGGCATGGCAGAATAATTGGCTCCAAACCCGGGTCCAGAAAATCAGTGAAGTGGCTCAGCCGAGTAGGTTGCAGCATCGACAGCAAACCAGTTTATTCCTCATCGCCAGTTCATTAAGGACACGGGGAGACCACACCGAGTAAAATAAAGAACTTTGATTTATTTACAATTAAGCTATGTACATTTCCCGATAGTACCCTACCAGGGGCGGGATTCTCCAACCCCCCCGCTGGGTCGGAGAATCGCCGGGGGCTGGCGTGAATCCCGCCCCCGCCGGTTGCCGACTTCTCCGGCACCGGATATTCGGCGGGGGTGGGGATCGCGCCGCGCCGGTTGGCGCCCCCCCCCCCCCCGGCGATTCTCCGGCCCACGATGGGCCGAAGACCCGCTGCTGGAATGCCTGTCCCGCCGGCGAGAATCAAACTACCTCTCCTACCGGCGGGACAAGGTGGCGCGGGCAGGCTCCGGTGTCCTGGGGGGGGGCGCGGGGAGATCTGGCCCCGGGGGGGTGCCCCCACGGTGGCCTGACCTGCGATCGGGGCCCACCGATCCGCGGGCCGGCCAGTGCCGTGGGGGCACTCTTCTCCTTCGGCCTTTGCCATGGTCTCCACTATGGCGGAGGCGGAAGACACCCCCTCCACTGCGCATGCGCGGGGATGCCGTGAGCGACCGCTGACACTCCCGCGCATGAGCCGCACGGCAAAGTCATTTCCGCGCCAGCTGGCGGGGCACCAAAGGCCTTTCCCGCCAGCTGGCGGGGCGGAAATCAGTCCGGCGCGGGCCTAGCCCCTCAAGGTGAGGGCTCGGCCCCTCAAGATGCGGAGAATTCCGCACCTTTGGGGCGGCGCGATGCCGGACTGATTCGCGCCGTTTTTGGCGCCGTTCGGCGGACATCGCGCCGATTGCGGAGAATCCCGCCCCAGGTCTCTTTCTGGTCCGTGTCCTACAGACCGACATTTAATACAATGCTAAGTAGAGTTCCCCACCCCTCAGCCGGAGAGGTTGTACTCCGCGTGAACCACGGGGAAGGTAACCACTCCCACCCCGTACGTCCCGTGCGTGATATGACAGCAATGATAGAGCTGAGAGTCTAGACCATGTGAGAGGGAGGTTAAGAGTCAATCACACTGGTGTGAGGCATGGAGTTATACACAGGCCCAAACCGGGTAAGGTGGCAGCATTCCCTTCCCTAAAGGACATGAGTAAACCATTTGGGGATTTTTTCCACAGTCCAGTAGCTTTGTGGTTGTTTTTACCAATTATGCTTGAACTAAATTCGAACTTACAAACGGTGAGATTGGTGCTCAAAGTCTCGGGGTTCTAAGTAACCTAACCACTGCGCCAACGGGCCCGGCACACTCCGAAAACCTGCCAGACTTCTCTCCCTGCATCCAAATCCCCCAGCACAGCTGCTCCATTCAAATGGTGAGTTTTCAAAACTCCACAAGTTGGAACCCCATAAATAATTGCCAGGGTTCTCTGAGCCCGCGCTGGGTTGGAGAATCGCCGGGGGGGTCGGGGGGGGGGGGAGGGGTCGGGGGGGATACAACTCCGGGGGGGGGGGCCTCCACGGTAGCCAGGCCCGCGATCGAGGGCTACCGATCGGCGGTCGCGCTCATTCTGGGGGGGGGGGGGGGGCTATGTTCCACCGTGCCGGGCCCCTCTAGGGCTCTGCCAGGTTGCCTGGGGGACGGCGCGGAGACGGCCGTGGCGCGCATGCGCGGACCGCGCCGGCCTTGTAGGGCCAGCTTTCGGCGCCGGAGCAGCGCACAGCACTCCGGTGCCGTTGTAATCCCCGGGGAAGGGGGAATGCCTGGGCCTGGAGGCCCGTTGGCGCCGACGTTGCTCGCGCCGGTTTTGGCGCCGGTGTCAACACTTGCCCGGGATTCTCCAAAATATATTTTAAGATGAGGGAACACTTGAAAAAGTTGGGCAGAAAAAGCGAAACAGATGGAGGTGATCTATGGATAATTACTTACCAGTAATGGTGCTTTCCCACTGTGCTCCAGCAGGCAAAAAAACCTGCGGTTCACTCACAGAAATGTGGCTGAATAGGGAGGATGCCCCAAGGGCTAATAAGGAAGAAAATTTGAATAACATTTAAGAGAAATAAGGAAGAGGAAATACAGAACATTTTTCAATTACTGGGAAGGTCAAATGGTTCTGACAAGAGGTTGAGGCCCGAATGACTTTCTCAAGAGTTCATTCCCACAAAGTTACCTTGTGAAGCCACCGTTACAATTTGATTGCATGGCGCACATGGCAGGAGGTGTGATACTGATACATTCTGGTTCCTTTCCCCGGCACTGATGTAGTTTAAAGTTGAGATTGGTTCTCCTGCTCTTAACCTCAGTTGAGTTTGGGAATGGTTGGGGTCAGGGGTTGGGCAGGGTGGGGTGTCAGTCACCGGTCAATAGGTAGGCCAACGTATTGGGGTTAGGGTTGTGGGAGGTAGTGGCTGTGTCAAGTGAGCCAATTGCACAAACAGGTCCAAATATACAAAGGCGAAATATTGTCGTAAATTGGAAATAAAAGGAACAGGAGATTCTGGAAATATTCAGCAAGTCAGGCAGTTTCCGTGGCGAGCGAACCAGAGTGTTAGAGGTAGATGACGTTTGGACAGAATTGGAGAATGTTACAGATGTAACAGGTTATAGAAGAACCCGTGTTTGCTTGGGCTTTCTCCATTTCCAGGTTTTTATTAATCGATTCTTGGGAGGTAGGTTTATTTCAAGGCCAACTTTTATTTCCCAATCACCTCCTTGCTCTTTCTCAGCTGTCTGGCTTGCTGGACCAGTCTAGAGGGCAGTAAAGAATCAATCATGTGGATGTGGGACTCGAGTCACACATGGGCAGCACGGTAGCACAGTGGTTACCACAGCGCCGAGGTCCCAGGTTCGATTCCCGGCTTGGGTCACTGTCTGCGCGGAGTCTGCACGTTCTCCCCGTGTCTGCGCGGGTTTCCTCCGGGTGCCCCGGTTTCCTCCCACAAATCCCGAAAGACGTGCTTGTTAGGTGAATTGGACATTCTGAATTCTCCCTCGGTGTACCCAAACAGGCGCCGGAATGTGGCGACTAGGGGATTTTCACAGTAACTTCACTGCAGTGTTAGTGCAAGCCTACTTGTGACAATAAAGATTATTATTATTAGAATCCTGCTCATTAACTTGCATTTATATAGCTTCTTTAATTAAATAATCCCATGATGCTTCATTGATGCGATTATCAAACAAAAACTTGACACTGAGCCGCATGAGGCGATATTAGAACGCATGAACAAAAACTGGGAAATCAAGGTCCTAAAGAAGGGCACTGAGGTAAAAAAGGGAAATAAAGATTTGTATTTACGGCGTCCCAAAGCGCCTCACAATCAATGAAGCACAGTCCCCTGCTGAATGTAGGAAACAGGCAGCCAATTCACACACAGCCAGCTCCCACAGACAGCATCGGTATTTTTTGTGGGGCGGCACGGTGACGCAGTGGTTAGCACCGCTGCCTCACGCGCCGAGGATCCGGGTTCGATCCCGGTCCCCGGGTCAGTGTCCGTGCGGAGTTTGCACATTCTCCCCGTGTCTGCGCGGGTCTCACCCCCACAACCCAGATAGATGTGCGGGCGAGGTGGATTGGCCGCGCTAAATTGCCCCTTAATTGGGAAATAATAAGAATTGGGTACTCTAATTTTATCTTTAAGAAAGCACCTGTATTTTTGTGATGGTGATTGAGGAGTAGGCATTGCCCAGGATGCCCACTCCGCTTCTCTGAAGTAGCGTCAAGGGATATTTTATGTCCAGCTGAGAGAACCTTAACCTTGCCGCTCAAGGGAAGCAGGACTCGACTACAGAATCGACCTGGCTTTTGGTGCACAGACTCTGGAGTGGGATTTGAGTCCACAATCTTCTGACTGAGTGAGAGGAAAGAGTTCTACCCGCTCAGCGCCACCGCCACCAAGCGAGGCTTGGGGAGGGAATGCACAAGGTAACAATGCTGCCTGCAACCCAGTGACAGATTTTCAGACACTCCACCAACAACATTCTAACTGACGGTTCCAAACCAAAGAAGAGATAAAATGATAGCGTCGGGCATGCACCAGCTCCGTCGCTACCTATTATTTGTCTGATGCTTCTGAAGTCAACACACAGCTGCTTTCTCTCTGGCAGTCTAAGCTTTGCCCTTTCTAGAAGTTTCTCTCGCCTTCCTGTGCTCCTGGTTGAGATGATGCGTTGGATTTATGTTCTGGAATCTTCCGCGGGCTGCCGATGTCGGATTTAATCAAAACGATAGTCCCATGGACAGAAAAATATTTTGCACCTTCTATGACGCAACATGGACCATGAGACTGGTTCAAAACCAGTTTATACATTAAGTTCTATGTTTTTCTACCTTTGATGTTTCTGCGTAATCAGGTCTGTGTTGAACAAGTTCTATAAAAATTCTAATAAATGTGAGAGAACAATAAAAATCTGTTATGTTTCCAGCTCCTGAAGCAACATTCTTTTCCTTGATGTGATTTTATTCTTCTCGGGGCCCATCTGCATTCGATTTGCTGATTTTGAGGAGACCAGTATGTGATCCTGGCGTTGGGCCAGACCTCCACAACCATCTTCAAACACAACTCGACTTTCACATCTGTGAATGTTCAGTGCTCAGAGCCCCCACTGCGTCCTGCACCCACTCCTGCCCCCCCCCCCCCTCCACACCACCACCACCACTACGCGCCCCAGTGGTACATACCTATAGGAGTAATCACACAGCGAGGGGGAAGAGGTGAGCGAGGGGGGTGGACAGAGTGTGGGTGTTGGGTAGCAGGACGTCCGTATCGGCACAGCAAAGATTTCATTCAACTCTGTGAAACTTTAGCATAAGGAGACTGGAGGACTCTCTCCAATTCTTTAACCTCTTTCGAGTGTCTGAACTGACATGTGACCCGGGAAGAGGGGTCAACGGGGGTGGTGATGGGACATTCTGAAAGGAGGCCAAATAGGAAAGTGACTCCAGTCTGACATGAAGAAAGATAGTCCCTCACCTGTCAACCAGGTTCCTAACTAAAGGGGGTTATACGCGTTTACTTTTTATGGTACGTATGGCCTACTGCCATATTACAGCTGGACTATGTTTTATAGGCATGTTGTGTCATTGTAAAGGAGCTTTCCACTTAATTTTTTTATGAGACACCATTTGTACGGCTTGCGTCCAAATATTATATATGAGACAAATGTTTCCCCCTCCCTCTTCACCAACACAGCTCGTCTGCTCCCAGATAGCAGCTTTTTACAACATACAGGAGTCGACTACAGCACTGCTCAAAACCAGATGTCAGTCTCTTTTCCAACTTTCACCTGCTGTGTACTCTGCGGCATGTACTGGATACTGGGGTGGAACACCAACTTTTGGCCCTTTGACATTATCAAAGATCGAGCATGTGTGTATATCTTTGAATCATTATTGGATGGCGCCATACATGACAGAATGTTTCTCTCGGTAATATTCTGTTTCTACTAGTTTGACCATTGCAGGTTCCGGCCGAGCAGGTAAACAAGCACTCTTTTGTCCTGGGATGCTCTCACCATGTAGACAACTAAATACTGGCACTACTGTCAAAATCTAAGACTTCATAGACATAGTTCCACATCCATCGTCAATGTTTGGGTAATTGGTCCATCCAAAGATTTGAGTGCATGGCCCAGCTTGGCACACCGGGTGCAGTACTGACAGACGTGCCACCTTTTGGCTAGTGAGACAATAAACTGAGGCCCCATTGATGTCAAATATGCCCTGGCACTATTTTGAAGAGGAGCTGTGAATCTCCCCCCTCCTCCCACCATGTCTTGGCCAATATTTATCCTTCAACCATTGAGCAGATTTCTGATATTTATCTCACCAGTTTTGGTGGGAGCTTGCTGTGCCCTAGTTGGCTGACAGGCATAGAACATAAGACCATAAGACCATAAGACATAGGAGCGGAAGTAAGGCCATTCGGCCTATCGAGTCCACTCCACCATTCAATCATGGCTGATTTCAACTCCATTTACCCGCTCTCTCTCCATAGCCCTTAATTCCTCGAGAAATCAAGAATTTATCAACTTCTGTCTTAAAGACACTCAATGTCCTGGCCTCCACCGCCCTCTGTGGCAATGAATTCCACAGACCCACCACTCTCTGGCTGAAGAAATTTCTCCTCATCTCTGTTCTAAAGTGACTCCCTTTTATTTTAAGGCTGTGCCCCCGGGTCCTAGTCTCCCCTGCTAATGGAAACAACTTCCCTACATCTACCCTATCTAAGCCATTCATTATCTTGTAAGTTTCTATTAGATCTCCTCTCAACCTCCTAAACTCCAATGAATATAATCCCAGGATTCTCAGACGTTCATCGTATGTTAGGCCTACCATTCCTGGGATCATCCGTGTGAATCTCCGCTGGACCCGCTCCAGTGCCAGTATGTCTTTCCTGAGGTGTGGGGCCCAAAATTGCTCACAGTATTCTAAATGGGGCCTAACTAATGCTTTATAAAGCTTCAGAAGTACATCCCTGCTTTTATATTCCAAGCCTCTTGAGATGAATGACAACATAGAACAGTACAGCACAGTACAGGCCCTTCGGTCCACAATGTTGTGCCGACCACTTATCCTAATCTAAGATCAACCTAACCTACACCCCTTCAATTTACTGCTGTCCATGTGCCTGTCTAAGAATCGCTTAAATGTCCTTAATGACTCTGACTCCACCACCTCTGCTGGCCGTGCATTCCACACACCCACCACTCTCTGTGTAAAGAACCGACCTCTGACATCTCCCCTATACCTTCCTCCAATCACCTTAAAATTATGTCCCCTCATGACAGCCATTTCCGACCTGGGGAAAAGTCTCTGGCTATCCACTCTATCCAAGCCTCTCATCACCTTGTACACCTCTATCAACTCACCTCTCTTCCTTCTTCGCTTCAGTCAGAAAAGCCCGAGCTCCCTCAACCTTTCTTCATAAGACATGCCCTCCAGTCCAGGCAGCATCCTGGTAAATCTCCTCTTTACCCTCTCCAAAGCATCCACATCCTTCCTATAATGAGGTGACCAGAACTGGACACAATATTCCAAGTGTGGTCTAACCAGGGTTTTATAAAGCTGCAGCAAAACCTCGTGGCTCTTAAACTCAATCCCCCTGTTAATGAAAGCCAACACACCATACACCTTCTTACAACCCTGTCAACCTGGGTGGCAACTTGGAGACTTCCGACAAAACAACAGTGACAACACTTCAAAAGTACTGCATTGATTGAAAAATGCTTTGGAAATTCCTGAGGTTGTGACAAATGCAATCTAAAAATCAGCTCCTCTTTCTATCATCATCATTTTTTCTAATAGAAGAATTAAATATATTTGAGTGGGAATCATTCACCAGGTTATAGGGAAAGGGAAAGGAGCTAATTGGACAGCTCTTTCCAAGTGTTGGCACAGGCATGAAGGACTGAATTGATCATTTGCATTTATATAGCAACTTTAACATAGAAAAACATTCCAAGTTGCTTAACTGGTGAGTTATCAGGCCTACGCCGCTTATAGATATTAGGTCGAATGAAGCAGAAGCTTGGTCATAGAGGGAGGTTTTATGGAGTACCTTTGAGGAGGAGAGAGAGGTGTTGAGGCTTAGGGAGGCAATTCCAGAACGTAGGGTCTACACAGCTCAAGGCACAGTTAACAGTGCTGGAACACATCAAGTAGGCTGGGTTGGTAGTATTATCTGCAAAGGGACATCTCTGCAGTTTATCAATGCCAACTAATGTGTTACTGCCTTGTAACACACTCCAGAACTTGCTATTCTTTATAACACTTCCCGACTTAAAACTATTTGCAACATTCCATGTTTCGGGATTTATTTGCTAGTGGGTGCAGCACAGTGGATGTTAACTCAAAAGTCAGCTCATAGTCTCAAACTGGATGATTTGAACAGCAGTGATTTATGCTACTGATGGTGATGGGGGAAATATCATAGCCTGTATATAAATACATTGAGATTGTTGCGTTCCCTCTATCAGCCAGGAAAAAAAAAATCTCACTTGGAAGCTGCCATCCACCTTTTGCCAGAAGCCCGTGATCTCCAAGGCATTTGACTGCGAGCAGGACCAGCCTATTTCGCTGGCCAGTTCCGACCCTTCCCTAATTTTATCCCAACCCCCTGCATTTGACGATGACAGCTCAGCATTTACAAAACAGCTTTAATGTGAGGAAAGTCCCCAAAATGTTTCACAGATTTAGGCGTACTGAAAATGGGAAGTGAGTCATGAAGAGATAGACGAGGAGCAGTCAACGGGCTTGACGAAAGTAACGGATTTTCCAAAAGAGCTTCAGGGGAGAAGAAGGAAATAATGAGGTCTAGAAATTCAGGAAGGGTTTTCCCAGAAATGGGAATCCAGGTAACTGAAATCACACGGGTCAAATTTTAGAAATCATGGGCGAGATTCTCCGACCCCCCGCCGGGTCGGAGAATTGCCGGGGGCTAGCGTGAATCCTGCCCCCGCCGGTTGCCGAATTCTACACCACCGGATATTCGGCGGGGGTGGGAATCGCGCCGCGCCGGTTGGCGGGGCCCCCCCCAGCGATTCTCCGGCCCGGATGGGCCGAAGTCCCACCGCTAAAATGCCTGTCCCGCCGGCGTAAATTAAACCACCTACCTTACCGACGGGACAAGGCGGCACGGGCGGGCTCCGGGATCCTGGGGGGGGGCGCGGGGCGATCTGGCCCCGGGGGGTGCCCCACGGTGGCCTGGCCCGCGATCGGGGCCCACCGGATCCGCGGGCGGGCCTGTGCCGTGGGGGCACTCTTTCCCTTCCGCCTTCGCCACGGTCTCCACCATGGCGGAGGTGGAAGAGACTCCCTCCACTGCGCATGCGCGGGAATGCCGTGAGCGGCCACTGACGCTCCCACGCATGCGCAGCCCAGAGGTGTCATTTCCGCGCCAGCTGGCGGGGCACCAAAGGCCTTTTCCGCCAGCTGGCGGGGCGGAAATTCGTCCGGCGCCGACCTAGCCCCTCAAGGTTGGGGCTCGGCCCCCAAAGATGCGGTGCATTCCGCACCTTTGGGGCAGCGCAATGCCCGTCTGATTTGCGCCGTTTTGGGCGCCAGTTGGCGGACATCGCGCCGTTTCCGGAGAATTTCGCCCCATATTCCCACATGGAGCCCATGTAGCAAAAGTTGAGGTGCCATTTCCTGCTCTCAATTTGACTCAAATACCATATCATAAAATTAACCTTGTGTTATCTACGTAACTTAGAATCAGTTGTAGCAGAAAATATAATTTGACTTACCCGTGTTCACTATTTTAGATAGGAACACATTTAAAATGAATGCAGTGAAAAGAAATGGGACAACAATTTTAAAACAGTGTGCTGTACTGACCTCAGTATTTGCTCGGTTGGCCGCAGTCTTTTATCTTTGACCCTGGTAGGTTGTGGGGTCAAGTCCCATTCCAGAGATAAAATCTGGGTTGAGGCTCCAGCGTGGGTACCAGGGGAATGCTGCATTGTCAGAGATGCTGTGTTTCAGGTCAAGATATCTACTTGGGGTCTGCCTGTCCTCTAAGGTAGATATAAAAGATCCCATTGCACCAGTTTGAAGATGAGTAGAGGTTGACTCTGCTGTCCTGGACAAAATCTGTCTCCCAACAAACGTGACACTGACCAGCTCAGTATCACATATCTGGGGCGACATTCTCCGGAAACGGCGCGATGTCCGCCGACTGGCACCCAAAACGGCGCCAATCAGGCGGGCATCGCGCCACCCCAAAGGTGCGGAATGCTCCGCATCTTTGGGGGCCAAGCCCCAACATTGAGGGGCTAGGCCGGCGGCGGACGAATTTCCGCCCCGCCAACTGGCGGAAACGGCCTTTGTTGCCCCGCCAGCTGGCGCAGAAATGACATCTCCGGGAGGCGCATGCGTGGGAGCGTCAGTGGCCGCTGACAGCATTCCCGTGCATGCGCAGTGGAGGGAGTCTCTTCCGCCTCCGCCATGGTGGAGACCGTGGCGGAGGCGGAAGGGAAAGAGTGCCCCCACGGCACAGGCCCGCCCGCGGATCGGTGGGCCCCGATCGCGGGCCAGGCCACCTTGGGGGCCCCCCCCAGGGCCAGATCGCCCCGCGACCCCCCCAGGATTCCAGAGCCCGCCCGCACCGCCTTGTCCCGCCGGTAAGGTAGGTGATTTAATTTACGCCGGCGGGACAGGCATTTTAGCGGCGAGACTTTGGCCCATCTGGGCCAGAGAATCGAGCGGGGGGGGCCCGCCAACCGGCGCGGCGCGATTCCCGCCCCCGCCGAATATCCGGTGCCGGAGAATTCGGCAACCGGCGGGGGCGGGATTCACGCCAGCCCCCGGCGATTCTCCGACCCGGCGGGGGGTCGGAGAATGACGCCCCTGTTTCTGGATTCTTGCTGTGTACACACTGATTGTCATCTTTTATCTAAATCACAAGTACCGGCTACGTGACAACCGTGACTACGCCTCAAAACACTTCATCGGTTGTATGATGCTTTGGAATATACTGAGGTTGCAAAAAGTGCGATATAATGCAGTTCTATCTATCTTACAGTAAGAGACATTCTTTAGGGATCTTTGACCTTATTCACAGGACATAATTGTGTGGAATGTTGGGTGGTGAAGGCTGTTCAATTGGAACTCTACCTGGCCGATCTGTTTTCCCATGAACATTAAAAGAATGGATTAAAAGCCCAGATTCCTTAGTCAAAAGTGCAGAATTTGGTTAAAAATGCAAACACCAAAGGGAAGAAGACGGAACTGAAATTCTGACTGACATGCTTAGCCGAGTTGGGCAGGTACATTGGGCGGGATTCTCCGTCGGCCGAGCCCGGAATCGGGAAACGCGATTGGCCGGAGAAGTGCCGGGGGGGCGGAAATTGTGGCCGACGCTGGGGGCCCGCCAGAATGCCATGCTCTGGTCCTCGACAGCGGCGTCAATGCATTCTACTCCGCACGTACTGCAACACTGTGGGCATATCATTAATGGGCCTGACCCGGTATTCTCCGGGGCTCCTGCGATGCTCCACCTCCGCCAGGAGGCGTTACCATCGGCGAGTCTCACTGGTGGTTTTAAAAATCAGGAAACAGGCTCCGTGGCTGGAATGAAGGCGAGGGGTACGAATCCAATGTGGCTACAGTGTGCTGACAGGTGTGCCGCTGGCCGGGTAGGGGGGGGCTTCTGCCAGGGCCGGGGGGCGGGTAGCAGGGGGTGGTCAGGAGGTGGGCCGTGGGGTCGGGGTGGACGGGCACGGAACACCATTGCCGCAGCCGGAAAGGCAGCCAAGCGGCTGTGCAAGCCGCTGACTGCCCACTCTGGACTTAGTGTCACGGGTCGTATGGGTGTCCCCCCAGGCCACCTCCCCTGGCCCCAGCCAACCCATCAACGGGTTGGGCGCAGTGCCATCTTGTTGGCTGGGATGAGTGTGTGTGGGGAGTGGAGTGCGAATATGTGGCTGCAGCCTGTCAGCTTCTGGAGGGCCAACCCCGGCGATTCGGGCACCATTTTTCATTGGAATCACTCGTGCTCCACGTGGCGTGGTGCAAGCCTGTTAATGGTCCCGGAATTCTCCGAGACCAGCACTAATCTTGCGGTCGTAGAAGTCCACCAATTCTATCCTGGCGTCAACACTTCTGTGAAATGGAGAACCCCGCCCATTATTTCTTCAGGGGGGTCTGAGAGAGAAAGATTTACACTACTTTCAAAAGGCATATTGGTTACGAATAATTCAAAATAAGGTGAAGGTTGGAGGGAAGAGATCTCACGCTGTAAGAAAGAGAGAGGAAGGAATCCCTTTCCTTTGATATTTTAGGGTGGCACAGTGGCACAGTGGTTGGCACTGCTGCCTCAGAGCTCCCGGGTCCCGCGTTCAATTCCAGCCTTGGGTCACTGTCTGTGTGGAGTCTGCACGTCCTCCCCGAGTCTGCGTGGGTTTCCTCCGGGTGCTCCGGTTTCCTCCCACAGTCCAAAGATGTGCAGGTTAGGTGGATTGGCCGTGATAAATTGTCCCTTAGTGCCCAAAAGGTTAGGTGGGGTTACTGGGATAGGCTGGGGGAATGGGCCTATGCAGGGTGCTCTTTCAGAGGGTCAGTGCAGACTCGATGGGCCAAATGGCCTGCTTCTGCTCTGTAGGGATTCTATGGGGAAATGGTCAGCGTGTTCTGCCTACGGAAGAGAGGGGTTACCGTGATTTCACTTCAAAGAAGAGATCAGCAAATAGAACATAGAACATACAGTGCAGAAGGAGGCCATTCGGCCCATCGAGTCTGCACCGACCCACTTAAGCCCTCACTCCCGCCCTATCCCCCAAACCCAATAACCCCTCCTAACCTTTTTGGACACAAAGGGCAATTTATCATGACCAATCCACCTAACCCGCACAGTCCTGAGACTGTGGGAGGAAACCGGAGCACCCGGAGGAAACCCACGCAGGCAACGGGGAGAACGTGCAGACTCCACACAGACAGTGACCCAGCAGGGAATCGAACCTGGGACCCTGGAGCCACAGTGCTAACCACTGTGCTACCG
This sequence comes from Scyliorhinus torazame, assembly GCF_047496885.1. Lineage (NCBI taxonomy): Eukaryota > Metazoa > Chordata > Chondrichthyes > Carcharhiniformes > Scyliorhinidae > Scyliorhinus > Scyliorhinus torazame. The sequence continues at coordinate 266,758,838 of NC_092714.1, read as the reverse complement.
GGCTGCCCACAAAGTGTTAAACTCCGAGCCAGCCACGAGTGGAACCTGGAATCTCTTGATTCGTAGTCAGACACGTTATCCATTTCACCAGTGACCCATTGCGGTTAATAATAATTAACCCTTTGTCTCTCAGGAGAAGGATTGATCATTTGCAATCCATTGGCTGCAGATTGCTTTGGTTGTAAGAAGTGAAATCTAAATACAAGATCATTATTTCCTTCATGTGCTTCGGTTGAAGCATCTGTATCTGTAGATATCTCCAAGTCAACAAGCGATTCCCTGGAAAACTAATTCAGACACGGTAGATGCTTTGCTCTCGTGTCCCGAGGGGTTAACAATAAAAAAGAACATTAGGCCGGGAAAGAGTGAGCGACGTTCGATGTGCTGTCAGTCACATTTAGTAGCACTCTCGCCCCTGAGTCAGGAGTGCACGGATTCAAGTTCCACTTGAGGATTTGTGCAAGTAATTTAAGCTGACACTTTTGCTGCTGCGCGAGGGGATCGCTGCATTGCTGGAGAATTACGCCGCTTCTCCGGGAGTCTCTGCGAATCCTCCGCTGAAGTAAGAGCGGATACGCGGAGAAAACATTGTGGGAAACGCAACCTGGTTGGTGGTTAACCGAAGCCCTGGTTACCTTTACTGATGAATGCAAATGATCCCACAGTGCCACCCGATAGGTACAAATAGGGTTTCACACCAGGAAAATAGAAACATAGAAAATAGGAGCAGGAGGAGGCCATTCAGCCCATCGAGCCTGCTCCGCCATTCATTATGTTCATGGCTGATCATCCAGCTCAATAGCCAAATCTCGCCTTCCCCTCCAAACCCTTTGATCCCATTCACCTCAAGTGCTATATCTAACTGTTTCTTCAAAACATATGTTTTGGCCTCAACTACGTCCTGTGGTAGCGAATTCCACAGGCTCACCACTCTCCAGGTGAAGAACTTTCTCCTCATCTCGGTCCTAAATTGTCTACCCTTTATCCTCAGACTGTGACCCCTGGTTCTGGACACCCCCCACTATCGGGAACATCCTTCTTGCATCTACCCTGTCTAATCCTGTTAGAATTTTATAGTTTCCTATGAGATCCCCCCTCATTCTTCTGAACTCCAGCGATTACGAACCAAACTGACTCAATCACTCCTCATACGTCCATCCTGCCATCCCAGAAATCAGTCTGGTAAACCTTCGCTGCACCCCTTCTACAGCAAGAACGTCCTTCCTCAGTTAAGGAATCCAAAACTGCACACAATATTCCAAGTGCTGCCTCATCAAGGCCCTGTATAATTACAGCAGATCCTCTCACTATGAAGGCCAACATAACATTTGCCTCCTTTACCGCCTGCTGCACCTGCGCGCTTACCTTCAGTGACTGGTATACGAGGACACCCAGGTCTCATTGGACATTCCCCTCTCCAAATTATGGCCATTCAGATAATAGTCTTCCTCTGTGTTTTTGCTACCAAAGGGGCAGCACAGTAGCACAGTGGTTAGCACAATTGCTTCACAGCTCCAGGATCCCTGGTTAGATTCCGGCTTGGATCACTGTCTGTGCGGAGCCTTCACATCCTCCCCGTGTGTGCGTGGGTTTCCTCCGGGTGCTCCGGTTTCCTCCCACAGTCCAAAGATGTGCAGGTTAGGTGGATTGGCCATGATAAATTGCCCTTAGTGTCCAAAATTGCCCTTAGTGTTGGGTGGGGTTACTGGGTTATGGGGATAGGGTGGAGGTGTTGAACTTGGGTAAGGTGCTCTTTCCAAGAGCGGTGAAGACTCGATGGGCCGAATGGCCTCCTTCTGCACTTTAAATTCTATGATAACCTCACATTTATCCACATTATACTGCATCTGCCATTCATTTGCCCACTCACTCAACTTGTCCAAATCACACTGAAGGATCTCTGTATCCTCCGCACAGCTCACCCTCCCACCCAACTGTCATCTGCAAATGTTGAGATATTCCATTTTATTCCCTCATCCAAATCATTAATATGTATGGTGAATAGCTGGGGTCCCAGCACCCATCCCTGCGGTACCCCACTAGTCACTGCCTGCCAATTTGGAAAAAGACTCATTAATTCCTACTCTTTGTTTCCTGTCTGTTTTCTATCCACCTCAATACACTACGTCTAATCCCATGCACTTTAATTTTACATGTCAATTTCTTATGTGGGACTTTGTCGAAAGCTTTCTGAAAGTCCAAATAAACCACATCCACTGGTTCCCCCTCATCAACTCTCCTAGTGACATACTCAAAGAATTCCAGTAGATTTATCAAGCATGGATTCCACTTCATAAATCCATGCTGACTCTGTCCGATCCTGCTACTGTTTTCTAAGTGCTCCGCTATAAAATCTTTGATAATGGATTCTAGAATTTTCCCCACTACTGATGTCAGGCTGACTGGTCTATAATTCCCTGTTTTCTCTCTTCCTCCATTTTTAAATAGTGGAGTTACATTAACCACCCTCCAATCTGTAGGAACTATTCCAGAGTCTATCGAATCGTCTAAGATGGCCACCAATGCATCCACTATGTCTAGAGCCACTTTGTTCAGTACTCTGGGGTGTAGATTATCAAGCCCTGGGGATTAATTAACCTTAAATCCCATCAATTTCCCCAACGCCATTTCTCTACTGATATGGGTCTCCTTCAGTTCCTCCCTCTCCCTAAACCCTGCGTTCCCCAACATTTCTCAGATCATTTGTGTCCTCATTTGTGAAGACAGAACCATAGTATGTATTTAGATGCTCAGCCATTTCTCTGGCCCCCATTATATATTCCCCTGTTTCTGACCCTAAGGGACCTACATTTGTCTTCACCCATCTTTTTCTCTTCCCATACCTGTAAAAACGTTTGCAGTTTTTATGTTCCCCAGAAGTTTACTCTCGTACTCTATTTCACCTTCTTAATCACTCCCTTGCTGAATTCTAAACTGCTCCCAATCCTCAGACCTGTTGTTTCTCTTGGCCAACTATTAGCAATAAAGGAAAGTATAAGGTGCTGACCCTACATATGCTGATAATTGGTTGGGAAGTAGGAGACACAGAGAGTAGGGATAAAGGAAATGTTCTGTGATTGGTGGGGTGTACCAAATATTGTTTCCAGGGATCCATGTTGGGCTCTCAGTATTTCACCATGTGTGATAATCACTTTAATGAAGCCATTGTCGTCAACTCCCACAACAAACTCCAATCCCCAGTCATCAACTGTTGTGCATTATATCGACTCCATCCACCTCCCTGGCAAATATCTGAGGCCAGACTGTTCACAAGCCTAGTGTCATATGTGACCCTGAGATGGGCTTCCAACCACACATTTGGGCTATCATGAAAACTACTCCTACACCCGTAACATCACCCAACTCCATCCCTTTCTAGAATCCCTACAGTGCAGAAGGAGGCCATTCAACACACTGAGTCTGCACCTACCCTTCAAAAGCATATCTACCTAGGCCCAATCCCCGCCCTATGCCCGTAACTCCATATTCTAACCTGCACAACCCTGGACACTAAGGGGCAATTTAGCGTGGCCAATCTACCCAGCCTATACATCTTTAGATTGGGGGTGGAAACCGGAGCACCCCGAGGAAACCCACCTGGCATGGGGGGAACTTAAAAACTCCACATAGACAGGCTGGAATCAAACCCGGGTGCCTGGCACTGTGAGGCAGCAGTACTAACCACTGTGCCTCCACGCTGTCTCATCTCACTTGCTGTTGAAACCTTTAGCTATTCCTTCATTACCTCTTGGCTTGACCATCCTAATTCACTTCTGGCTGGTCTCCCTAATCTCAATCTCTGTAAACGTGAGGTCATCTAAACTGCTGCCCTCGACTTAAGTTGCAGAACATCCCATTCCCCTATCACCCTGTGCTCGCTGATCTACATTGGCTTTCAGTCAAGATATGACTTGATTTGAAGATCATTATCTTTGTTAATAAATCCTACCATGTACTCCCTCCCTCCTTATTTCTGTATTCACCTCCAGCCGCTCATTCTTCTAAAGACCTCTGTGCTCCATTGGTCCTGGCCTCTGACTATCGGCAATTTTAATCGCTGCACCATTGATGGTTGTGTCTCCAGCTGCCCAGTCACTAACCTCTGGAATTCTATCCCAAAACCTCCTCTCTTCTCCACCTTGCTTTCCTCCTTTAGAAAGATGCTCCTTAAAATCTACCACTTTGATCGGGCTTTTGGACATCTATCCTAATATCTCCTTATGTGACATTTTGGTGCCACATTTTGCTTTATAAAGCTTTTGTGAAGCACCTTGGGACATTTCATTACAGTGGTTTGGTGGTACAGAACTTGAGTGTTGCTGTAAAAGGAGACTTTCTTGTTGAAGCATCTCAGCTTGAACTCGTCACGACAATTCACAAGAACATAACGTCAGGTATTCTGTGTGGGATGTGCAGGTTAGGTGGATTGGCTATGCTAAATTGCACCTAGGTGCGGTTAGGGGATAGGGTGGGAGATTGGGCCTCGGCAGGGTGCTCTTTTGGAGAGTCGGTGCAGACTTGATGGGCTGAAAGGCCCCCTTCTGCACTGTAGGGTTTCTATGATTCGATGAAAAGAAGGTGCTGATTGGTTGGCAAGTGGACTTTGATTGGTAGACTTTGTTTGGTAGGGGTGTTGCCATGGTGAATGCACTAGTTGATGGCGACTGCCAAGCATTGTTTGAAATCTAAACCAGGCAGCTTGACTCTGATTGGTCAAGGCATTGCCCTGAGGAATGACCAATGAATGGCTGTCATTTATTTTGTTCAGCTGAAACAAGCACAATGTCTGCACTGTCTTTGCAACAGAACGAACATGCGCACAGCTCTCATTATATTATCGGTACTATATAATGGACAATGTTGTTGTTCAAGGAATAGAAAGTTGCTTATCTAAGTTTGCAGATGACATAAGATCATAAGAAATAGGAGCAGATGTAGGCCATTCGACCCCTTGAGCCTGCTCGGAAATTCAATGAGATCATGACTGACCTGATTGTGGCGTTAACTCTACTTTTCTGCCTGCCTCCCGTAACTCTCAACTCCCTTGTCAATCAAAACATCTGTCTAACTCAACCTTGAATATCACAGAATCATAGAATTTACAGTGCAGAAGGAGGCCATTCGGCCCATCGAGCCTGCACCGGCTCTTTGAAAGAGCACCCTACCCAAACTCAACACCTCCACCCTATCCCCATAACCCAGAAACCCCACCCAACACTAAGGGCAATTTTAGACACTAAGGGCAATTTAGCATGGCCAATCCACCTAACCTGCACATCGTTATGACTTGATTTGAAGATCATTATCTTTGTTAATAAATCCTTCCATGTACTCCCTCCCTCCTTATTTCTGTATTCACCTCCAGCCGCTCATTCTTCTAAAGATCTCTGTGCTCCATTGGTCCTGGCCTCTGACTATCGGCAATTTTAATCGCTGCACCATTGATGGTTGTGTCTCCAGCTGCCCAGTCACTAACCTCTGGAATTCTATCCCAAAACCTCCTCTCTTCTCCACCTTGCTTTCCTCCTTTAGAAAGATGCTCCTTAAAATCTACCTCTTTGATCGGGCTTTTGGACATCTATCCTAATATCTCCTTATGTGACATTTTGGTGCCACATTTTGCTTTATAAAGCTTTTGTGAAGCACCTTGGGACATTTCATTACAGTGGTTTGGTGGTACAGAACATAGAATATAGAACATAGAAAATACAGCACAGAACAGGCCCTTTGGCAAACGATGTTGTGCCGAACCTTTGTCCTAGATTAATCATAGATTATCATTCAATTTACAGTGCAGAAGGAGGCCATTCGGCCCTTTGAGTCTGCACCGGCTCTTGGAAAGAGCACCCTACCCAAACTCAACACCTCCACCCAACACCAAGGGCAATTTGGACATTAAGGGCAATTTATCATTGGCCAATTCACCTAACCCGCACATCTTTGGACTGTGGGAGGAAACCGGAGGAGCCGGAGGAACCCCAGGCAGACACGGGGAGAACGTGCAGACTCCGCACAGACAGTGACCCAAGCCGGGAATCGAACCTGGGACCCTGCAGCTGTGAAATTCAGTAACTCGGCCTGCTCCACTCCACTGCTCTCAGAGAATTCCAAAGACTAATGACTCTTTGAGCTAGGAAATTCTTCCTTATTTCTCAATTGGGAGACCCCTTATTTCCAAACTGTGTCCCCTGCCCCCCCCCCCCCCCCCACAACCTATGGGATGATGCTACGTTGTGCAGGTGGGAACGAGAACTTACAGTTAGACTAAGTGAGGGGGCTAAAATATAACAAATAGAAGACCAGAAGCAGTGGAAGAGAAAAGGATTTAGATGTCAATGTAGGCAAATCACTAAAAGGTACAAAACATCATCAAAATGGTCAATGGAATGTTGGTCTTTATCTTAGGGGGGGTCAGAATAGAAAAGTGGAGAAGTGACATGTCAGCTGTACAGAGCTTTGGTCAGAGCTGGTCTGCAGTATTGTGTTCAGTTTCAGACACAGCGCATCAAGACTTTGGAAGGGTTGAGACACGGATTTACCAGAATGATACCCACTGGCTTAAAGATTTATTATGAGGAAAGGTTGCAATAACTTGGTTTATGCTCTCTTGAGATTGGGTTGGGAGTGATTTAATTGAGGTCTTTAAACCGATTAAAAAGATTAATTAAGGTAAATTCAGAGACCCCTATTTCTTCCAGTGAAGGAATCCAGAGCAAGAGGGCAGAACCTTCTAAGCCCAGCTAAACCATTCACACAAAGGATAGTCGGAATCTAGAACTCCCACAACACTGAAGATGCTGGGTGGCATGACATTTTCATGAAAGTTAGTGATGGATTTTTGTTAGGTGCTGTGTACACATGTCCATTAGGAACTGCGATGAGGTTATTCGTTGGGGATTAGGTCGAACTTGTCTTTAGGAATTAGTTTGCTGTTCCAGACTTACAATAGTCAGAAAGGAGTCTGATTCTTCCATTCCCTGAGGCTGAATTCAAACCTGCCAGTGAGGGGTGCGGGTCGTAAGCATTCCTTTTTGGCCATAACATGCAAGCAAATCTATCCTTTGTATTTTGTCTTTGTGGAATTTCCCTATACAATATAAAGAAGTAATTAGTAGCTACTAATAGTGCATTGGCTACACAAGATGCTCTGCACTTTTAACTTGTTACAATCGTTACATCTTTCTCCATTCCCACTTTGTTAAGTTTTGGGCCACATCTCGTATGCCTTTGTTCGGTTGGCCGATGACAGACGTGGAGCTAACTTCAACTCAGACTTACATCTGTTTCAGCTCCGAGACCCAAACAAAGAATTATTGAATTGGTCCCCAGACAGCAAAATACCAGCAACGAAGCCAAGATCCTCTTCTGTTTGGAGTGAAAGTAAATCTCCCGAACACCTCTGTCATTCTTTCTGTGTCAGGCGGCCGGTGATGGGAGCTCCGTGACTCATCATGTGACAGCCAGATTTTCAGCTGTCAATTCTCTCCACCAACTGTTCTCCCCTCCTTCCTACCCTTAAAGGCATTGTCTTTGTAGTTATATTCAGATATCAATATACATGATCAATGTATGTAAATGTAGTGCAGTCATTTCAACACTAGATGGCTCACAGTCAGATACTATAAGAACTGGATTCCCGCTCTTTTTAGTTAGTTAGAGAGTATGATCCAGAACAGTGAACAAGTAAAACATAGAATAGCTAGAGTGAGAGAAGTTAGAACTAGTTTGTTATAGTAGTGTATAGTTATATAGTTATCTGTATTGTACTTCATTTCTTTATAGTTAGTTTAGTATTGAATAAAAGAACTCACAGTTTATTATTTTATTACTCATTAAATAGTTCATCTTTGAACAAGAAGACTTATGGTCATTTTATTATCCTGGTGGATTCAAGAGTAATATATACATATTTTAGATAAGACATTATTTAAAATATAACAGTCTCTATTTGGGGCCTACTCCCATGGCAATTGTATTTGTCCAATAGGTCCCTGATTTGTACCTCTGCTATAGTTGTGAGTGGCAGGGTTGTAATCATTGGTGGTCAATGGTCAACTCAATTAGCACCAAAATCTCAGCCTGAGTTCACTCGCTCATCCAGAGCTGCTCCTTGAATGGAAATGATGGGGCAGCAACCCCGAGTGGCTCAAGTCTGTGACTGTTGATGTTGACCAATCTGTTAACTGTTGACCAAAAATGCAAGATGTCCATTTGGTGGGTGGTTGGTTGTGGAGCAGAGAGCTGGGAGTAGATTTTTATAATAATACTAAGGATGGCAGTTTGTATGACCCAGTTCCTGGTACTTAATAGCAGATTCTGGTACAATAAGAGAAGAGACAGCTCTGTGTTCTAGTGATTTTGTAGCTTTTCTAGAATCAGAGGAACGATGCAGAGCAAAATGTGGATCTTTGGCCCATTGTGTTGGTGCTGGTTCACTGAGAAAATTATCCAATTTGTCCCACTTCCCCCTGCTCATTCCCATAACCTGTAAACCTCTCAATTTTAAGTATTGATCTTCATTAAAATCCTGGAGGAGCTGTTGCGTTATGTACTCTGGGATAACACAGGCTGCAACTCGATGCAGCTTTGACCAAAAGATACTCCAGGCTTTGAAGTAAGTTCAATGTGATTTATTGAACCATTGGCACAGTTCTCTATGAGTTCGACTCTCCTGCTAATCTTGCTGGAGTAACTCAGTCTAACTAACCAGTCTGCTCGAAGCCACGTGGTGGGTGTGATGCTTCTGATCTGATCTGCCTTTGTCCTACTCTCTAAGTGTCGCCTGTGGAAAGAGACAGAGCATGTGTGCCCTGTCCTTTATATATGGGTTGTGTAATGCCCCCTTGTGGTAGTGTCACCTCTGGGTGTCTTGACTGCCCATTGGTCGTGTCCTATTCTATGTGTTCATTAGCTGTATGTCTGCATGTCATGACATCTCTGGTGCTCCCTCTAGTGTCTACTTAGTCGTAGTGTATTTACATTAACCCCTTGTGTATTTACAGTGATGCATATCACCATAGGAACCACATCTGGAGAAGTTCTTTTTACAGACCAGTGAGTAACTTTCTCCCTCTGAATACTGGAGTGGCGTGCAGAATTACTAGTGTCCAATTAGATTTGAAATGTTGGCACTCCCCTCCCACCCTCGACCATCATACCTTGCCATTCCCCTCTCCCAGTCAGCCTAATGATCTACCCACATGTGAAAGGGGTTGTCTTTACAGAAGCAACCCACATTGCAATCTGCTGAATGTACGATCAGCAGGAGGAAATGGGCAGCAATGTGAGCAAGAAGCAGGTGAATGTAGGAAATGGACATGTTGAGGTTGTGTTACTGGATGAGTAACCCAACAAATTCGAGTTCAAACTTTACCATGGCCGATTTGAATTCAGCCTTTTAAAAAGTTGAATAATGCGGCTGTCAGACTATCATTTCTTACATTTTTTTATTTTTTAAATAAATGTAGTGTGCCCAATTCATTTTTTCCCAATTAAGGGGCAATTTAACGTGGCCAATCCACCTACCCTGCACATCTTTTGGGTTGTGGGGGCGAAAACGGGGAGAATGTGCAAACTCCACACGGACAGTGACCTAGAGCCGGGATCGAACCTGGGACCTCGGCGCCGTGAGACTACAGGGCTAACCCACTGCGCCACCGTGCTGCCCCCTGTCAGACTATCATAAAATCTGATGAGAAATCAACAATTTGGAAAATAACAATTCCGAAAATGTGAAGTTGTTCACTTTGGCAGGAAGAATAAAGAAGCAGAGAAAAGCTTAAACAGAGAACAAAATCCTGAGGCGCAGAGGGATCTAGATATTAGGGCATGCAACAAAAGGTTAGTCTGGTACAGCACGTAATTAAGAAAGCTATTGAAATGCTACCCTTTATTATGAGAGGAATTGGACGTAAAGGTAGGGTGTTATGCCACAGAGCATTGGTGAGACCACACCTCGAATACTGTGCGCAATTCTGGCCTCCTTATTTGAGGAAGGAGCTAACTGCATTGGAGGTGGTTCTGAGGTTTACTAGATTGATATCTGGAATGTGTGGGTTATCTTATGAGGATAGGTTGTGCAGAATGGTCTTGTTTCCACTGGAGTTTAGAAGAGTGAGGGGTGACTTAATTGAAGGAGATCATGGGCGGGATTCTCCGACCCCCGTGCCGGTTGGCGGGCCCCCCCCCCCCGGCGATTCTCCGGCCCGGATGGGCCGAAGTCCCGCTACTGGAATGCCTGTCCCGCCGGCGTGGATTAAACCACCTCTCTTACCGGTGGGACAAGGCGGCGCGGGTGGGCTCCGGGGTCCTGGGGGTGTGCAGGGTGATCTGGCCCCGGGGGGGTGCCCCCACGGTGGCCTGGCCCGCGATCGGGGCCCACCGATCCGCGGGCGGGCCTGTGCTGTGGGGGCACTCTTTTCCTTCCGCCTTCACCACAGTCTCCACCATGAGGGAGGCGGAAGAGACTCCCTCCACTGCGCATGCGCGGGGATGCCGTGAGCGGCCGCTAACGCTCCCGCGCATGCGCCGCCCGGCAATGTCATTTCCGCGCCAGCTGGCGGGGCACCAAAGGCCTTTTCCACCAGCTGGCGGGGCGGAAATCAGTCCGGCGCTGGCCTAGCCCCTCAAGATTATGGCTCGGCCCCCCAAGATGCGGAGGAGTCCGCACCTTTGGGGCGGCGCGATGCCGGACTGATTTGCGCCGCTTTGGGCGCCGGTCGGCGGACATCGCGCCAATACCGGAGAATTTCACCCAAGATCCTGGACGGTCTTGACAAGGTGGATGTGGAAAGGCTGTTTGCTCTTGTGGGTGGCTCCAGGACTAAAAGGGGCACTGTTTTAAATTAGGGTCGCCCTTTTAGGTCAGAGATGGGGAGGAATTATTTCTCTTGGATGTTGTCCGACTTGGAACTCACTGCCTCAGAAGGCGATGGAAGCGGGCTCACCGAATATTCTTGAGGTGGAGGTGAGTGGATTGTTGTTGGCAAGGGATTGAAAGGTTATCAGGGGAAGATGGGAATGTGGGGCTTGAAACACAAAGAGATCACCCATGATTTTCTCAAAGGCCAGAATGGCCTATTTCTGCTCCTATTCTGTATGTCCGTATGAAACTGAGACGGTATAAAGACTGTATTACAAAATAAGCTGTACTTATCATTGTTACTCCTCATAGTGTCAAAAAAAATACTCCCAGCATCATCCTCAGGGGTGATTATCTCCAATCTATTGCGTCAGCATTAGATAAATAATGGTTTCTTCCAATGGCCATGTGACTACAGATATTTATGGATCATTTCCCAGTCCAAACAAGCCTCTTTCTACAGTATTGTGGTAATTATGGTACTTGAGTAATAATTCCGAGAATATTCAAGTCCTGCCTGGGCACCTGAGAATTTCTGGAAATAACGGGGTGCTATCAGTAACCTTTTCCTCTTTACTCTGACGCATCCTCACTCAACTCCTTTTAATTCCTTTTCAAAAGAGAATGGGTTGGATAGTTGAGAACGAAAAAATCCAGGCCTCTGGGCAAAGAGCAAGGGGAGTGGGACTAATTGGAAAGCCTTCAAAGAGCTGGCAGAGGTATGATGGACGAATTGCCCCTTGTGGATCTGGATGACATTAGTAATAATAATAATCACTTATTGTCACAAGTCGGCTTCAATGAAGTTACTGTGAAAAGCCCCGAGTCGCCACATTCCGGCGCCTGTTCGGGGAGGCCGGTACGGGAATTGAACCCGCGCTGCTGGCCTTGTTCTGCATTACAAGCCAGCTTGGTTTAGCCCACTGTGCTAAACCAGCCCCCATTTAGCAATTCTCCCTTTCAGTTTGTCCCTGCCAGTTCCTTCCTTCCGCCGTGCCGCCGGGCATCCCCCTCTCCGCTGTGCTTTCCCCATTCTCTCTCTCCCTCCTTCTGTCTCTCCCTCCACCCCCGTCTGTCCTTTCCCTCTGACACGAATGCACAAATATACTTGCTTCTCTGTAATAAGACATGACAAATGAGCGTGAAAAGAGGCAAAGTGCTAACAGGCTGCCCTTGGACCTCGACTACTGGGAGTGGAATTGACCTGAAATTTCAGAGCTGACGAAATCAACCACAGTGATTGATTAGTCTTCACAAACAGTTAAAACTATCATTACAAAGATAATATTCATAATTTTGTTAATATGAATGCATGTTTTACTGCTTGTAACAATAAAACAAGGAATAAATATGCTTATTTGCAGCTGTCAAGATGAATAAGGAAACTCGGGGGGGAAAGCTGAGTCCACATTGAAACATTCCAGGGGCCCAATTCGAATGATGGTGGGATTGCGTTTCAAGTAGTAATATACACCATTGCTTTCATTCTGGGTCAAATAATTATTAGCAGATGTAAGGTATAACGTTTAAAGGTGGAAGACACATTTTGTGTTTTAGTTACAGAGAAAAAGAGCAAAGAACAAATATCTCCTCAAATATTTTTAATTCCTTATGAACTGTATTTGAGTGTCTTCCCTTGTCCCACAACAGCTGCTCCTCCCCCCCGACCCCTTGTCCTTGACCCCATAACCTTTGCACATCACCTTTCACCCCTCATCCCTCACTCCCGTCCATTACCCCAGTCCCTCACATCTGTTCTCGCCCCACCACATCTCGCCTTTCATTCCTCATCCTGCCCCTCACTCCCCACTCCCCAGCACTGTTCTTCGCCCTGGCCCCTCACCCCCGGTCCTTCAACCCCTCACCCTGACCCCCCTCCCCTCACCCTGACATCTCAATTCCAACCTTTACACCCCCCCCCCCCCCCCGCTTATTGCTATTTGTTTCTGTGAGTAAATTGGCTGCAATGTTTCCTGCATTGTTACATTACAACAGCGACTACACTGTAGGGGCAGCACGGTAGCACAGTGGTTAGTGCAGTTGCTTCACAGGTCCAGGGTCTCGGGTTCGATTCCCGGCTTGGGTCACTGTCTGTGCGGAGTCTGCACATTCTCCCCGTGTCTGCGTGGGTTTCCTCCGGGTGCTCCGGTTTCCTCCCACAGTCCAAAGTTGTGCAGGTTAGGTGGATTGGCCATGCTAAATTGCCCTTAGTGTCCAAAAAAGGTTAGGTGGGGTTACGGGGTTGGGGTGGAGGTGTGGGCTTAAGTGGGGTGCTCTTTCCGAGGGCTGGCGCAGACTCGATGGGCTGAGCGGCCTTCTGTACTGTAAATTCTAAAAAAAACTTCAGAAAGTACTTAATTATAATAACCTTTATTAGTGTCACAAGTAGGCTTACATTAACACTGCAATGAAGTTATGAATTCAGAATGTCCAGTTCACCTAACAGCACGTCTTTCAGGACTTGTGGGAGGAAACCAGAGCATCCGGACGAAACCCACGCTAAACGTTCACACTCCGCACAGACAGTGACCCAAACTGGGAATCGAACCCGGGTCCCGAGCACTGTGAAACAACAGTGTAACCACACGTGCCCATTAGCCATAAAGTGCATTGAGACATTCTGAGGATGTGATAGGTGCTATCTGAATTTAAGTTTCTTCTTTCTTTCTCATAGAAATCAATGTCATAAATTAAACAAGAGAAAATTAAATATCAAACAGATTCCAGCTGAGACTCGTTTGCTCAAAGGCTGGCGTAAGCAGGTAGACAGGAATGACAGACGCGGTGGCCCCATTCAGCATTACGGCGATGCACGATGGGAAGGAGCAGATTGGCCACTGTTCACACACTGAGGTCCGTCTCCTCTACCTATTTCCTGTCCCTCTAAAGGTGGATATTGTCCCCTTTGGGGTTTAGTTCAGTTAAAACAAATGGATGGTCAGCCGGGAGATTAAGAATGCCAGGGGGGCAATTACACTTGAGCTCTGTGGTTCTTCTCACTCTTGGGGGGCAATTTAATGGCCTCGTCACGCCGGACTTGGTGACGCGACGAGGCTGTTGAATCCCATTAAATCAGGACGATGCTTTTGTCCCATTAAATCGTGCCCTTGAGTTTTATCATTATGTGGAATAAAGCATCATGGAAACGTTGTCCTGAATTCTCCGGTCACTGTGATTTAATTTTCCCGCCCGTGGGTTTCCCGGCGGCCTAGTGATGGTTACAATGGGAAATCCCACTGACAAGCGGCGGGACGATAGAATCCCACCCCCAGCGAACAGCTCGCAGCCGAGAAACATGCGGCTGGAGGACCGGAGAATCTCGCCCATTGTCCTAACTGGCCTGAGCATGTATTTAGGCTCCTGGGGCGAAATTATCCCAAAGCGGCGCGATGTCCGCCGACTGGTGCCCAAAACGGCGCCAATCAGACGGGCATCGCGCCGCCCCAAAGGTGCGGAATGCTCCGCATCTTTGGGGGCCGAGCCCCAACATTGAGGGGCTAGGCCGACGCCGGAGGGATTTCCGCCCCGCCAGCTGGCGGAAACGGCCTTTGTTGCCCCGCCAGCTGGCGCAGAAATGAGATGTCGGGGCGGCGCATGCGCGGGAGCGTCAGCGGCCGCTGAAAGTTTCCCGCGCATGCGCAGTGGAGGGAGTCTCTTCCGCCTCCGCCATGGTGGGGACCGTGGCGGAGGCGGAAGGGAAAGAGTGCCCCCACGGCACAGGCCCACCCGCGGATCGGTGGGCCCCGATCGCGGGCCAGGCCACCGTGGGGGCACCCCCCGGGGTCAGATCACCCCGTGCCCCCCCAGGACCCCGGAGCCCGCCCACGCCGCCTTGTCCCGCCGTTCAAAAGGTGGTTTAATCCACGCCGGCGGGACAGGCAATTTATCGGCGGGACTTCGGCCCATCCGGGCCGGAGAATCCAGCGGGAGGGCCCGCCAACCGGCGTGGCCCGATTCCCGCCCCCGCCGAATATCCGGTACCGGAGACTTCGGCAACCGGCGGGGGCGGGATTCACGGCAGCCCCCGGCGATTCTCCAACCCGGCGGGGGGTCGGAGAATGACACCCCAGGTGATTTTTCTCCCACCTCTATTTCATTCCTTACTCCCGGACATATTTACCTTAGTTCCCCTTAACCAGCCTAAAATCAAACAATAGTATTTCTCACTACACAGAGGAGGGTATTTGGCCCATAGCGCCTCTGCTAGCCTTTTGTCCAACTTGACCCAACCTCACAGCATTCTCACCTTCAGATGCGTCCTGGGCAAAGACATTCCCTTGGAATCTGATTCCACCACCCTTTCATTGTGCGTTCCAGATCTTTGCCATTCATCACATCCACTGCATGTGTTAGCAATGGTTTCTTTATCTCTGTTCCTGCAAATGTATTCGTCATACAAATGGAATATCGAGATTTTCAGAAAGCAATAGCTTGGGCACAAAGCCAAGCCTCAGGACATAAGGCATGTGTGGGCTCATGTAAAGAGTGAATTACCTGAAATGTAACACATGTTGTGTTTTATAGAGGGTGAACTTCCAAACTGACAATGATCAATTGTGATAGATTCCAGTAACTATCTCCTGCTCACTGAGCCAAGGGGAACAATCCCAGTGAATGTGAACAGGGAGGGGAAATGAGGAGATATTTCTCCACACGGACGGCTGATGAGATAGGGAATGCACTATCCGAGAGGGCGGTGGTATCAGATTGCACAGTAACCAAAGGCTATTGGAGATAAACCCGAAGAGGACTAATTTATAGGGTTGTGTTGCATAAATTATGGCGTGGGGTGAAATTTGAAAGTTCTCACATTGAAGCCAGCACAGGAACACAGGGCCTACTTTTGCTAGATTCTACGATCTATGATTCTAATTGCTGAATGTAACTTACTTAAACTCACCCTCTCAATATCATCCGTGACTCAGTTGCTGCTGGGTCAGAAGGTTAAATCCCACTCCAAAGACTTGAGCAGGAAATCCAGGTTTATAATCTTCAGGTGGTACAGAAGGAGCACCGGAGGTGCCTTCTATTGCAAGAGGTGTTAATCTAAGGCCCCAGGTTCCCTCTCAGGTGCAGGTAACAGATTTGTCATGGTGCTATATCCACTAGTATATGATCCTCACTTTCTTATGGGCAACTTCCTTATGCTGGGATCGATTTGGTTTACTCCAACATTCTGGTTTAGACTTTGGATGGTCCTGATGCTCTTAGTAGAATAGTCATAGAACATAGAACATAGAACGATACAGCGCAGGACAGGCCCTTCAGCCCACGATGTTGCACCGAAACAAAAGCCATCTAACCTACACTATGCCATTATCATCCATATGCTTATCCAATAAACTTTTAAATGCCCTCAATGTTGGCGAGTTCACTACTGTAGCAGGTAGGGCATTCCACGGCCTCACCACTCTTTGCGTAAAGAACCTACCTCTGACCTCTGTCCTATATCTATTACCCCTCAGTTTAAAGCTATGTCCCCTCGTGCCAGCCATTTCCATCCGCGGGAGAAGGCTCTCACTGTCCACCCTATCTAACCCCCTGATCATTTTGTATGCCTCTATTAAGTCTCCTCTTAACCTTCTTCTCTCCAACAAAAACAACCTCAAGTCCATCAGCCTTTCCTCATAAGATTTTCCCTCCATACCAGGCAACATCCTGATAAATCTCCTCTGCACCCTCTCCAAAGCCTCCACGTCCTTCCTATAATGCGGTGACCAGAACTGTACACAATACTCCAAATGCGGCCGTACCAGAGTTTTGTACAGCTGCAATATGACCTCCTGACTCTGGAACTCAATCCCTCTACCAATAAAGGCCAACACTCCATAGGCCTTCTTCACAACCCTATCAACCTGGGTGGCAACTTTCAGGGATCTATGTACATGGACACCTATATCCCTCTGCTCATCCACACTTCCAAGAACTTTACCATTAGCCAAATATTCCGCATTCCTGTTATTCCTTCCAAAGTGAATCACCTCACACTTCTCTACATTAAACTCCATTTGCCACCTCTCAGCCCAGCTCTGCAGCTTATCTATGTCCCTCTGTAACCTGCTACATCCTTCCACACTATCGACAACACCACCGACTTTAGTATCGTCTGCAAATTTACTCACCCACCCTTCTGTGCCTTCCTCTAGGTCATTGATAAAAATGACAAACAGCAACAGCCCCAGAACAGATCCTTGTGGTACGCCACTTGTAACTGAACTCCATTCTGAACATTTCCCATCAACCACCACCCTCTGTCTTCTTTCAGCTAGCCAATTTCTGATCCACATCTCTAAATCACCCTCAATCCCCAGCCTCCGTATTTTCTGCAATAGCCTACCGTGGGGAACCTTATCAAACGCTTTACTGAAATCCATATACACCACATCAACTGCTCTACCCTCGTCTACCTGTTCAGTCACCTTCTTAAAGAACTCGATAAGGTTTGTGAGGCATGCCCTACCCTTCACAAAGCCATGCTGACTATCCCTGATCATATTATTCCTATCTAGATGATTATAAAACTTATAATCCCCTCCAAGACTTTACCCACTACAGACGTGAGGCTCACCGGTCTATAGTTGCCGGGGTTGTCTCTGCTCCCCTTTTTGAACAAATGGACCACATTTGCTATCCTCCAGTCCTCTGGCACTATTCCTGTAGCCAATGATGACATAAAAATCAAAGCCAAAGGTCCAGCAATCTCTTCCCTGGCCTCCCAGAGAATCCTAGGATAAATCCCATCAGGTCCCGGGGACTTATCTATTTTCAGCCTGCCCAGAATTGCCAACACCTCTTCCCTACGTACCTCAATGCCATCTATTCTAATAGCCTGGGTCTCAGCATTCTCCTCCACAACATTATCTTTTTTCTTAGTGAATACTGACGAAAAATATTCATTTAGTATCCCGCCTATCTCTTCAGACTCCACACACAACTTCCCATCTCTGTCCTTGACTGGTCCTACTCTTACCCTAGTCATTCGCTTATTCCTGACATACCTATAGAAAGCTTTTGGGTTTTCCTTGATCCTACCTGCCAAATACTTCTCATGTCCCCTCCTTGCTCGTCTTAGCTCTCTCTTTAGATCCTTCCTCGCTACCTTGTAACTATCCATCGCCCCAACTGAAACTTCACCCCTCATCTTCACATAGGCCTCCTTCTTCCTCTTAACAAGAGATTCCACTTCTTTGGTAAACCACGGTTCCCTCGCTCTACGCCTTCCTCCCTGCCTGACCGGTACATACTTATCAAGAACACGCAGTAGCTGATCCTTGAACAAGCTCCACTTATCCAGTGTGCCCAACACTTGCAGCCTACTTCTCCAACCTATCCCCCCAAGTCACGTCTAATGGCATCATAATTGCCCTTCCCCCAGCTATAACTCTTGCCCTGCGGTGTATACTTATCCCTTTCCATCATTAACGTAAACGTCACCGAATTGTGGTCACTGTTCCCAAAGTGCTCTCCTACCTCCAAATCCAACACCTGGCCTGGTTCATTACCCAAAACCAAATCCAACGTGGCCTCACCTCTTGTTGGCCTGTCAACATATTGTGTCAGGAAACCCTCCTGTACACACTGTACAAAAAACGACCCATCTAATGTACTCGAACTATATCTTTTCCAGTCAATATTTGGAAAGTTAAAGTCTCCCATAATAACTACCCTGTTACTTTCGCTCTTATCCAGAATCATCTTCGCCATCCTTTCCTCTACATCCCTAGAACTATTTGGAGGCCTATAGAAAACTCCCAACAGGGTGACCTCTCCTTTCCTGTTTCTAACCTCAGCCCATACTACCTCGGAAGATGAGTCCCCATCTAGCATCCTCTCCGCCACCGTAATACTGCTCTTGACTAGCAGCGCCACACCTCCCCCTCTTTTGCCTCTTTCTCTGAGCTTACTAAAACACCTAAACCCCGGAACCTGCAACATCCATTCCTGTCCCTGCTCTATCCATGTCTCCGAAATGGCCACAACATCGAAGTCCCAGGTACCAACCCATGCTGCCAGTTCCCCTACCTTATTTCGTATACTCCTGGCATTGAAGTAGACACACTTCAAACCACCTACCTGAACACTGGCCCCCTCCTGCGACGTCAAATCTGTGCTCCTGACCTCTATACTCTCATTCTCCCGTACCCTAAAACTACAATCCAGGTTCCCATGCCCCTGCTGCATTAGTTTAAACCCACCCAAAGAGCACTAACAAATCTCCCCCCCCAGGATATTTGTGCCCCTCAGGTTCAGATGTAGACCATCCTGTCTGTAGAGGTCCCACCTTCCCCAGAAAGAGTCCCAGTTATCCAGAAATCTGAATCCCTCCCGCCTGCACCATCCCTGTAGCCACGTGTTTAATTGCTCTCTCTCCCTATTCCTCATCTCACTATCACGTGGCACGGGCAACAACCCAGAGATAACAACTCTGTTTGTTCTAGTTCTGAGCTTCCATCCTAGCTCCCTGAAAGCCTGCCTGACATCCTTGTCCCCTTTCCTACCTATGTCGTTAGTGCCAATGTGGACCACGACTTGGGGCTGCTCCCCCTCCCCCTTAAGGACCCGGAAAACACGATCCGAGACATCACGTACCGTTGCACCTGGGAGGCAACATACCAAACGTGAGTCTCTCACGCTCCCACAAAATCTCCTATCTGTGCCCCTGACTATCGAGTCCCCAATTACTAATGCTCTGCTCCTCTCCCCCCTTCCCTTCTGAGCAACAGGGACAGACTCCGTGCCAGAGGCCCGTACCCCATGGCTTACCCCTGGTAAGTCCCCCCCCCACAAGTATCCAAAGCGGTATACTTGTTTCTCAGGGGAACGACCGCAGGGGATCCCTGCACTGACTGCTTCTTCCCAGTCCCTCTTACAGTTACCCATCTATCTCCAATCTTTGGTGTAACTAATTCCCTAAAGCTGCTATCTATGACCCCCTCTGCCTCCCGAATGATCCGAAGTTCTTCCAACTCCAGCTCCAGTTCCCTAACTCGGTCTTGGAGGAGCTGGAGATGGCAGCACTTCCTGCAGGAAAAATCAGCAGGGACACTAACGGCATCCCTCACCACAAACATCCTGCAGGAGGAACATTGCACTCCCTTCCCTGCCATCCCTCTAACTTTCTACCAAGATCTAGCTAACAACTAAATTTTAAAAAAAAATAATAATAATAATAACAATACAATATGGTACTTACCTCACACCAATGGGTTTTATTATTAGGTTAGAGGAGGAGGGCGGGTGGGAGACACTACACGTGTAGTGTCTCGGGTTTCCTCTCCACCAGAATTTATTGGTGAGGGACTTCCCAGAAGTCCGCGGGTCGAACTCCCTGTTCCCGCCTTAAAAAATAATTTTTTTTAAAAAAACAACAGCAAAGAGGGACAGAACGGGACCAGGTAAGTGTTTACTTAAATACTCACCCAGCAGCTCCCGCTGAAACTCCAAGGGATGCTCCTGTAAGGTAAGTTAGTTTAAACTGCAATACTCACCCACCAGCTGTCCCTGCGCTCTGCTCCCTCTGAAACTCCAAGAGCTGCCCCTGCAAGTAAGTTAATTTAAACTTCAGTACTCACCCACCAGCAGCCTCTGCACTCCGCTCCCGCTGAAACTCCAACTGAAGTCATCCAGGAAAAGTTAGAAGGTTTGTTCCTGAGCTGTACTGTTCTTTGTTCTTTGATGGGTTTAGAGGGATATGGCACTAGGAAGGTTTTGGCCAAGTGTGGTATCATGACCAGTTCAGGCTTGGAGGGCCGAAGGGCCTGTTCCTGTGCTGTATTGTTCTTTGTTCTTTGATTAAAAACACTTATAACTCCTGGGTAACTATGGTACCAATCTCCCGACCATGCCTCCACTGGCTCAAGCGTCATCCCGACCACCATCCACAACCCCGACCACACCCCTCCATCCCTCCTGACTACACTCCATCCCACCCCTGACTACCCCCCGCCCCCCCCCCCCCACCAATCTCCAAATCCCGACTACCCACCCGACAATGTTTACTACTCTCCCAACCATCACACGACCCCCCCCCCCCCCCCCCTCCACACACATACACACACACCCACCCCATGCGCTGCTGCCCCCTGCAATGGAAGAAGTCCGGAGCTGCACTTTTCTCACTAGGCCCAGGCTGAAAGGTCAGGCGAGAACGTGAAGCTGTAGACTAAGTAAGAAAGGAGTGGAGTGGCATCCCGCTGGTATTACTTCTTCTGGGAAGTTCCGGCCCATTAGCATCAGAAATAAGGGCAGGAATGTCTGTACAACTCTCTCTGGCGCTCTATCATTCAACATGGCTGAACTTTTACATCAACACCACTTTCCCGCTTTATTCCCCATTTCCTATAATTCCCTTAAGTCCAAAGATCCATGGATCTCAGTTTTGAACATATTCATCGACTGAACCTCCACAGCTCGTCTGGGATAGAGAATTCCAAAGTTCACAACCCTCTGGGTGAAGAGACTTCTCCTCATTTCAGACTAAAATGGCCGTCTCCTCATCAGGATGGCCCCCAAGCCGAGATTCTCCAGCCCAGGCAGCAACTTGGCACGCAACCGGTTGAAACCTCGGACAATTTTACATCCGTTTTTCCTCATTCTTCAAAACTCCAGAGAGCGTGGGCTTATTCTACTCAATCCTTCCTCCAAAGGCAGTCCTATCATCCCAAAAATTAGTCGGGGCAGCCACTGTATCTCTGTGCACTTGTGGGGATTGAGCCCACAACATTTAGAATCCAAGGCAGAAATGTCACCATTAAACCACACTAAGACTTAACTAATAACGGTGTGAACATCTTGCTGGATCAGGAGCTTAAAGACAAGCAAGCCAGTTGGCAAAAGGATGTATCCTTAGTTTGTGATGATAGTTGCTATATAACTGTTCATCAGTCAAGCTCTAAGGGACAGAAGAATGCATTATTTTTAACGCCGATCCATGTGACATTTATTGAGCGCAGAATTGGCTCCATCTTTGACCTTGGAATTGACAATGCAGCATTTTTAAGACTGAAACCTCATCCGATCGGAATCTTAAATCTGGCTTCAGTTCACTGACCCACCAAAGGCAATGGAAAACCAGACATTGAGACAACTCCGGGCTTGTACCTTCCATGGATGGCAATCGGAGTCGGATTGCCAATCCGCACCTAGTTTCTCACCTGCTGCTTTCTCCCCTCACGTGCCACCGCAGGCTGGGGGAGAGCAGTGCAGCGCAGGCGGTTTTTGGGGCCTTCGGTCAAGGGCAGGTGAGTCAGAGGTAAGAGAAGCCACACTCCCTTTATTACAACTCCAGCTAGCATCACAGTCGAGGTGTGAAAGATGAAACGTACATATTTATATTTATCAACAGGACTATTTCATAAAGATTTTTCCTGGGCTTTTAAAAATAAAAAATTGTTGAATTAACAAATAATTCAGCCCCGATGCCTTGCAGCAGTTTCAAGGTGACAATGGCCACAGGGACATTTCGCAGGTCATAATCCCCATAATGGTGCTAATGGCTGAAGCATTAACAGTCCTGACACAACGGGTTTGACAAAGAGAGCGCCCCTTAAATTAACCCGACACCAGTGTCTTCAGAAACCAAAAACAACTCGGTTCCAATCAAACACCTAGATTCCAGCCTTGGGAATATACATGCCGGGCGGGCTTCCCCATTGGCCGACGCTGAAATCGGGGCGCGCGATCCGGCAGAGAGTAGCCCCCAACGCCGAAATCACGGCAGGTGCCGGTTTTAGGCCGAATCGCGATGCTCCGCCTCCTCGGAAACGGCGTCATTGCGACGCACGACGCGCGTAGTTGCAACCCCGTTCGCGTCTCATTAGCGGGCCCACCCGCGATGCCCCGTTTCGGATGGGCCGGGTTCCCGCCGGCGCGGTCCACGTGTGCTCTCAATGGTCGTGAACCTGGCGTGGTGGCTGCGGAGAGAGAGAGAGGGCGTACGGTCAGTGCCCAGCACCGCCATACTTCGCCGACGGCCGTGCTGCTGGCCGGGGGGCTTCTGCCGGGGCTGGGGGAGTAGCGGGGGTGACCAGGAGGTGGGCTGTGGGGTCAGGGTGGACGGGCACGCACACCCCTGCGAGTGTCCATCGCGAAATGGCGATTCCCACAGCGTTTCCCGGGTGTTCTGCGGGCGTTCCACGCGGCGCTGTTGCCAGCCCCTCACCGGTCGCGGAATCGGTGCGGTTGAGGCGCCGATTTTTCTGTTGTGGAATTCCACGGATCTGCCGTTTGGCGTCAGCGTTTAGACTCAGCAACGGAGAATGCAGCCCCCTGTATCCAAAATGGAGAGCGGATGTCACATGACTTTCCCCAAGCTGGATTGTGATCTCATTGGATGGAACTGAATTCCGAGAGTTACCGTCTGACCTCGAACGTGGACAGAGCTCCAGTCTCTGCTGCCAACCATCCAACCAGTGGCAGCAGGAAAGACCTCTGACGCTCATCAAACCTGCCAACTGCTGGAGCTGTGGAACTGGTGCGTCCCGACTGAGTCATTCCATGTGCCATCTCCTGTCCAGCAAGTCTCACTCCTGAATGAGTCTTGCAATCAGACAACCTCCTCTTGGAAGGAACATCCCAGTTGACTTCAAGACTCAAGGGGCTGTTTAGCACAGGGCTAAATCGCTGGCTTTGAAAGCAGACCAAGTTAGGCCAGCAGCACGGTTCAATTCCCGTACCAGCCTCCCCGAACAGGTGCCAGAATGTGGTGACTAGGGGCTTTTCACAGTAACTTCATTTGAAGCCTACTTGTGTCAATAAGTGATTTTCATTTTTTTTTTACATGTAAAGCCCATACGTGTGTGCTCGGATTTGATGTGAAAGTCAACAATAGAGTATTGGAACCTTTCCAAATTTAAGGGTTGGGAAAAATGCTCCGCCATTTATAAAGGAGGAGACCAGGATAATAAAGAAACCCTTTGCGTTAATGGGCGGGTAGAGAGCAGGGAAATCTGGGCAGTTAGCGAAGCTGATACTGCTGGTCTCTCTCTCTCTCTGAATAAAGAATGAGTATCACACAGAGTAAAACTGCCCCCCGGTCTCCAACATCAGGGCGGGATTCTCCGAACCCCTGCCAGGCCGGAGAATAGCCGGGGACGGCGTGAATCCCGCTCCCTCCGGCCGCCAAATTCTCCGGCACCGCAGATTCGGCGGGGGCGGGAATCACGCCGCGCCGGTCGGCGGGCCCCCCCCCCCCCCCCCCCCCCGCGATTCTCCGGCCAGCGATGGGCTGAAGTCCCGCTGCTGCTATGCCAGTCCCGCCGGCGTGAATTGAACCAGGTCGCTTACCGGCGGGACCTGGCGGCGCGAGCGGGCTCCTGGGGGGTGGGGGGGCGCGGGGCGATCTGGCCCCGGGGGGTGCCCCCACAGTGGCCTGGCCCGCGATCGGGGCCCACCGATCCGCGGGCGGGCCTGTGCCGTGGGGGCACTCTCTTACTGCGCGTCGGCCGTGTAGGTCTCCGCGATGGCCGGCGCGTAGGTGACCCCCCCCTACGCATGCACGGGGATGACGTCAGCGGCCGCTGACGCTCCCGCACATGCGCGGAGTCCCTTCGGCCCCGGCTGGCGTGGCGCCAAAGGCCTTGCATGCCAGCCGGCGGGGCGCCAACCACTCCGGGGCGGGCCTAGCCCCTAAAGGTGAGGGCTTGGCCCCTAAAGGTGCGGAGGAATCCGCACCTTTTGGGGCGGCCCGACGCCGGAGTGGTTCCTGCCACTCCATCCCGCCGGGACCCCCACCGCCCCGCCAGGTAGGGGAGAATCCCGCCCCTGAAAACAAAAGTCGTGCAAGGATCTGAGAGCGTCACGTGTCTCATTAAATCTCACCGGCGTTTGAATCTAGACGGAATAATGTTTGTCGGTTGTGGCTGTTTCAAGAGATGTTAACATCAGTGTGACTGAGAAATTACTGTGACACCCAGAGCACTGACTCGGGAAAAAGCTTTCAATTGATTACGCTGTCCGCTTTCCCCAGGCAGCGGGAGGTGTAGATGGAGTCAATGGATGGGAGGCAGGTTTGTGCGATGGACTGGGCGGTGTTCACGATTCTCTTACACTTGGGCTGAACAGTTGCCATACCAGGCTGGGGCAGGATTGGGGCAAGCTGAAGTTGGGCGTTCAGAGGGGTGGTGGTGGGGGGTCGGGTAGTCGGTGGGAGGGGGGTGGGAGGGGGTTGAGTGGTGGTCAGGTTCGGATGGGCAGTGGGGAGTTGTTGGGTACACAGATGGTTGGAGGGCTCAGGTGGCGGAGTAGGTTGGGTGGTCACGATGTCCTGGAGGTTGGAAGTTACCAATATGCTTTCCCAAGTAATCACAGGGAGAAACATGGGCCGCAAAACAACAGAAGGACATTTGAAGATCTGAAGGTAGACCTTAGCTTCCTAATACCCCCACATGTAACAGATCTCACCACCAGCCGTCCCCAAGCCCCCCAACTCGCCCCCACACCCCATCCTCACTGCTGAGTGAAGCTCAAAGTCACTTTCAAATCCCCCTTTCATATCAATAGCCGACGCAGAGGCAGCAGGGTGGCACAGTGGTTAGCATTGCTGCCTTACAGTGCCAGGGACCCGGGTTCAATTCTGACCTTGGATGACTGCGTAGTTTGCACGTTCTCCCCGTGTCTGCGTGGGTTTCCTCCGGGTTCCTCCCTCAGTCCAAAGATGTGCGGGTTAGATGGGTTAGCCATGTTAAATTGCCCCTTAATGTCCAAAGATGGTTAGGTTGGGTTACGGGGAAAGGGTGGGGGAGTGGGCCTAGGTAGGATACTCTTTCAGAGGGTCGGTGCAGACTCGATGGGCCAAATGGCCTCCTTTTGCACTGTAGGGATTCTATGATTCTATGAAAATTAAAATTGCTTATTGCCACAAGTAGGCTTCAATGAAGTTACTGTGAAAAACCCCTAGTCGCCACATTCCGGCGCCTGTTCGGGGAGGCTGTTACGGGAATTGAACCGTGCTGCTGGCCTGCCTTGGTCTACTTTCAAAGCCAGCGATTCAGCCCTGTGCTAAACAGCCCCTATTGGTTGCTGGCTATCAAAATATGGTATACATTCCTTGGTGCAAATATTTAGATTGGGATTTGTTTGTGATTCCGGGAGTGGGCAAGAAGATTTCAAAAGGAAACAAATGATGAAGTAAACTATTTGTTAATCTATACGCTCTTCCATTTTTGGACTCTTGCACGTCCCTGATATTAATCACTGGCCCTGCCTTCAACTGCCTGGCCCCTCGGTTGTGGCCTACCCTCTCTCAGCCATTTCCACTCACTCCTTCTTTAAGATGCTCATTGGAAAGTTTGTGTCGACTGTCCTGAAATCTGCCTACGTGGCTTGATGCTATTTTGTTTCTGACAACGGTTTCAGAGGAGCACCTTGGGCTATTTTACAATGTGAAAGGCGTCATTCAAATGCAAGCTTGGTGTTGTTGCGAATTAGCACAGTTCTCAGCCTATACCAAACTTTAATTCCTTTGTGCTTTTCCACTTTACCTTAGAACATTCACCTCCGCTGTCAGATGGTTAATGTTACCACACAGTCAGCGGAAGGCAGAGAAAGTGCCATCTGTGGTTTTGAAAAATAGCTTCAATACGTGTGAACTTCCCTTCATCTATCTCTATCCAGGTTACACAGAGGCCGGAGAGAGTTGGGCACAGCATGGATGACACAAGATGAATTGCTTTAATATAGCAAACTGTGGTGCTTCCAACATTATCCTGGGTCAGTCTTATAGCGGAGGCTCAGGAGCTACATGATCCCATTAACCTGCTAAGGGAGGTAGTAATTCTTGTACGAAAGACATCTTTATTCCTCTTTTTTTTCCCGGCTGAGCTCAGATTATTTTCGCAAGTGTTTATTTCAGACCGAGCCCTGGTGGAGAAAAATAAACCTTTGAAACCAAGAGGCTGCAGGGCTTGAGAAGATAGTTGGAGCTCTATCATCTCCCATTTCCACCCTCCGCCCACATTCAGTTCTCCTCCTTCAGGATATTTTGACTTGTGCAGAAGATCAGCATCATAATAGTTATTAGATAATCACCGATGAATGTGACAAGTAACTCAGGACAAACCTCTTTACCCAATGATGAATTTACTACTTGTGGAGTAGAGATTAATGGCATAGATGGATTTAAGGGAAAGCTAGCTATACGAAGCAGAAAGGAATAGAAGGATGGGAAAATAGCGCTTCCTCCCTCCCCCACAATGCGTCAGCCAGTCCACCCTGCAGCCATACTATGTTGCGGGAAGGCTAAATTGTTAGAGAGTGAGATTCCTGCCCTTCACTTGGGGGGGGGGGGGGGGGGTCCCACACTCAGGGTTGCCTGCCAATCAGATTGGCCAACACCTCCAGCAGTCCTGTTGGGATCTCAGGGGTGCTGTGGTTGCGATTATAGTCAATTGAGGGAGACAAGTCCACTTGCAACAACTACAGAGGAGTCTCCCTGCTGTCTGCCACAAGGCACATCATTGCAAAGATCCTCCTCCGCCGCCTCTCCCCAGTGACCGGGGAACTCCCCCCAGAGGCATGGTGGGGATTTCGCCCATTGAGACGCAGCACAGACACGATCATCACCGCACGGAAAATTCAAGAAAAATGAAAGGAACAGCATCAACCACTGTTCAGGTTCACAAGAACCTTCGGCTCTCGTCAACCTCCTCACAGCTGACCGACCTCAGAAATCTGTCACCGTCCTCTGTCTGCTCCACGATAACAGCCAAGCCATGGTCGGCACCAATGGCAGTGAACATCACAGACCAGCAAAGACCAGGTCAAACAAACCTGTGTCGTTGCACCATATCTCTCTTCTCAATTTTCCTCACTGCAAGACTGCACCTCGCCTCCAGCAAATTCCCCACACCCGTGGAGGTAATCTAAAGGACAGACAGGAAATTGTTTAACTAACACCACCTCCAATCCACAGCCAGAACTGCCTTTCTTGCCACAGGACTTGGAGGAACCACAGATCCTCGATATGCAGGTGACACATGTGAGCATGTGCCCACTCACAAACCAACCTCCAAGTCATTGCCGACCCCTTCTCCAAAGCATCTGAGAAAATGGGCCTTTCACTTAACATCTGGAAAACTAAGCTCCTTTTCCAACCAGCTCCCACAGTGAAAACTCTCGCCCCGTCGGTAAAGATCCACAGCGAGATCCTGCACAATTTGAACCACTTTCCGTATCTTGGTAGCTCCCCTTCTCGACGAAGGCAGACGTAGCCGACGAAACTCACCATTGCCTCTAATGTGTCAGCTCAGTCTCCAGCCAACTGAGGGAAAGATCATTTGAGGATCAGGGTCTCAAACCCGAGACCAAAGTCACAGTTTACTGGGCAACTGTGATCCACTCGCTCCTATATGTGTCGGAGGCCTGGACACCCTACAGCAGGTAACTCAATCCAGAACTCAGTCATGGACTGAGACAGCAAAAACATTTTAGAATCATCCTTGAAGAGATCAGACCTCCCCTTGACTCATGGAAGACCCTGGTTTCTGACCAACCAGAATGGAGAAGGCTCATTCAGGAGGTCACCACACGCATCGAGTGACTTTAGCGGAAACTTGTAGAGGTGAAGTCAAGTCAACAGGCAGAGTGAACAAACTTCCAAACAACCCACCTATCCAACCTTCCCAGCATTACCTGCCCCGCATGCGGCAGAGATCTCCGACCCCCCGCCGGGTCGTGCAGTTTCTTCGGCGCCGACCCCTCTGGCGTCCACCTAGCCTCCGAAAGTGCGGAGAAGTCTGTACTTTCGGGGGCTGTTGACGCCGGGGTGGTTGTCGCCGGTTCTCCAGCCGGCGAGGGGACTTTGTCCCCCAGAAGGGAGAATCCCGCTGCACAGATCACACATTGGACTTCTCAACCATCTCGGAATTCATCAAGTCATCCTTGATCCTGAGGAACAGCCTAAGAAGAGAAGAGATATTAGCCATCGGTTAGAACATAGAACATAGGGGCTGGTTTAGCACTGGGCTAAATCGCTGGCTTTTAAAGCAGACCAAGGCAGGCCGGCAGCACGGTTCAATTCCTGTACCAGCCTCCCCGAACAGGCGCCGGAATGTGGCGACTAGGGGCTTTTCACAGTAACTTCATTTGAAGCCTACTTATGATAATAAGCGATTTCATTCATTCATACAGTGCAGAAGGAGGCCATTCGGCCCATTAAGTTGGCACTGACCCACTTAAGCCCTCACTTCCACCTTATCCCAATAAACCCTCCGAACCTATTTGGGCACGAAGGAAAATTTAGCATGGCTAATCCACCTAACCTGCATGTCTTTGGACTGTGGGCGGAAACCGGAGCACCCGGAGGAAACCCACGCAGACACGGGGAGAACGTGCAGACTCCACACAGACAGTGACCCAGAGGGGAATTGAACCTGGGACCCTGGCGCTGTGAAGCCACAGTGCTATCCACATGTGCTACCGTGCTGCCCGTCAATTAGATTCCAGCCTGTAAGTCAATGTGGGGAATCTGCGATTCTATATATAAACTATAAAAACTCCTTGTTCAATTTTCAGCCTGTAACACGCTCCTGGGGATCTGCTATTCTGTGTATAGATCACAGAAGATCATAGATTATAGAATCACTACACTGCAGAAGGAGACCATTTGGTCCATCAGGTCTGCGCTGAAAGAGCACCCTACCTAGGTCAAGCACCCACCCTATCCCCGTAACCCAGTAACCCCACCTAACGTTTGACTCTAAGGGGCAATTTAGCATGGCCAATCCACCTAACCCGCATAATTTTAGACTGTGGGAGCACCCGGCGGAAACCCACGCAGAGACGGGGAGAACATGCAAACTCCACACAGTGATCCAATGCCGGGATCGAACGCGGGTCCCTGGCGCTGTGAGGCAACAGTGCTAACAACTAACCGCTATAAACTTGGAGGTTGCCCCAGCTCTCGTCTCCATTGTGGTTTCACTGTTTGCTTTGTAAAGGGCAGAATTTCTGTGTGATCCTCACAAACTAAATGGAGGCCTTGAGCAGAGTCCGAGGAGGAGAGCCCCTCCATAAGGGCACATTGTTTGAGGGGAGGGTGAAATACTGGGCGAGATCCTCTGGACCCCCAGCCGCGTGTTTCTCGGCCGCGCGCCGTTCGCTCGTGGTGGGATTCTATCTTCCCGCTGCTTGTCGGGATTTCCCATTATAACCCCCCACACCACTGGGAAACCCACAAGGGGTGCGGGGGTGCACTGTGGCAGGAACAATGAATCGCAACGGCCAGTGAATTCCAGCCACTGAGTTAGTTGAGGGCCTCGTTGGCAAGGCCAGTATTTGTTGCTTATCCTAATTGCCCTTCAGGAGGCGATGGTGAGCCATCTTCTTCAATCACTGCAGTCCATCTGGTGTAGGTACATCTACAATGCTGTTAGGAAAGGATTTGGGATTTTTGGAATGGAATCTATCTTTTCAAATTTAATTTGGATGTTTTTGAGGCAGACCCTATTTCAACACAGAAACTGAACTGAGAATGAAACTGGAAGGGAAGCAGTAAAAACAGAAATGAAACCGAACTTCCCAGTCTCTGGGAAAACGAGGAGCAGGCTGAGATCGGGAAATCAAAATGAGATCTTCCTGAAAGGCAGCAGTGGACACGGATCAGTCCAAGCTGTACAGTAGAAGTTGCTGAGCCCATTGCAGCAGAATAGACGAGCTGATATTTTTAAAACCCCAAAACAGGCAAATTACATCATTTACAAAACACTTCCTTTCGGGTCCCTGACCCAAGTCGCTAGACCGGCGCACACGTGCACCGTAACGACCGAGAAATTTGGGCAAACGGGCATGTGCGCTGGAAGCGCGTACCATTCAAACACCCCGCCCCGCTTTGTTTGATAGATTGCGTGCTGCACTGAACCTGCAGAATGAAAATTAAAAGGACAGCGCTAACATCATAGAATCATAGAATTTACAGTGCAGAAGGAGGCCATTCGACTCATTGAGTCTGCACTGGCTCTTGGAAAGCGCACCCTACTTAACTACTTAATGTACCTGTTGAAAGGGTACATTACTGTGTAAAATGGGTTTGGAGTCACAAAAGTGAAAGAAAGATTTATTTTAACTTTGGTGCGCCATGCGGATGTTATTCCATTGAAGGAACTATAAGGGACAGAATGCGGTGATCACTCACTGAAGAGTATGACTGTCCACCTAAGAAACTCTGTGTTACTGGTCATGGGTTCTGTGGGTCCTTGCCTGGCTGATGAGCCCGATCCTAGAGCCGCATCTTCAATCACTCACTTGACAGGAGTTTCCAAAAGGTGGGATTGGTCCTTGGATTCTGGATCCATGATATTCCTTTCTCAGGCTCCTTTTCCAGGCCTCCTCTTGCCGTTGGGTGTTCTCGAAGAATTGTGACTCTTCAATCAGGAGGTTCCTTCAAGTAGGTCTCTTCTGAGCAAGGGTCTCCCAGGCATTGATGTCTATATTCCATTTATTGAGGTCAGTGTTCAAGGAGTCTTTGAAGAGCTTCCTTTGTCCTCCTCATGTTTGGGATCCTTCCTTGAACTGGGTGAAGAAGATTTGCTTTGGCAGTCGGGACTCTGACATCCTAAGCTTGTGGGCGGCACAGCAGAGTTGGTTTCGGATGATCATGGCCTTGATACTAGCACCATTGACTCCTTCAAGGACACTAATGTTAGCACCCCTGTCCTCCCAACTGATTCAGAGCAAAGGTACATTTGAATGTTGCAAGGCATTTTAAACTATGATGTTTAAGAGTCCCCCTGATGCAATGTTCATCCTTACAAGCTCCAGTGATTACTTCAAATGCTTTAACAAAGTTTAATGCCTCCTGTAAGCTAATGTGAACTATCTCTCTGACAGGTATTGCAGAATCCAGTGCATATTCAAAATCTGTAGTCATGCTTCACCTCTGCTGGGGCATCACACTCATAACTTTGCTTCTCCAAATCCTTGAACTACTTTTGAGGTGTCGGCGCATGGGCAGAGATCATGAGAGAAGAGTCATGCATTATTTCCGCCTGGCGAGGAGACAAATCAATTACCTAACCCTGAGAGTGTACAGACAAAGGACATCATCTGAAATGATGTCAGAAGGGATGTGTGCCAAGAGACTGAGCTTCAGCAAGGAAGCAATGGGATGCCTTTGTGAAATGTTGAAGGAAGACCTGATGCTGAACTCTAACTGTAGCACTGCCTTAACAGTGAAGATTTATTATTAAGATAAAACTCACGACAGTGCTGAATTTGTTTGGGTACGGTTTCTTTCAACATGGCATTAGTGAACTATGTAATATTTCACAGAATGCTGCTGGGACTTGCATTAACCAGGTAATGAATGCAATTCATCGCTAAGCTTCAGAGCTTATTATCTTTAACTCATCCTCTGTGAAGATGAAGAAAAGGTCCATCTCATTCTACAGGATTGCTGGTTTCCCAATAGTAATCGGGGCTATCATAGATCATAGAATTTACAGTGCAGAAGGAGGCCATTCGGCCCATCGAGTCTGCACTGGCTCTTGGAAAGAGCACCCTACCCAAGGTCAACACCGCCACCCTATCCCCATAACCCAGTAACCCCACCCAACACTAAGGGCAATTTATCATGGCCAATCCACCTAGCCCGCACATCTTTGTACTGTGGGGGGAAACCGGAGCACCCGGAGGAAACGCACGCGCACACGGGGAGGATGTGCAGACTCCGCACAGACAGTGACCCAAGCCGGGAATCGAACCTGGGACCCTGGAGCTGTGAAGCAATTGTGCTATCCACAAGGCTACCATGCTTCCGATGCTGTCGATGGAACATATTGTATTGAAGGCACCAAGAAATGAAGCTGTTTCATTCACCAACGGGAAGGGGTTCCATGCGTTGATAAGTGTGTGATGCACAAATGAGGATCTTCACTGTAAATGCAAACAACCGGGGAAGTGCCTTTGACTCATTTGTCCTTGAAAGCTCGATGTTACACCGGTCCATGCCAACACCACCAGGAATTACAGGATGGTTACTGGGTGATGAGGGATACCCAGTGAGAACATGGCTTATGACACCATTCCGGAGGACCAACAATGAAGCACAGGAACGATACAACCGTGAGAGAGTGTTGCAACACGTCAGGTAGTGGAGAGGACAACTGGGGCTGGATTCACCGATTCTGCGGCTATGTCTGCAGGATCCGTCTGGTCTTACGGCCAGAAAGACGGCGCCGCCCCCGCACCAATCCTCCGCCCGGCGGGGGGCTAGCAGCCGCACAGCGTAAAACCCCCAGCTTTACCTGCGGATAGGGCCATAGAATGGCCGGGTCCGTGGTTGCGCACGGCAGCGTGCCTGGGCTTGCACACCTGCACCAGGAGAAAGGTCTGCATCAGGCTCCAGGTTGCCTTCCTCCAGCTCGTCCATTTCTGGTGACAAGCCACCTTCCGGGTGAATGCTCGGTCCGTGCTGAGTGGCAACGTTGTGCAATACACAACACAGTAACAATCTTTGAGACTATCCCTGATGTAAACTGTAACGTGCCCCCTGACCTGTCCAGACATCGAAAACATGATTTCACAACACCAGGGGCGGGACCCTCCGACCGTCGACGCCGAAAGCGTGTTCGGCGATCGGCCGGAGAGTCCACATTTGTGCTGGAATCTAGGGGGGGGGGGGGGGGGGGGGGGCGCCGTTTATGCGATGCTCCGCCCCCTCAAAAATGGCGTGAGGCGCCTGTCCTCGCAACGTTCGGGAACCCCGCGTGGCGGCTGCAGACTGTGTCCAGCGCCGCCACAGTCAGGGGGGGGGTGCCGTTCTGCTGGCAGGGAGGGCTGCAGCGGGGGCTGGGGGTATTGTGTCTGTGTGGGGGGGTGGGGGGGGGTGGGGTGGTCCGGCGGGGGGGCAGTTTTTGGCAGGCCGGGTCTACGCGCGGCCGGCGCATGTTACACAGCGCAGCCGCCGCCGTGCGCAGCCGCGGCCACAGACCCAGCCATTCTGTGGCCGTATCCGCGGGTAAAGCTGGGGGCGTTGGAGATCGCCTCACCACTGCTGCTTTCGAACATTGAGCTTGTAAAATTAGCAATTGATACGTCAAAACCTTCCCTCCCCCCCTCTTCCCACCCTTCCCTCCAATTTACAAATAGACAGAACCGTTGTGTTAATGTGCACACATATAATTTGTTGACCGTTGTGTTTAAGTGAGAAAATACATTTTATTGCAAGAAATATGTAAAAGTTGAGGTAGTTTTATGTCATCGTTCAGCTGATAAAGTTAAACTTGAAGTTAAATGTTAACTGGTTTCAAAGTTTTGTGTTTATAAAATTATCTTTGTTAAATGTTTTCCATTAAACCTTTCAAGCTTCTACAAATGTCTTCCTGAATCTTCAGAACGCAACATTTAATTATGAGATAATAATAAATGAATAAGGTTACCGGCCATTATATTTGGAGGGAGACAGTGGTCTCGTGGTGAAGTCACTGGACAAGTAATACAGAGGCCTAGGGTAATGTCTCGGGGGGACCCGGATTCGAATCCCACCACCGGCAACTGGTGGAACTTAAATGTAATCAACAATCTGAAATTGAGTAGCTCGTCTCAGAAACCATTGTCGATTGTCATAAAAACCCATATAATGCCCTGTACGGAGGGGCATCTGCCGTCCTCGCCTGGTCTGGCCTGCATGTGACTCCAGACCCACAGCAATGTAGTTGTGCCCTCTGAAATGGCCCAGCAAGCCACTCGGTTTAAGGGCAATTAGAAATGAACAAAATTGCTGGCCATCCTTACTAACACCTGGGTGCTTATGACAAAATTTGGAGAGTTGTCTCACTTGCTACTCAAGCAACAGTCGGCCATAATTATTCTCATGCAATCATGCCACCATCACCTTCCCTCGGTATGTCCAGCAGGAGAGGCCCAGCAGATGTGGCAGCACAGTGGTATACAGTCAGAATAGAGGTATCTTGGAAGTCCTCTACACCATCTCTGGATCCCATGCAGTTTCATGGCAACAGGTCAAACATCTACCCGGCAATGTGAAAAATTGTCCAGGTGTGTCCTGTACAAATGAAAAAGGGCAAATCCAACCCAGCCAATTACCGTCCTATCGGTCTACTTTTGATCAGCAGTAAAATGATGGAAGGAGTCATCAACAGTGTTATCAAGTGGCACTTACTCAGCAATAACCTGCTCACTGACGCTCAGTTAGGGTTCTGCCAGGGTCGCTCAGCTCCTGACCTCATTACAGCCTTGGTTCAAACATGGACAAAAGAGCTGAATGCCAGAGGTGAAGTGAGAGTGACTGTCCCTGACATCAAGGCAGCGTTTGATCGAATATGGCATCAAGGAGCCCGAGCTAAACTGGAGTCGATGGGAATCAGGGGGAAAGCTCTCTGCTGGCTGGTGTCATACCCGGCACAAAGGAAGATGGTTGTGGTGATTGGAAGTCAATCATCTCAGCTCCAGGATATCACTGTAGGAGTTCCTCAGGGTAGTGTCCTAGACCCAACCATCTTCAGCTGCTTCATCAATGACCTCTCTTCCACCATAAGGTCAGAAGTGGGGATGTTTGCTGATGACTGCACAATGTTGAGCACCATTTGCAACTCCTCAGACACTGAAGCAATCCCCGTTCAAATGCAGCAAGGCCTGGACAATATCCAGGCTTGGACTGATAAGTGGCAAGTAACATTTGCGCCACACAAGTGCCAGGCGATGACCATCTCCAACAAGACACTGGGTCTGTACTCATTGGAGTTTAGAAGGATGAGGGGGGATCTTATTTAAACTTACAGGATACCGTGTGGCCTGGATAGAGTGGACGTGGAGAGAATGTTTCCACTTGTAGGAAAAACTAGAAGCAGAGGACACCATCTCAGACTAAAGGAACAATCCTTTAAAACAGAGATGAGGAGGAATTTCTTCCACCAGAGGGTGGTGAATCTGTGGAACGCTTTGCCGCAGAAGGCTGTGGAGGCCAAATCACTGAGTAACTTTAAGACAGAGATAGATAGATTCTTGATTCATCAGGGGATCAGGGGTTATGGGGAGAAGGCAGGAGAATGGTCAGCCATGGGTGAATGGTGGAGCAGACTCGATGGGCCGAGTGGCCTAATTCTGCTTCTATGTCTTATGGTCTCATGGTCTTAAGAGAGAATCTAGCCATCGCCCCTTGACATTCAATGGTATTACCATTCCTGAATCCCCACTCTCAACATCCTGCGGGTTACCATTGACCAGAAACTGAAGTGGACTAGCCATATTAATACTGTGCCTGCAGGAGCAGGTCAGAGGCTCCCAATTCTATGGTGAGTAACTCACCTTCCTCACCCTCACAACTGTCCTAGTATTCAATTCAACCACTGGTGATCAAAATGGTAACTCCATCTACCTGTTTATATTCTGTAATCCTTAATATTCCTCGCCTAACAAACACCTATAAATCTCAGGTGCGATTCTCCCAACGGGCAGCTAAGTGCTGACTCCGGAGTGTTTTACTCCGGCGTTGGCGCCCGTTCCGGGACCCCATTCTGAGGCCCACAGGGGGACGGCGGTGGAGCAGCATACGCCGCTCCAGCCGCCGATCCCGGCCTGAACCCGGCGGCGCGGGATCCGCGCATGCACAGTTGGGCCGGCGCAGTGGCCTTCTTCCCCGCGCCGGACCCGATGCAAAATGGCGCAGGGCGACAGTAGCCGGCGCGGAGCAAAGGAGGCCGGGGGGGGGCAGGTGGGCCCCGATCGCGGGTCAGGCCACTACAGAGGCCACCCCCCCCCCCCCCTCGGGGCCGGACCTCCTGTCTCCCCCCACAGGCCACCCCCGGACCCTTCAACGTCCCGCCGGCTCAGAGGATGTTGGAACGGCACCGGCGGGACTCGGTTTTTTGATGACGGCCGCTCGGCCCGTTCGGGCCAGAGAATCGGCGCGACGGCCCATGCCGGCCCGGGCCGGAGAGTTGGCGCATACCCCGACCAACGCCGCACCGACCACGCTGGCGCCGATGCCACAGATTCTCCACACTGCGGAGAATTGCGTCCCGGCGTCGGGGCGGCGAGGCACGGTTCGCACGGCGCCACGCCGATTCCCCGCCCCTCAGGTTTGACATTTTCAGCAGATTCCCAGCATTGAATAGATTTTCTTTTTGGAGACGGTTCCAGATTTCCTTCTGTGATCCAAGTGATCCTGACGTCACCCCTGAATGACCTGGGGGGGTCTAATTTTACCCAGAGCTCAAGTGATTGTATGTTATTATGCGATATATATATATCGATATAAAATGTATAAAAAGTTAATTTTAACCGAACATTAAACTTCAGAGCACAAAGTTGTGACACGGAACAGAGCGACAAAGGGCGATTTAGGCGCAATTGTAAATGTAGAATAGGGAAGTCTCCGACAGGAGCAGCGAATGGAGATTCCTCCAGATGAGAGAGAGTACAGCAGTGTGATAAATTGTGTAACAAGGGTGGAACACATCGCCCTGTGTTCAGATTAAACTGATAGAAGGCATTAGCCTCTCTCTCTGGTGCTTTATGACATCGTCTGCAACGCCCCACGGGCCAGTTACACCCTCCCAGCACATCACCAGGACATCTGTTATGTGTATGCGAGAGGAACCCCATGAATAAGGGACACGTGTTATTTTTATAAGCACCATGGCACTGGCGTT
Source organism: Scyliorhinus torazame (assembly GCF_047496885.1). Taxonomy (NCBI): domain Eukaryota; kingdom Metazoa; phylum Chordata; class Chondrichthyes; order Carcharhiniformes; family Scyliorhinidae; genus Scyliorhinus; species Scyliorhinus torazame. Next base: position 266,721,371 of record NC_092714.1, on the reverse strand, counting down.
ATCGTCAGCGACGGTCAGGAAACACGGACTTAAAGAGTTCATCCATGTTCAATAACAGCTGAGGTTTAAATTTGTTTTCAAAAAAGATTCGCAGTTATGTAACATTCTATCAACTCTTACAGAAACGTCCCAATCGAGTCACTTTGAACTGCTGTGACTTTAGTTCAGCGAACAAATGAAGCAGCCGTTTTGCGCACAGTGAGATCCCAAGGTTTCCGCTCACCTGTCACCCCGATCATCCTTGACCTACATTGGCTTCTGCCCTGGCAAGGCCTCGATTTTTAAATTTTCACTCTTGATGCGCAATCAATTATACTCAAGACGAAGTGATTTCATAACTGAAGGCTTTAATCTACTAGAACCTTTTCCCCAGCAGCTTCGGTACAGAAAGTGAAGGCTGCTGGGGTGGCACCATCTCTTATACCCCACCTTCAGGGCGGAGCTACGTAATACAGCCAATGGTAGACTCCTGGGTCTAACCAATGGTCATCAGCCTCTCAGGTACCGCAATACCTGGTACTACCACATTCACCCCCTGTTAAAAAGAGCCCGGCGGGGGTGGTGGCCAGTGTTAATAGTCGCCTTTAGCATGGTATGACCAGGTATGGAGGTACCGTGATGTCGAGGATGTTTACAAAGTGTTCATAGTGCAGCAATCAGTCGATCGGGTGGCCTGGTCATCCTTTTGGAGCGTCTGGGCTTCGGCGGTGATTCTGATGAGGGTCCCGGCGGTTGCGACTCCGGGAGCGTGATGTCATCCTCCCTGGCAGCTTCGTCACCCCTAGGCGGCGGCAAAAGGTTGACAGGGAGGGGGGGGCGCCTGTAGGGGGTGTCAGTGGGTGGTCGGGCCTAGGCAGGAGCAGCGGGAGTACTGACCCTCCAGTGAGGTGCTGCGGGGGAGGTGGGGGCGGGGGCAATGGTTCGGGTGCGCGTGGGGTTCCGGCGGGCGCCAGGTCCTGAAGGGAGACTGTTTCCTGCCGGCCTTCAGGGAACGCCATGTAGGTGTACTGGGGGTTAGCGTGCAGCAGGTGGACCCTCTCGACCAACGAGTCCGACTTGTGCGCCCGCACGTGCTTCCGAAGCAGGATGGGTGCGGGTGTCGCTAGCCAGGTTGGGGGTGAGGTCCCGGAGGAGGACTTCCTGGGGAAAACAAGGAGACGTTCATGAGGCGTCTGATTTGTGGTTGTACAGAGCAGGGAGGGCCACCGGGAGGACCTCTTGCCAGCGGGAGACCGGGAGATTCCTGGACCGTAGGGCCAGTAGGACGGTCATCCAGACCGTTCCGTTCTCCCTCTCTACCTGCTCGTTTCCCCGGGGGTTGTAACTGGTCGTCCTGCTCGAGGCGATGCCCCTTCTGAGCAGGAATTGACGCAGTTCGTCGCTCATAAAGGAGGACCCCCTATCACTGTGTATGTAGGCGGGGAAACCAAACAGTGTAAAGATACCCTGGAGGGCCTTGATGACGGTGGTTGTGGTCATGTCTGGGCAGGGGATGGCGAAAGGGAACCGGGAGCACTCGTCAATCACGTTCAGGAAATACGTGTTGCGGTCGGTGGAGGGGAGGGGGCCTTTGAAGTCCATGCTGAGGCGGTCAAAGGGACGGGAAGCCTTTATCAGGTGCGCCCTCTCTGGCCGGTAGAAGTGCGGTTTGCACTCTGCGCAGATTTGGCAGTCCCTGGTGGCTGTCCTGACCTCCTCGATGGAGTAGGGCAGGTTGCGGGTCTTGACAAAATGGAAAAAACGAGTGACCCCCGGGTGGCAGAGGTCCTCGTGGAGGGATCGGAAGCGGTCCACTTGTGCAGTGGCACAAGTGCCGCGGGTCAGGGCATCAGGAGGCTCGTTTAGCTTCCCCGGACGGTACAAGATCTCGTAATTGTAGGTGGAGAGTTCTATCCTGCACCGCAAGATCTTGTCGTTCTTAATCTTGCCCTGCTGTGCATTATCGAACATGAAGGCAACCGACTGTTGGTTCGTGAGGAGAGTGAATCTCCTGCTGGCCAGGTAATGCCTCCAATGTCTCACAGTTTCAACTATGGCTTGTGTCTCTTTTTCGACCGAGGAATGGCGAATTTCGGAAGCATGGAGAGTACGGGAGAAGAAGGCCACGGGCCTGCCCGCTTGGTTGAGGGTGGCCGCCAGAGCTACGTCGGACGCATCGCTCTCGACCTGAAAGGGGAGGGACTCATCGATGGCGTGTATCGTGGCCTTTGCAATGTCTGCTTTGATGCAGCTGAAGGCCTGGCGGGCCTCCGTCGACAGGGGGAAGGTTGTGGACTGGATCAGGGGTCGGGCTTTGTCTGCGTAGTTGGGGACCCACTGTGCGTAATAGCTGAAGAACCCGAGGCAGCGCTTCAGGGCCTTGGGGCAGTGAGGGAGGGGGAACTCCATAAGGGGGCGCATGCTCTCAGGGTCGGGGCCTATGACTCCACTTCGCACTATGTAGCCTAGAATGGCTAGACGGTCGGTGCTAAACACGCATTTATCCTTATTGTATGTCAGATTAAGGATTTTCGTGGTCTGGAGGAATTTGTGGAGGTTGGCATCGTGGTCCTGCTGGTCATGGCTGCAGATGGTGACGTTATCCAGATACGGGAACGTTGCGCGTAAGCCGTACCAGTCAACCATTCAGTCCATCTCTCGCTGGAAGACTGAGACCCCATTAGTGACACCAAAGGGGACTCTTAAAAATTGATAGAGCCACCCATCTGCTTCGAAGGCAGTGTACTTGCGGTCACTAGTGCGGAGGGGTAGCTGATGGTAGGCGGACTTGAGGTCCACCGTGGAGAAGACCTTGTATTGCGCGATCCTGTTCACCAGGTCGGCTATACGGGGGAGAGGGCACGCATCCAGCTGCGTAAACCTGTTGATGGTCTGGCTGTAGTCTATGACCATCCTATGCTGCTCCCCGGTCTTTACCACCACTACTTGAGCTCTCCAGGGACTGTTGCTCGCTTCGATGACCCCTTCCCCCAGCAGCCTTTGGACCTCTGACCTGATGAAGGTCCGGTCCTGGGCACTGTACCGTCTGCTCCTGGTGGTGATGGGTTTGCAATCCGGGATGAGGTTCGCAAACAGGGAAGGCGGGTCGACCTGAAGGGTCGCGAGGCCGCAGACAGTAAGGGGGGGTATAGGGCCGCCGAATTTAAAGGTCAAAGGCTTTGCAAATGGCATTGGAAGTCCAGCCCCAGGAGGGTAGCCGTGCAGAGGTGCGGCAGGACGTACAGGCGGAAATTGTTGAATTTCCTGCCTTGGACAGTGAGGTTCGCTAGGCAGAACCCCTGTATCTCCACTGAGTGTGACCCGGGGGCAAGGGAGATCCTTGGATTTACCGTGTCGGGGTGAACAAAGCTTTCCGTGCTCCCAGAGTCAATCAGGCAAGACGTCTCGTGGCCGTTGATGAGGACCGTCGTTGTAGCTGTTGCGAGTGTCCGGGTCGACTTTGGTCCAGTGTCACCGAGACCAGATGAAGCAATTACAAGTTCTGGTCGGCAGCGTGTAGTCGGCCATGGTGGGGCCTGGGGCCCCATCCAAGATGGCGCCACCCATGGGTCGCACATAGTGTCCGGGGATGAACAAGATGGCGGCGGCGATGGACAAAATGGCGGCACCCACCCGTCCAGCGTGGGGTCCAGGGGGCAAGATGGCCACGCACGTGGGTCGCACATGGCCCTAGGATATGGGGGTGGCAGTGAGCGCTGGCCGGTCGGGGTCTGAAGGGGAGGTTGCCGCGGCGGTCCATAGTCGCTGGAGACCGCAACACGGCGCGGGCCTGGCAGACCCCCACAAAGTGGCCCTTCTTGCCGTACCCTTTGCAGGCGGTGGTGCGGGCCGGGCAGCGCGGGCGGGGATGTTTCGCCTGCCCGCAGAAGAAACAGCGGGGCCTGGCGGCGTTAGCGGGCCGTCTCGCCGTGCAGGCCTGCGGGGTCAGGGGGAAGGTCTGAGGGGCTGCCGCGGTGGGGTGCCACGCAGCCCAGGGGGCCGCCGCGTGATCGGGTGCAAAGGACAGCGTGTTTTTGTGGGCAACGTCCATGGACCCTGCCAGGGCCCGTGCCTCTCTAAGTCCCAGAGTGTCCCTTTCTAGGAGTCTTCGGCGGATATCGGGGGAGCTCATACCTGCTACGAAAGCATCCCTGATTAAAAGTTCCGTGTGCTCACTCCCCGTAACTTGCGGGCAGCCACAGTTTCGGCCCAGCACCAGTAGCGCCCGGTAGAAATCTTCCAACATTTCCTCGGGGCTTTGCCGCCTAGTAGCAAGCAGGTGATGAGCGTAGACCTGGTTTACAGGGCGGATATAATGTCCTTCTAGCAGTTCGATAGCGGCAGCATAGTTCTCCGCCTCCTCGATAAGGGGGTAGATCCCAGGGCTGACGCGGGAGCGCAGGAGATGCATCTTCTGTCCTTTCGTGGGGGTGCCTACGGCCGTGTCGAGGTAGCCCTTAAAGCACGCCAGCCAGTGTTTAAAAATAGCAGCAGAGTTATCCGCGTGGGGGCTGAGCTGGAGGCACTCCAGTTTGATTCGGAGATCCATCCTTCCAACTTAAGTTGTAGTAGATTAAATTGATGCGCAATCAATTACACTCAAGACGAAGTGATTTCATAACTGAAGGCTTTAATCTACTAGAACCTTTCCCCCAGCAGCTTCGATGCAGAAAGTGAAGGCTGCTGGGACGGCACCATCTCTTATACCCCGCCTTCATGGCGGAGCTACGTAATACAACCAATGGTAGACTCCTGGGTCTAACCAATGGTCATCAGCCTCTCAGGTACCGCAACACCTGGTACTACCACAACTCTTTTGTTTAAACCTTCCTCACGGCCTCATCTCTCCCAATCTCAGTTAGGTACAAATGGCCGACCCAAAACTCTGCAATTCTTTACCTAAAACCCTTCATCTCACTGACAGTCCTTCTTTGAGTTGTTTCTTAAAACGCATCTTGTTGACCAAACTTTGGGTCACCTGTCTACTTTCTTCTTATGTGGTTCAATGTCAGATTTTGTCTGATGACTTCCGGTGGCATTCGCGAAGGGAGCGGCCGCAGCAAAGAGGCTCCCGCAGGTCCACAAAATCGCGGCTTTTGTCGGGGGGTTTCCTGGCGGGTTTTTAAAAAAATTAAAGTCCCGCGAAATCGGCCCTGCCTCCCTCGTCCTGCCCAGGAGCCAGAGCTCCATTCCACAGAGCTGAAGAGAAAAAAAAAAGAGAAGAGACTGGTCTCGGTGTGCTGCACATGGAGGAGGAGTGGGGATCGCAACAAGAAACAGCCTGAAAGTCGGAGCACGGAGAGGACCAGACCAAAAAAATAATAAATTTTTATTCAACTTTTTTCTCTCTCTCCTGAAAATTTAAAAAACTTTTTTTTTTTAAACTTTTTTTTTTTTAACTTTTTTTTTTTTAAAAACTTTTTTAAAAAAAAAACTTTTTAAGAAAAAAAAAATCCTTTTTATAAAACAAATCATTTTTAAAAGGAAGAAAACCCCTTGGTTTTCAGGTAAATAATTCCAGAGTTTTGGCTCGAGACAGCCAAAGGCATGGCCGGCAACGGTGGAGTGATGGAAAGGAAGGATGTACAGGAAGTCAGAACTGGAGGAGTGCAGAGATCAAAAGAGTGAAAAAACCTCGGGGTTTTTTTCCTTGGCGGCGGGGTGGGGGAGGGGGGGGGGGGGAAGAATTTATTTTTCGTACCAAAACCCAGTAAAAAGAGAAAGGCACATAACAGAAATATGCCTGCAAATAATAATAAATCGAGGGGGACGGCAAGATGCAAGGGGCAGCAGCGAAGGCGAAGGAAAAAGGCAGGAGCTGCGGCCGCGCAGGCAGACGGCCCCACGGGGCAAGACACAGGTTCAGGGGAACCAGGAAGCGGAAAAGCTGGCGAGCCGAGCAGCGGAGCAGGAACAGGACGTGGCGACCGTCATCCCCCCCCCCACCCTCCTCCCCCCGCCCCCCGCACAGGGGGAAGAATGGAGAAGCGTGCTGAAAACGGAAATAAACGCCATAAAGGAGGAGATAAAAACGGAGATAAACGCCATGAGGGAGGCACTCAGGACGGAGCTCCACACAATGATGAAGGAGATGCTGGCGGAGGCAACAGACAAACTGCAGCGAACCATCAACGGCCTGGGAATGAAGGTGGAGGCGCAGGAGAAAACGATTCAGGAGTTGGAGAGGGCCGCCTCAGACCAGAGCGACAGGATGGTAACTCAGGAAACCGAGGTGAAAAGGCTGGTAACGACCCAGGGGAGCCGAAGAGGGAAAGTGGAGGACCAGGAAAATAGGTCCAGACGGCAGAATGTTAAAATAGTGGGCCAGAGGGGATGGAGGGCAGAGACCCAGTAGGCTATATTATCCAAATGCTGGGCAAGCTAGTGGGAAGGGAGAAGTTTCCGAACCCCCCCAGAAATCGACAGGGCACACAGGTCGCTCCGACCCAGGCCCAAAGCCGGGGAGCAGCCCAGAGCGATTATCGCGAAGCTGCACAGGTTCCAAGACAGGGAAAAAAATCCTAAAGTCAGCCCGGCAGACGAAATCGAGCACGTGGGAAGGGAAGACCATAAGGGTGTACCAGGACATTGGGGCGGACCTGGCCAAAAGAAGGGCTGAATTCAACAGGGCCAAATCAGCACTCTACAAAAGTCATGTGAAATTTGGGATGTTATTCCCGGCCAAACTCTGGGTAACATTCGAGGGGAAGGAGCTGTTTTTAACACCCCAGCGTCAGCGGAGGAGTTTGTTAGAGCGAACAAACTGGGGGAGGGACAGCCACAGCGGCCTTCATGAAAGCGATGGGAATGGAAAAGAAAGGAAGAATCTGAACAAAGAGCGGAGGCAGACCGCAAACAGAGGCAATACGATCACGGACTGTACACGCGTGTTTGGTGCACTGCGCGGGACTGTGCTGACTCATTCCCGGGCTCGTTCCATCTCTCAATGCAATGGGGGGGGGTGCGAAGTAAGGTGAATGAGGGTGAGAAAGGCGGTCAGGAGGACGAGACAAGGGCTAGCAAGAGGAAGGTAAAACAGGACCAGAGAAGGGCATGTGCTGGGAGGGGGGGCCACCGTGCTAGCGAGGAAGGCCAACACGGGAGGGCAGGAAGAAAGGAGGGCCGCGGCGCGCCTCTCAGGGGAGAGGGAGCGCCTGGCACAAAGAGGGGGCGGCGACAGGGCAGAAGTGGGGGAAGAACACAGGTGGGGGACAGAGGGACAGGGACTATGGGGGGGAGAGGAGTTGGGGGGGAGAGCGCAGAACAAAAGAGAAGCAAAGGGAAGGGTGAGGTAGATAAGCAGCACGAACACAGGCCTCGGCGAGCATGGAGCATGGGGAGGAACCAAGATGGTGCCACAAACAGCCACTCGGGAGGGCTTCAGGACGAAGGGAGACCCTGGAGTGCAGGGGCACAGCCACGTGGCGTACACACAGCTGGCGGCCATGGTGGGTGCCCCCTGGACAAAAGGAAACCCCGGAGCCCTGGGGCCCGACCTCATGGTGAGAGCGGTGACCGTGGCCATTTTGGACGGCCCCCTACCAAAGGGAAACCCCGGAGTGCAGGGGCACATCCACCAGGTAAATATGGGTGACCCCGCAGGACCGGGGGGGGTAAAAAAAAACCCACCAGGATTGTTACCTGGAACGTAAGGGGACCCAACGACCCGGTCAAATGATCCAGAGTCTTCACCCACCTAAGAAGCCTAAAAGCAGACATAATCTACCTCCAAGAGACGCACCTGAGGAAGAAGGACTGACTGCTGGTAAGGAAGGATTTGGTGGGACAGACGTACCACTCATGCTACGGGACGAGGGCTAGGGGGGGCAGCAATATTAATTAGTAAGAGGACGAGGTTTACGGAAACCAAGACAGTTACAGACCCAGGGGGACGGTACGTCATGGTCAGCGGTGTCCTGGAAGGGGCACCGGTCGTACAGGTAAATGTGTACGCCCCCAACTGGGATGACACAGAATTCATAAAGAAGACCATGGCAGAAATCCCTGACCTTGACACACACCGGATGATCATGGGGGGGCCGACTTCAACTGTGTACAGGACCCACTGACCGACCGATCAAACCCCAGAGCAGGGAAAAAGACTGGCATGGCTAGGGAACTAGGAGCATTTATGGAGCAGATGGGGGTGGTGGACCCATGGAGGTTCCTGCACCCGGGAGAGAAGGTATTTTCATACTTCTCACAAGTACACAAGGTATACACCCGTATCGACTTCTTTGCAGCGGGGAAATCGGTGCTTCCAGGGATCACGGGAACGGAGTACTCCGCGATCGGTATCTCTGACCACGCTCCACACTATATGGATGTGAGGTTGGAGACAGGCCGGGCCCAGTGCCCCATGTGGAGGCTGGACACAGACCTCCTGGCCGACAAGGCCTTCTGCCAGAAAACATCGCGGGCCATAGGCGATTATGTTAGTAACACCCAAAACGGGGAGGTCTCACCCTCCATGTTCTGGGAGGCACTGAAGGCCGTGATCAGAGGAGAGATCATAGCCTACAAGGCAAGCAGAGATAGGGAAGAGAGGGTGGCCAGGCAACAACTGGTGAACTCCATCTTGGAAGTCGACAGAAAATACTCCGAGGCCCCGACCGTAGAACTGCTGGCAGAGAGGAAAAAGCTGCAAATGGACTTTAACCTGCTATCCACTAGGAAAGCAGTGTACCAACTCCGCCAGACACGGGGGGACCTTCTACGACCACGGAGACAAAGCTGGCCGCCTATTGGCTCACCAGCTGAGAAAGCAGGCAGCCACAAGGAAAATAGCGCAGGCAAAGGATAGCAGAGGCAGACTGGTAACAGAACCAAAGGAGGTCAATCAGGCATTTCTTCTGCCGGGGACTGTACACCTCCGAGCCCCCTGATGGGGATGCGGGAATGAAACAGTTCCTAGACAGACTGGAACTACCAGTGATGGGGGAAGACAGACGGGGGGAGCTGGAAGCACCAATAGATCTGGGAGAAATTATGGAGAGCATCAGCTCCATGCAGGTGGGGAAGGCACCGGGACCCTACGGGTTCCCGGCGGACTTCGACAAAAGATTTGCACCAGTCCTGGTCCAACACTTAAGGGACATGTTCGTGGACTCACTGGCAAGGGACACCCTGCCCCCCACACTAGCGCAGGCCACAATCTCACTGATACCCAAAAAAGATAAAGACCTGATGGAATGCGGATCATACAGACCCATTTCACTGCTGAACGTGGATGCGAAAATACTCGCAAGGGTCCTGACCAAAAGGCTGGACGGCTGTGTGTCAGAGGTGGTCGCAGAGGACCAAAGGGGCTTTGTCAAGGGTAGGCAGTTCACAGCGAACATCAGGCTACTGCTGAACGTAATAATGACCCCCCCTGGGGAGAGAACACCAGAGGTGATGTCTCCCTGGACGCAGAAAAGGCCTTCGACAGAGTCGAATGGAAATACTTCCTCGAGGTACTGGAACGGTTTGGGCTAGGAGCGGGGTTCACCGCCTGGGTGAGGCTCCTGTACAACGCTCCCAAAACGAATGTCTGAATGGACATCACCAGCTCTGAATACTTCCAGCTACAGAGAGGAACAAGACAGGGCTGCCCCCTGTCCCCACTCTTGTTCGTGCTAGCCATCGAACACCTGGCGATAGCCCTGTGGGACGCGAAAAGCTGGAAGGGAATCCGGAGAGGAGACAGAGAGCACAGAGTCTCACTCTATGCAGGTGACCTGCTCCTCTATGTCTCGGAGGCACAGGAGGGACTGAAGGCAATACTGCAAATGCTGAAAGAGTTTGGAACCTTCTCGGGCTACAAACATAACCTGGGCAAAAGCGAGGCATTCCCAGTGAACCCAAACGGGGGAGGGGCAGAGCTGGAGGGGCTCCCGTTCAAAACGGCCCAGAACAGATTCCGCTACCTGGGGATCCAGATAGCCAGAGACTGGACACAGATCCACAAGTGGAACCTGACCAGCCTGGTGGAGGAAGTAAGAAGAGACCTTCAAAGGTGGGGCTCACTCCCACTCTCCCTGGCGGGGAGAGTGCAGACGATCAAGATGAACGTACTGCCAAGGTTCCTCTTCCTGTTTAGATCCAATCCAATCTTCATCCCCAAGGCCTTTTTCCAAAACGTAGACAGTCTAATCATGTGTGGGGGGCTAAGAACCCGAGAATTCCCAAACCGACACTGCAAAGAAGGAAAATCAAAGGGGACTTGGCCTTACCAAACCTACAATACTACCACTGGGCAGCAACGGCAGAAAGAGTGAGGGGATGGGTACAAGAACCCGACACAGATTGGGTACAAATGGAGGAGGCATCCTGTAAAGGAACGACCCTTTACAGGAACAAATGGAGGAACCATAGACCGATCCAGAGGGCAACGAAATGCACATAGGGTCAGTTAAATGAAGGATAAACTAAACCTCTCTGTATAATAAAGGAAATTAGCGCGGGTGAGAAAAATGTGATGTGTATATATACAACTGTTTATAAATATGGGAGATGCCAATAAAAAGATTTAAAAAAAAAAGATTTTGTGTGATAACGTCCTGCGAGGCAGCTTTTGCATTTACTGTGTTAAAGATGCTGCACAATGCAAGCTGTTCTTGAATAATAATCCAATTATAACCAATGCTGTTGACTGAGGGAGAACATTGTGATGTTGTTTGAAGCTAGGTGATGAATTTAATCTGTGTAAATATGGTGACAGAGTTAAGAGAAGACTTCAGAAACTCCCTTCGCAGTGCCACCTAGTGACCAGAACCATCAACTTACACCGTGAAAGCTGGTCTGGCAAACTTAAATGGGCAACATTGACCTAGCAATTTACAATGGTGAATCTTTACAGAAATCGTGATCAAACTGTCATATGAGAGAGCCTTTAAGAACTGTGTATTTATTAAATAGCTGTAGTGGATGTACCTTTAAGAAATGGGTGTTTATCAGATAGCTGTAGTGGATGTACCTTTAAGAAATGGGTGTTTATCAGATAGCTGTAGTGGGTGTACCTTTAAGAAATGGGTGTTTATCGGATGGCTGCAGTGATGTCAGAGTGTGGGTGGAGCTGGGCTGTCTTTCACTTTCGTTTTTGAGCAGGCAGCTACTTCTTAGTTTCGTTTTGAGAGCTGGATAGCTGCAGTCACAGCAAGAAGGTGTATTAGTCTCTCTCTCTGCAATCTAAAGACTGTCTCCAGATCCTTTGGTGATTTAAAAATAATACCTGTTTCTGTAGAGAAGTTAAACCTGATGTCTTTCTGTAAAAAGTTTTGTTTTTTGTCTTATGGATGTTGCAAGGAAAGATTAAGAGTTACTTATAGAGTACTGTATTCTTTGGGGAATTTATCGGTGTTGATAGTTGTGAAGATGTTTACTGTGGGTTTATAAAGTATTAACTGGTTTCATAAATAAACATTGTTTTAATTTAAAAGTACTTTAACTCTCTGGTGCACCTACACCTGCAAAGTAGGCCTGTGTGCTCCCCATAACCACAATCTATTAAAAGTTGTGGGTCAGGTGAACTCCATGATGCACTTTGGGGTTCTCTAAACCCTGGCCCACAACAAAACATAGTGCCTAACAGGAAGTAAGGCTTGTGTTTTGTAAAGTAATAAAACAGAAGGTGGAATCTTCTAATTATGGTGAATGTAAGAATTTGTCATATTTAATTTTTTTTGCAGTAATGTTATTAAAACTTGGGTTGTCATAGAATTTACAGTGCAGAAGGAGGCCATTCGGCCCATCGAGTCTGCACCGGCTCTTGGAAAGAGCACCCCACCCAAGGTACAACACCTCCACCCTATCCCCATAACCCAGCAACCCCACCCAAGACTAAGGGCAATTTTGGACACTAAGGGCAATTTATCATGACCAATCCACCTAACCTGCACATCTTTGGACTGTGGGAGGAAACCGGAGCACCCGGAGGAAACCCACGCACACACGGGGAGGATGTGCAGACTTCGCACAGACAGTGACCCAAGCCGGAATCGAACCTGGGATCCTGGAGCTGTGAAGCAATTGTGCTATCCACAATGCTACCATGCTGCCCGTTTTTTTAAACAGATCGTCTGGTCGCCATCACACTCCCATCTGTGGGATCTTGCTGTGTAAATTGGCTGGTTGCATTTTCCACATTACACACGGGCTGTGGAGTTCTTTGGGACATCCTGAGGTCGTGAAAGCCGCTACAGAAATGCAAGTCTCTTTTTCCAGAGGTTACGATGCATAAAGACAGTGGGCGAAATTCTCCCCCAACGGCGCGATGTCCGCCGACTGGCGCCCAAATCGGCGCAAATCAGACGGGCATCGCGCCACCCCAAAGGTGCGGAATGCTCCGCATCTTTGGGGGCTGAACCCCGACATTGAGGGGCTAGGCTGACGCCGGAGGGATTTCCGCCCCGCCAGCTGTCGGAAACGGCGTTTGTTGCCCCGCCAGCTGGCGCGGAAATGACATCCCCGGGCGGTGCATGCGCGGGAGCGTCAGCGGCCACTGACAGTTTCCCGCACATGCACAGTGGGGAGAGTCTCTTCCGCCTCCGCCATGGTGGAGACCGTGGCGGAGGCGGAAGGGAAAGAGTGCCCCCACGGCACAGGCCCGCCCACAGATCGGTGGGCCCCGATCGCGGGCCAGGCCACCGTGGGGGCACCCCCTGGGGTCAGATCGCCCCGCGCCCCCCCCCCCAGGACCCCGGAGCCCGCCCAAGCCGCCTTGTCCCGCCGGTAAATACCTACTTTAATTTACGCCGGCGGGACAGGCAATTTCTCGGCGGGACTTTGGCCCATCCGGGCCGGAGAATTGAGCGGGGGGGCCCGCCAACCGGCGCGGCGCGATTCCCGCCCCCCCCCCCCCAATCTCCGGTACCGGAGACTTCGGCAACCGACGGGGGCGGGATTCACGGCGGCCAACGGCCATTCTCCGACCCGCTGGGGGGTCGGAGAATGACGCCCAGTATGTCTGTTAGAGTGGTGATTAAGGTGTCATTAAAGTGAGGTAATCATTGATTTGCAGGTGACGTATTCTTCTAATAGATCTTGAGAATAATTTACTTGTTTACTGAAAGCTAGCTAATGGAATATTGTTTATGCTTGAAGGACCCCTGGGTGCAGATAATTTATGAGAGGTATTGAGTTCGGCTCTGGCTAAACAGGTCAAGGGACATCTTGTAAGAAGAGGCAAAAGAATGCCTTGTGCTTTGGGTACAGGTGATGTAGTTAATGGAGGAAGCCAGGTCTATCTGAAGAGTCAGTAGGTCAGGGTTGCATGGTGGTGCAGAGGTTAGCACTGCCGCCTCACGGCGCTGAGGACCCGGGTTCGATCCAGGTCCCAGATCACTGTCCTTGTGGAGTTTGCACAGTCTCCCCATGTCTGCATGGGTTTCACCCCCACAACCCAAAGATGTGCAGGGTAGGTGGATTGGCCATGCTAAATTGTTCCTTAATTGGGATAAAGGTTTTTTTTTAAAGAATCAGTAGACTCTAGAACTAACTGAACAGAGGTGTTTCAGTTTTGGGCCTGAAAGGTTCTTTCTCCAAAGATTCTGCACAGAGAAATGTATTCATGGGTAGTATTTGAAATATATTGGTTTGCTTAATTGGTATATAGTGGCAGGTTTAGGATGTAAGTTAAGATTTCTTCTCTAACTTAACTGCAGAGCTATTTTGTTGTTGCTAATGTGGTTAATTCTATGACTGAATTAAAATTTGTTTGAACATAAAAGATCCCTATTGGTCAATGTTATCACTGCTGTGGTGCAGTAACATTTTGTCAGTTTTACAAATTGAAAATAGTTGGGTTCTCGACTGGGATCCGAACAAGTGTTTGAATAAGCGAGCTCGGAAATGACAAACTTTGCACAGTCTGGGGATGCAGCTGACCACTGCAGGTTGGAGTACTCTCAATGGCTTCCTGCGGACTCCTGGCTCACTCTCAGCACAGGCATAGCCCTTCTCCTCCTCAGTTAGCTTGTCTGCCTTCTCCGCATACTGGGTCAGGACTCTAATCTCAGCCATTCCCCCTCTGGTCTCGGCCCACTCATGCTTGCTGTGGGCACTCTTGACCTGCAGACAGATGGAAGGACTTATTGTCGCGCTAATGGTCACATGAGCAGTTCATGTGCACGCATCCCCATGGCAGCTGCTAAGCCTTCCCCAGTAAGCAAATTAGAAGCCTTGTGTCCTGAAACTCAGATGAGCTGAGGTGGAGAACATAGAGTGGCTGGCACACATTCAATGATATGTCCCATTTGCGCGTGATTGTATGGCCCACCAGATCCACCATTACCATCAGGTAACAGAACATTGAGGCTGCCCCCATCTAGAAAGCAACATCTCCAGGGAGGGTGATGTAGAGATTGACCTCCACATGTTACGATCCCAGATGATGTTATATCTGGATGGGAAGATTCAAGAATGGAACCCTGGTTCAAAAGGCAGTAACTTTATTTTTTTATAAAACGTGGAGGAACAGAACCATGGGACTGCTAGTTAGTTTTAACAATGAGGAAAAAAACCTGTATTAAACATCATGCAATATGCCTTTACTCCCCCCTTAACTTAACAAATACACTCAGGTATTAGGATTCATATCGATTTTGAAGTACGTCTTAATCTACAATAGTCTCATTAAAACAAAGTCCCTTTTCAGCATACAAGATGACTGTAGGAAAATACACTCTCCACTCTGAACCCTAAGTGAATCCCCCAGAATGATTGCCGCATAAGAGTTTCCAATTCCAGACCCCAAAACATGCTTTAAAATCCTCTCTCATAATTATAGGGCGGGATTCTCCGAAATCGAGAAAGAGTGTCCGCGCCATCGTGAACGCCATCGCGTTTCACGACGGTACAAAACGGGCACGGACACTACCAATTCTGGCGAGCACGGCGCTGGAGCGGTTCATGCCGCTCCAGCCTCCCTTCGTGGCGCCAACTGGCACTTTTAAACAAAGCTTCAGCTCCACGTTTAACAGCGAATCCAGTCCAGGATTTTGCACCAACTGCTGTGCAAACTGCTTACAATTGTTTATTTTTAATAATCTTTATTGTCACAGGTCGGCTTACATTAACACTGCAATGAAGTTACTGTGAAAACCCCTGGTAATTCTCAATTCCCAGATGGTATTCAAATTATATCAAAATGGCCCATTTAGCTCTGAGGTCTGCTGACCCACTTTAAATCTAGTTACTGCAATTGTCTCTTTAACTCAGAGCACATGGTTCACTCTTCCTTGAATTCTTCTGAACAATACCTTGGTCTCTGTTCTCTTAAATTTAGTCATCTTTTTAAAAAATAAATTTAGAGTACCCAATTCATGTTTTCCAATTAAGGGGCAATTTTAGCGTGGCCAATCCACCTAGCCTGCACATTTTTGTGTTGTGGGGACGAAACCCACGCAAACACGGGGAGAATGTGCAAACTTCACACGGACAGCGACCCAGAGCTGGGATCGAACCTGGGACCTCGGCACAAGAGGCTGCAGGGCTAATCCATGCGCCATCGTGCTGCCCTTAAATTCAGTCACCTTAAGAAATTCTTTCCGTGCCAATTCCCTGGTTATCTGGACTGTAACTTGTAGTTTAGGAAGTCTGCCTCTTTGCAGCTCCCACCCTGACCAGTCTTTCTTCTGGCAGGGTTGAGTGATGTTCACTCCCTGCGGTCTGTCTCTAACTGGTGTGGCTTCTAGTTAAAACTAAGAACAAAGGAAAGCCCATCCCTTTGATAGTGGCCTCTTGTTGCTAAGCTACAACTTACATCTACTTTTTATGCTTCATGCTATAGCCCTCTCTACACACAGTTGGAACTGAACCAACCCCCACACATACAAAAACCTTTGTCCAGCATGAATCGAACTATAGGTTTTACCTTTCCAGGCACAGAAACATTAAAGTAAACACACTTAAAACTATACCTTATTTCTAATGTTTACCAATCCAAATATAAATCGTTTAAAAACTTCCTTTATTTTCCTAACACACACAAGAATCAGCAAAACAGCATCAGCCTTCCAGCAACTCCACATAGTCTGGTCATCCAATACCATCAAGACGACCATGAAACTGTGACTCTACATGTCCGTGGTAGTACCAACCGCAATCAATGCCAGCGAGGTGTGGAAGAGAACAGAAGATGTGTCATGTGAGTTGGACATCTTGTGCCAATGTTACCTACATAAGATCCTGGGTATCACATGGAGAGACAGCATCACTAATTAACAGGTATTACAGAGGACTAGTCAGAGGGACCTGTGAAGAGGAACCAGAGGAGAGATGACTGAGGCTGGCAGGACATGTATTTCGTCTCTCGGGCGTATGCCCGCCAGAATGGCAGCAGAGTGGACACCCCCAGGCAGATCAAGAAGAAAGGCTTAACCAAAGAAGATCTGGCAAAGTACATTTAAGGAGAACCTTCAAGAGATGGACAGCATTCAACCCTATGGAGATGGGATTTGTGGTCAGGAAGACGAAGAAGAAAAGTCACAAGCTTCGTCAGTATGATTCCTGCCTCCAAGGCAGTCTGGGAATCGGTCTGGCTACTTGCTCGCTGGTGGAAGGCAGACAAATAATCCAATTTGTCATGTGAGAGTACCCTTTTGAGAAATGGGTGTTTAAGAAATATACCTTTAAGAAATGGAGCTGCTCATGTTACTGGAGTGATGTCAGAGTGTGGGTGGAGCTGAGCTCTAGTTCTGCTTTTTAGTTTCAGTTTGAGAAAGAGCTTGGAGTGTGTCTGTGTTTTTCAGTGACCTTCACTGTTGTGATCTCTGCCATCCAAAGACTATCTATGGATCATTTGGTGAACTCAGAATTGTAAAAAGGTCTCAATATTAAATGTAAACCTAATGTGCTCCTGTTTGAAGGTTTGTTAAGTCTTTTGGATGTTAAAAGGACAGCATACAGGTTACTTAGTGTTGTATTCTTTGGGGGGTGTATTTGATTTACTGGTTGCTAAGATATTCACTGTTTGTTTTAAAAAGGTTAACTTGTTCATAGAATAAACATTGTTTTGTTTTAAAAACCACTGGTCAATTTTCTGCTGTACCACACCTGTAGAGTGGGCCGTGTGCTCCCCATACCACAATCTATTAAACGTTGTGGTTCAGGTGAACTCCATGATACACTTTGGGATTCTCTAAACCCTGGCCCATAACAAATTGAAGTCCCGTCTTAAGGGTCACTTTGCGGCAATGCTTTTTGACATGAGCATTTTCCCTCCCATCTCCCAACCATCGCCTTAGGTTACCAGTTCAATTGAGGTGGCCTCTCTGTGACAAATCAGGGCACCTTCGGAGCCCAAAGCTCCATGCCCCAATGCCGAGGAGATGATAGGTCACAGCCCAGTCAGCAAGCTGATCCGCAGAGGGATTTCCCCTCCAACCTGATGGCCCTACTGGCTTCATGAGTCTTGAGTGCAGCCTTTCTGTGTTAGCCATCGAGGGCACCTTGATGTTGAGATGCCTTTGCAATTTGCCACCTGCCTCAGCAGCACCCACCTCTCCCCGGGAGGAAGCCGAGGGCCGAGACCTTCTGGCCCTTTGATTCGGCCTGCGGCATTGGGAGCCCACCTTCCTTCCTTAATAGCTCAACCAACACGGAGGCAGCTAATTAGGAGGTTGTTTTTAAGAAGTTACTACATGGGTGGTGTGCGGAGGGGGGCATTTGATCCCGAGACCTGGAGGGAATTCCAGTTCTACATGTCCTATTGGTGGGGAGTGCGATATTCCTCTGGGATTGGAGTGGATGTGAGTTCGTGAAAAGGAGTAGGGAGAGTTCTTTCTGCTTCCAGCCTCTCCTGATTTGAGCATGCTCAGTTTTGCCGAAGGCCGGAATCAAACCCTGGTCTCTGGTGCTGCGAGGAAGCAGTGCTAACCACTGTGTCACTGCGCCACCTGCGCTGTATCCCATATAGCAATAATTGAAATAGAAATGGCACCTGGTTCAGGCTGGCCAATTATATTTTGATAATGGAACCATGTTGATTGGTCCCACGACCAAAGAAAATCACTTCCAGCTCTGAACCAGATTGTTATAAGATCCCATTGCACTTTTTCTGATGGAGACCAGGGGAGTTTTTCTTGTGCCTTGGCCAAGATTCATCCTTCAACCAACACTTCATTGATCTGGTTGAAGCTTATGGGACATTCCTATGTGCAACTTGCCCACAAGTGTCAGGTGAGAAGAAAAATAAAGCCTTGTATCTGTGTCGCACGTTTCATGGCTTGAGGAACTCGCAAAGCGTTTCACCATCAACCGACGCCAATGACTATGTGGATGGTCGCTGTTTAATAATAAGGTGCCGCTCATTTAGGGCAGACTGACGAGAAATGTTTCCTCTCAGAGGGTTGCGAGTCTCTGGAACTGTTTTCCTCAAAAGGCAGTGGAAGCAGAGGGCGGAATTCTCCCCCCCCCCCACGCCGGGAGAATCGCCTGGGCGCCGCGCGAGTCCCGCCATGCCGCCCCGGTGCCCGCACACGATTCTCCCACCCCCCCCCCCCTCAAACCGGCGCGGCACGAGTCACGGCTGGCTGCTGGGAGAATTGCCGCTTGCCGTTGGTAATGGGCAAGCGGCGATTCTTCGGACCGGATGGGCCGAGCGGCCTGCCCAACACGACAGGTTCCCGCCGGCGCCATCCACGCCTGGTCGCTGCCGGCGGGAACAACGCGGGAACGCTGGGGGGGGGGGGGGGCGGCCTGTGGTGGGGGGGGGGGGGGGGCGAGGGGGGTTCCTGCACCGGGAGGCAGCTCAAAAGTGATCTGGCCCACGATCGGTGCCCACTGATCGGCGGGCCAGCCTCTCTGAAGGAGGACCTCCTTTCCTCTGCTGCCCTGCAAAATCGATCCGCCATCTTCTTGTGGGGCGGCCGCGGGGAGGATGGCAACCGCGCATGCGTGGGTGACGTCATTTATGCGCCGCCGGTCGCGTCATTTACACGGCGCCAAGGCCCGGAGCATGTAAATAGAATCATAGAATTTACAGTGCAGAAGGAGGCCATTTGGCCCATCGAGTCTGCACCGGCTCTTGGAAAGAGCACCCTACCCAAGCCCACACCTCCATCCTGTCCCCATAACCCAACCCAACACTAAGGGCAATTTTGGACACTAAGGGCAATTTATCATGGCCAATCCACCTAACCTGCACATCTTTGCACTGTGGGAGGAAACCGGAGCACCCGGAGGAAACCCACGCACACACGGGGAGGGTGTGCAGACTCCGCACAGACAGTGACCCAAGCCGGGATCGAACCTGGGGCCCTGGAGCTGTGAAGCAATTGTGCTATCCACAATGCTACCATGCTGCCCCTAACATCATTCATGATGTTTGAAATGGTGTCACACAGGTAGAACACACAAACATTTCTCCTTCCAAATTCAATGACTAATGATATTCTGGCCGTGGCGACTCGGTGACTGTCAGATCATGCTGTGCTGTTCAGTTTGAACTTCCTGTCTGTAAATCCACCCATTCTAGTGCCCGCTTCTATGTTCCAACAGCTCTGGCAAACACCACCGTTAATTTTCACCATGAAAGTTGGTCAGCCCGTCAAACCCAGCATAGCACCTTCACAATTATTTTCCTTACAGTTTACCTCCTGCCTCCACTCTGGCTGGGTTCAGTTCTCAAGTCTCTCTTTGCAAAGTGAGAATAAAATCAATTAATCAATCATTTTCTGTCCTGGTCACTGGGACCCTGATGCCCACCTACTAGGCCGCACAAGAAGTAAACAAGCCCCGGGAGCTGCAAACACGGGACCTGCAGGTTCTTATTGGGGGGGTGACACGGCGCCGCTCCTAGCCCCCCGGGGGCGGGTGAATAGGGGGCTGGGAATGGCCTCCGACGCCGGAGTGAAACACTCCGGTTTTCACTCCGGCGTCGGGACTTAGTCTCCCGATGGGAGAATTGCGCCCAGAGTTTTGGGATATTTTTAAGGCCGAGCCAGATAGATTCTTGATGAACAAGGGGGTGAAAGGTTATCGGGGGGTCAGCCGGAATGTGGAGCTGAGGTTACCATCAGATCAGCCACGACCTAACTGAATGGTGGAGCAGGCTCGAGGGTCCGAGTGGCCTACTCCTGCTCCTAGTTTGTATGTTCAGAATTAGCTGATTCACCCTCACTCCTTCGGCTCCTCAGCTGGTCACCAATTTATTTCGTCTTTCGTATGGTCGGAACGAGAAGAAAATCAAATATCAACGACTTTCATGTTGAATACAAATTTGCCTTTAGTAGAGCAACAAGTGTACTCAATAATATGGAGTGTTTTCCACATCAAACCATCTCAACCATTTTACCCAATTAAATGTTTTATTTTTTAAATGCAGTAGCAATTCTAAAAGCAAACAACCTTGTCATTTTGTCATATTTACTAAACAGATGGAAGGAGAGTGGAACAGAGTTGTTGTCTAGAAAGCCTTTGAAATAGAGGGCACAGGAACTAGGGGCGGAATTCTCCGCAATCGGCGCGATGTCCGCCGACCTGCGCCAAAAACGGTGCAAATCAGTCCGGCATTGCGCCGCCCCAAAGGTGCGGAATCCTCTGCATCTTGAGGGGCCGAGCCCTCACCTTGAGGGGCTAGACCCGCGCCGGACTGATTTCCGCCCCGCCAGCTGGCGGGAAAGGCCTTTGGTGCCCCGCCAGCTGCCGCAAAACTGACTTTGCCGGGCGGCGCATGTGCGGGAGTGTCAGCGGCCGCTCACGGCATCCCCACACATGCGCAGTGGAGACCATGGCGAAGGCGGAAGAAAAAGTGTGCCCCCACGGCACAGGCCCGCCCACGGATCGGTGGGCCCCGATCGCGGGCCAGGCCACAGTGGGGGCACCCCCCCGGGGCCAGATCGCCTCGCGCCCCACCCAGGACCCCGGAGCCCGCCCGCACCGCCTTGTCCCGTCGGTAAGAGAGGTGGTTTAATCCACGCCGGCGGGACAAGCAATTTATCGGCGGGACTTCGGCCCATCCAGGCCGGAGAATCGAGCGGGGGGGCCCGCCAACCGGCGCGGCCCGATTCCCGCCCCCGCCGAATATCCGGTGCCGGAGACTTCGGCAACCGGCGGGGGCGGGATTCACGGCAGCCCCCGGCGATTCTCCAACCCGGCGGGGGGTCGGAGAATGACGCCCATGATTTTACTCAGCCTTTCATTACAGGACCAACCCCGCTATCCCAGAAATCAATCCAGCGAACCTTCTCTGTGCCGCCCCCAACCCTCAAGCACATCTTTCCTTAAATACGGAGATCGAAACTGCACACACTACTCCAGATGTACAATTGTAGTGAAACTTCTTTATTCCTATACCCCAGTCGCTTTGTGCTACCTGCCTGCTAACTTTCTGTGTTGATTGTAAGAATCCAAACAAGTCCCTCTGAACATCAACATTTACAGGTTTTGTGCCTTTTAAAAAAATATTCTGCTTTCCCATCCTTGAGACCAAAGTGGATAGCCTCACACATTGCCTCGTTACACTTTGTCTGCCATCTTGATCTCCTCTTACTGAACCTGTCAAAACCCCTCTTTGTGGCCTTCTCAGACCTTGTGGCTCCACCTAGCTTAGTATCCTGAGCAAACTTAGTCACATTACTCCATATCTGTTTTATTCAGGCATTAATATAGATTTTAAATAGCTGAGGCCCCAGCGCTGATCCTTAACTGTGGCACTCCATTAGTTACAGCCTGCCAAGTGGGTCTGGATAGACGTGTCTTTGCTGATGTAGCGATTGCGTTCTCCGGAGACTGCATACTAGCGATATCGGTGTGGCCGTGCGATGTTTGCAAGCACAGGCAGTTAGTGCGTTGGTGTTGATAGGATCAATCTCACCTTTCTTCTCTCTTCATTTGACCTGACAATGTTCAGCCTTGCCATTGGCTCCTGAAAACAGAACCTGCCCCATTCCCTCGACTTGTTGCATATAAAATTGTGGCCCCAAAAAAAAGAAAACCTTTTTCAACAATGTTGGAGACAGTACTTTCACTGCATAGATCAAGGTGATGTTGTGAGAGAGTGGGGGGTTGGAAGGTAAGGGGGAACTGTATAAGGGGGAGTTTCTGCCATGTATATGATGGACAGATTTCTCATCAATTCAGCGCTTTTTCAGAGCTGACATTTTTTTGTTTATTAATATTTCTCACAAATGAATAACACATGTTACACAATATCGTCAGCATTGCTTCAAGCTCTCTGCTTGCAGTCTTACTGAATAACATCACTAATTGATTGTTCAAGTGGTACTGCAAGCTCCACTTTTATTAAATAGCTGCTCTATTTTTTAAGAGTTGGCAATGCAAAGTTGTTAAACGTTAAGTACTAGTTCATAGCAAACACTCAAAATGAAGGGCTAGCCAGAGATCCGATTAAAGGGACTTCACTTGTGGAAAATAGAGTGTTCGGTTAATTTTGTGTGGGAGGGAGCAATATGAAGAAAGTGGTTTATCTCAAGTTGTCGCATCCCAATGAGATACCACCACCTGAGATGTTTAAGCTACTGTCCACAGATCGCACATAACCTCCAACAGCTGACAACTGAACTTTCGCTTGCTTTCACGGTGCCAGGTAAGTTTCAGTGGGTAGCACTCGCTCTTACCTTTCGACCAAGGGCTGTGGGTTCAAGCCCCACTCTGGAAACCTGAGTACGGAGTCCAGGCTGCCAGTCCAACTGCAGTAGTGAGGGAGAGCTGCACTGTCGGGGGTGCTGTCGGAGGTGAGATGTCGAATCAAAACCCCATCTGCTTGCCCCGGTGGAGATGAAAGATCCAGTGGTACTATTCTGAGGAAGGGCAGGAAGTCTCCCTCGTGTCCTGGCCAATATTTACCCCTCAATCCCACTTGATTAAAATGGATTATCTTTGTACTAATTCTTGGGATGTGGGAGTCACTGGTTGGGCCAGCGTTTATTGCCAATTCCTAATTGCCTTTGAAAATTGGTGGTGAGCTGCCTTCTTGAGCCACTGCAGTCCCTGAGGTGTAGGTACACCCACAGTGCTGTTAGGGAGTGAATTCCAGGATTTTGACCCAGCGACAGTGAAGGAACGGCCACATATTTCCAAGTCAGCATGGTGCGTGTTTTGGAGGGGGACCTCCAGGTGCTGGACTTCCCAGGTATCTTCTGCCCTTGTCCTTCTAGATGGTAGTGGTCTTGGGTTTGGAAGGTGCTGTCGAAGGAGCCTTGGTGAGTTCCTGCAGTGCATCTTGTAGATGGTACAACCGGCTGCCACTGTGCAACGGTGGTGGAGGGAGTGAATGCTTGTGGATGGTGTGCCAGTCAAATGGGCTGCTTTGCCCTGGATGGTGTTCAGCTTCTTGAGTGTTGTTGGAGCTGCACTCATCCAGGCAAGTGGAGGGCATTCCATCACACTCCTGACTTGTGCCTTGTCGATACTGGATTTTCTGGTCATTATCACATTGCTCTTTCTGAGAGCTTGCTGTATGCTGCCGTGATTCCTCTGTTATGACAGCCACTGTATTTACAATTAAACCTGAATTCGGAACACTTTTTCTTTGGACCCATACTCTCAAGGTGCACAATCAAATTCATGCCTCAGATCATGCAAGTTAACTTAGGGCAGTGGTCAATATACATTGGTGATGACAAGCTGCCAATGGATTGTCGGCAGAGGTTCTTAAACAGATGCCAAGATTAAAATTGGCTGCAGAAAATGTCAGTTCCCCTTGAAGGATTTAAGGGCAGAGAATTCTGGGAAAGCTGTAACTTGGGCTAACAAATGCATTTTGCAGTGGGTTTGTACTGCGTTCGAGAAGGAGTTGCCAAGTCTGATTGGATGCATTCCCGGAGATTGTGTCCCGGGACAACCAGCCTCCAATTGCCCTGCCCTTGTGTTCCCACCATTGGTCAGCCCATCCTCCTGCGGCCCCACCTTCCCAAGCACATTGGGAAGCAAACAGCCTGTTTTCCTCATTTTCAATATTATTTTATATCTTTAAATGTAAATATGTAAATATGTTTTCCAAAAAACACTTCTTTTTTTAAATTCTCCTGATGGCTATCGTCTTTTTATATTGATATAAAGGCACCAATCGCTCTTAAGGGATTTTGATAAGCGGTTATGGGTTAATTTATTTAGACAAGGCACTTAAGAACAGTTAGACACGGATAGAAAGCTTGAAGACATCAGCAGCAGAGTTGTGTGTGTGTGTGTGCTCTGCTCAAAAGCAAAAGTGAAATTCGGCCCATTGAGTCTGCTCCTACCCTCTGACAGAGCACCCCACCTAGGGCCACTCCCCCGTCCTAACCCTAACCCCACCTAACCCGCACACCCCTGGACACTAAGTAAGGGGCAATTTTAGCATGGCCAATCCAGCTAACATACACATCTTTGGACTATGGGAGGAAACCGGAGCACCCAGAGGAATTATCCTGTACAGCTGAAGCATAACTTCTTTACTTTTGTCATCAATTCTCCTCACAATAAACAATAACATTCTATTAGTTTTCCTAATTACTGGCTGTACCAGCCTTTTGTACTTCACACACTAGGACATTCAGATCCCTCTGCACCTCGGAGCTCAGCAATCTCCCACCATTTCGATAATAAGCTTCTTTATTCTTCCTGCCAAATGGACAATTTCACATTTGCCCACATTATACTCCATTTGCCAGACTTTTGCCCACTCATTTATCCTACCTGTGTCCCTTTGTAACTTCCTTACGTCCTCTTCACAATTTACTTTCCTACCTATCTTTGTGTCATCACCAAATTTAACACCCATACCTTTCGTCCTTTCATCCAAGTCAATCATATAAATTGTAAAAAATCCAGACCCGGCACACCGCTCGTCCCATCCTCCCAACCTGAAAACGACCCATTTCTGCCAACTCTATTTCCTGTTAGCCAGCCACTCCTCATTCCATGCAAATATGTTACCCCTTATAACATGAGCTTTATTTTCTGCAATGACCTTTGACGTGGCACCTTATCAAATGCCTTCTGGAAATCTCAGTATAGTACATCCAGTGGTTCCCCTTTATCTACAGCACATTTCACTCTTCAAAGAACTCCAATAAATTGGTTAATTGAATTTTTTCTAGTGCCCTGCTATAACATTTTTAATAATGGTTTCTAACATTTTTTTCCCCCAATGACAGATATTAGTCTAACTGGCCTATAGTTCCAGCTGTCTGTCTCCATCCCTTTCAGAATAAAGGGGCAGGATTCTCCGACCCCCCCCGCCGGGTCGGAGAATCGCCGGGGGCTGGCGTGAATCCCGCCCCCGCTGGTTGCCGAATTCTCCAGATTCGGCAGGGGCGGGAATCGTGCCGCGCCGGTTGGCGGGATTGTCCGGCCCGGATGGGCCGAAGTCCCGCTGCTAGGATGCCTGTCCCGCCGGCGTGGATTAAACCACCTCTCTTACTGATGGAACAAGGCGGCGCGGGCGGGCTCCGGGGTCCTGGGGGGGGGTGCGGAGCGATCTGGCCCCGGGGGGTGCCCCCACGGTGGCCTGGCCCGCGATCGGGGCCCACCGATCTGCGGGCGGGCCTGTGCCGTGGGGGCCCTCTTTTCCTTCCGCCTTCGCCACGGTCTCCACCATGGCGGAGGCAGAAGAGACTCCCTCCACAGTGCATGCGCGGGGATGCCGTGAGCGGCTGCTAACGCTCTCGCGCATGCGCCGCCCGGCAATGTCATTTCCGCGCCAGCTGGCGAGGCACCAAAAGACTTTTTCGCCAGCTGGCGGGGCAGAAATCAGTCCGGCGCGGGCCTAGCCCCTCAAGGTTGGGGCCCGGCCCCCCAAGATGCGGAGGATTCCGCACCTTTGGGGCGGCGCGATGCCCGACTGATATGCGCCATTTTTGGCGCCGGTCGGCGGACATCGCGCCGATACCAGAGAATTTCGCCCAAGGAGTGACATTTGTTATCTTCCGATTTAATGGAACCTTCCCCGAATCTAGGGAATTTTGGAAAATTAAACCAATGTATCAACTATCTCATCAGCCACTTCTGTTAAGACCTTAAGGTGAAATCCATCCAGACCAGGGGATTTGTCAGCCTGCAGAGCCAATAATTTGCTCAATACCACTTTCCTGGCCCTTGTAATTTTCCGAGTTCCTTCCTCCCTTCCATTTCCTTATTTACAAGCCCGTTGCCATTTCACGCTCTAACGAGTGTTGATTGGCAGGAGGGGGGTCTTCCTCCCGTCACCGGGAGAACGGTCCACCTTGGAGAGCTACTGGTCATTCCAGGAACAGCGCTGTGGTGGCTGAAAAAGGCACTACAGCTAGCTTCCCTGACCTAAATGCTGGGAACCAGGGGAAAGTTAAGGGTCTTAAGTGCGGCAAGGACAGACTTCCCATCCGAGGCCCTGCCCACCCCGTGTAAAATCGAGACCTTGTGCGAACCAGATCCCGGAGGGAATCGCGTGCATGCAGTTTCAATCTCCCCCCCCACCCACCCGCGGCCTCAGAACCCACTAGGGTGGGGGCAGGGGGCGGGGGGGGGGATCATAAAATTCTGGCCCCGGTTTGGGACTTGACCCACGAGCCTTGCGACTTAGAGGCAAGACTGGGCCACTGGGCCACGTCTGACACAGTCGGCAGCCCTGGTTCTAGATGGTCCAGATGGACCTTAGTCAGCCGGTGCGGGGGAGATTGCCGCATACACAGTGATAGGTCCCGGCTGCCCGTTTGCCAGCTGCTGTCCACCTCCAGCCCCAGTACGACGTAAGAACGAAGGAAAATCTGAGATTCATTTGAGCAGACTTGGTGCCAAGGCAGAAAAGAGCAGCTGGGACTTAATTTGCAGGTTTAATAAACTGCACAGCGATAATTAATTCAGGTTCCACTTAACTCCTCTTTGTTGCAGTTGGTTCCCCATTCCCTGGATATTGCTCGCCTCGTTATGTAATTAAAAAGCAAGAGTCATTATAACCTTAACTGAATGAGTCAGAGAAGGAATTTTGCAGCTTTACCAGACACTCACCGATCTATTTCCTTTAAGGTGGCAATGTACATGCACAACTGAGCAAATACATTTCAGTTGGCCAGGACTGCATCTGCAATCTTGAGGGCAGAGTGCTCTCTGCACTTTTGTTGTTGAACACTGCTCTCTTTGGCATACCAACCCCGTCGACTGGTTATCGTAGAATTTACATGCAGAAGGAGGCCATGTGGCCCACGGAGTCTGCACCGGCCCTTGGAAAGAGCCCCCTCCTCAAGCCCACACCCCCACCCTATCCCCGTAACCCCACCCTACCCAACTTTTGTTTTTGGACACTAAGGGCAATTTATCATGGCCAATCCACCTGACCCGCACATCTTTGGACTGTGGGAGGAAACCGGAGCACCCGGAGGAAGCCCACGCACACACGGGGAGAACGTGCAAACTCTGCACAGAGAGTGACCCAAGCCGGGAATCGAACCTGGGACTCTGGAGCTGTGGAACAACTGTGCTAACCACTGTGCTACCGTGCCCCCCCCCCTCCCAAAAAAATTGGGTTCGCTCCAAAAAGGTCCTAACCATGATACTGGCCTCTACTAACAGACCATGATTCTCTGACTCAGAGGTGAGCGTCTGCAAGCGAAGCACAGCTGCCACACACTAACCCAAGCCAACAGGTCACTACTAAATCTGGCCTGGACTGATCCTCCAACTGTCCGGAACTAACCTTGTAATAATCGTACGCTAACCTCGTGGCAGTCCCGGATAAACGCCTCCGAGCAGGTATGTGCTCACCCTGTCCTGCACTAACTCCAGAACAGGTCGATACTAACTGGAGAAGCATTATATTCATTGTGTATATAGAGTCACGAGGGCCAGTTTAGCACAATTAACTGGACAGCTGATCCATGATGCAGAGTGAGACTAACAGCTTGGGTTCAATTCCTGTTCCGGCTGAGGTTATTCACGAAGACCCCCGCCTTCTCAATCTTGCCCCTCGCCTGAGGTGTGGTGACCCTCAGGTTAAATCGCCACCAGTCAGCTCCCCCTCAATGGGGTAAGCAGCCTATGGTCATCTGGGATTATGCTTACTTTACTTTATTTTTAGAGTCACAGAAATACTTAAAAACGTCAAGGAAAAGAAGATAATAAACACATGCAAACTAAAACACAACCGTTGGTAACTAAGGGAAGTAGAGGCATGTTTCCCAACTACAAATAAAGGATTTGTGAAGCTTGCATGGGGCACTGGGTTAGCACACTCTGCCTTCACCTCTGGGACCTGAGTCTGAATCCAACACAGATGGATCGGAGGAAAATAATCTCTTTGTGAATATATGTTGACTTAGGTCCTCTCTGAACTGGATTAAGGACAATCTCAATATTGTACCCAAGGGGTATGAGTCCATTGCACAAGACTGTCTATAATTCACAACTAATTGCCACTAAATTGGCACACTCCCTCAGTGAGGTCATATGATGGCTGGCGTGAGGAATGGAGACGGTCCCACTCATGCCATAGTAAGTTGCAGAGTACTTATGAGGGAGAGCAGAAATAGCTTAACTATATCAGGTCCGTGCCATACCTGAGCTCGGCTGCTTCATGTTGTTTCTGGCACAAAACGCATTTCATTCTCCTTGCAGTGAACACAGAACAAAATGCCAGTGCTAGCAACACAGAAACAGAAGCAGGCCATTCAGCCCATCAACCCTGTTCTGCCATTCAACTGGATCTTGGCTGATCTGGATCTCAACTCCATCTACCCACCTTAGTTTGATATTCCTTAAATACAAACATACTCTCAATGCTCCTGCATATCGAGAACTCGCTGAATCTCAGTTTTGAGAATTTCAATTCAACCTCAGCAGCTTTTTATAATAATAATAATCTTCATTAATGTCACAAGTAGGCTTACATTAACACTGCAATGAAGTTACTGTGAAAATCCCCGAGTCACCACATTCCGGCGCCTGTTCGGTTACACGGAGGGAGTATTCAGAATGTCCAATTCACCTAACAAGCACGTCTTTTGGGACTTGTGGGAGGAAACCGGAGCTCCTGGAGGAAACCCACGCAACACGGGGAGAACGTGCAGACTCCGCACAGACAGTGACCCAAGCCGGGAATCGAACCTGGGACCCTGGCGCTCTGAAACATCAGTGCTAACCACTGTGCTACCAGCAGAGTGTTCCAGAACGCCACTATCTTGGATTTGGATTTTTGGTTATTGTCAAGTGTACTGAGGTAGAGTGAAAGTATTTTTCTGCGAGCAGCTCAACAGATCATTAAGTACATGAAAAGAAAAGAAATACATAATAGGGCAACACAAGGTACACAATGTAACTACATAAACACCGGCATTGGGTGAAGCGTACAGGGTGGAGTGTTAATCAGGTCAGTCCATAAGAGGGTCGTTTAGGAGTCCGATACCTTTGTATGAGGAATGTTTTCTGCTACTATCCCTTAATGACCCAGTTCTAATTTTAAGGTTAAGTCCCCTTATTCTAGACTCCCTTGCGAGAGGAAATCATTTCTCTCTTTCTACTCTCCTTTCATCATCTTCATTCCCGTCACCCTGCAATCTACCGTACTCTCCAGAATACAATCTTAGTCTATGCAACCGCACATCATAATCATGGTATCCTGGTCAACATTTATCCCTGAATGCATATCGCTGTTTGTGGGAGCTTGCTGTGCACAAATTGACTGCTCCTACATTATTCCAAGAGTGACTATACCTCCAAAGTGTTTCATTGGCTTTGAGATGCACAGGATCCATGAAAGGGATTGTATAAATGCAAGTTTTCTTCTTCCCCATTTGTGTTTTCGGATGCAGATTATCGTAGAATTGCCATTTTACTGATTACTCCACCAACATTGGGGGCTAAAAGGTCCGTCAGTTGTTTCAAGGGCCATGCCTTCCTCTGCTGCGCTTTGGGATTCTTCATCAAAGTGCACTTTGGCAGCAATTTCAAATCGATTTTCCGTTCTAACATCAATTACAGAACAAAACAATGGCCTGGATTGGCAAGCTTCTCTTTCTAACTGAGCCATTCATTAGTGCTGGAAGCCAAGTGAATTTTGTAGAGCACGATGATCAAGAAACATGTTTGTATTATTCACATCCTGTGATTAGGAATTCACAGCTCTGTAAATAATTGTTTTGTTCAAGGGAGCTGTAATGAGACATCTTTGAAGTTTGGCCTCTTTGTTTCCATGAAAGCATTTGACAAAGTTCTACATAAAAGGCTCATTTAAAATTGTTGGCCCTCAAGATAAACCTGAGTTTGGATTCAGATTTGGCTGAAGTGTTTGGATGCAGCAGAGGTATTTCAGAGGGGGTATATTGAATTGGGGGGGAAGGATTGACAATCCCCAGGCATTAGCAATGGGACCCCCCCCCCTTTTGTTTTATAATTGGTCTGAGCAACTTGGACTCGAAAGCCCAATGCCATCTGATCAAAATCACAGACTAATAATATCAATCCAGGGGGTACATTGACCTGGGGGCTTCTGCTTTTACCTGCCCAGCCCATAATTCCCGTTTCATCACCTCCATTGACAATAAAACCTGGGCTGGCCAATATAGGCATAAGCTGTTTGCAGCTCTGCTCTCCTTAAAGAGGGATATACTTGCCTTCAAACAACCGCCCAAACTCGAACAGACCATTGTTTGCAGCAAACTACCCAGCCTTCAGGAGAATAGCCACCACGACACCACACAACCCCACCATGGCAATTTCGGCAAGACGTGCCAGATCATCGACATGGGTGCCGCCATTACACGTGAGAACACCACCAACCAGGTACGCGGTACATGCTCGTGCGACTCGGCCAACGTTGTCTACCTCATACGCTGCAGGAAAGGATGACCCGAAGCGCGGTACATTGGCGAAACCATGCAGACGCTGCGACAACGAATGAACGGACATCGCGCAACAATCACCAGGCAGGAATGTTCCCTTCCAGTCGGGGAACACTTCAGCAGTCAAGGGCATTCAGCCTCTGATCTTCGGGGAAGCGTTCTCCAAGGCGGCTTTCAGGACGCACGACAACGCAGAATCGCCGAGTAGAAATTGATAGCCAAGTCCGCACGCATGAGTACAGCCTCAACCGGGACCTTGGATTCATGTCTCACTACATTTAACCCCCAACATCTGGCCTGGGCTTGCAAAATCCTACCAACTGTCCTGGCTTGAGACAATTCTCACCTCTTTAACCTGCGATTATCCCTCTCTCCAATCGCACTATCTGGACCTGTAAAGATAAAATTACCTGCAAAGACTCGCATTCAAAATATCATCTTGCATCATTGGCTTGAGGAAGGAGATACACTCCGAAAGCTAGTGATTCGAAACAAACCTGTTGGACTTTAACTGGTGTTGTCAGACTTCTTACTGTGCCCACCCCAGTCCAACGCCGGCATCTCCACATCATCCATAGTTTGGGCGGCCCTCCCGCTGTATCACGGAGCAATGCTGGTAAGGTCTGATCACCACCAAAAGGGCAGCCCCAGAGGTAATTGTGCAGCTGGGCCAGGCACTCGGGAGCTACTGCTGACCGGTGGGATACCTCCCCCAAGGATGAAGGGGAGAGTTTGCCAAATGTCTGATCGGAGGACACATGATGGCAAAGGTCATCGCAGAGGATGCCGTGCAAGGCTGCCACCAGGGTCACCACGAGCCAGGGCCTTGCACATGCACCCCCCCCCCCCCCCCGCGGATGAGGGTATGAGGGTTATCTGAACTGCATCATGACCCCGAAGTTAGCGCCAATCCGGGTCACGTTACAGGTAAATGGTTACCCTGTGGTGATGGAAATAGACACTGGAGCTGCCTTCTCCATCGTGGGGCCACCGGAGGTTTCAGCAACTCCGCACAGGGATCATGCCGCTGACATTGCGTGATGCCAAGGCGAAGTTGGCTATCTATACGGCCGAGCCTTTGAACATTGTGAGGACCACCGTAACTCCGGTAACACGCAGTCAGTCCATCTTCTCTAGGTTGTGATATGGGTATCGGGGCCCAATTTGCTGAGGAAGGACGGGTTGTGAGTCCATATTTCAACTGGCAACACGTTTTTCAGATGGACACCGGAAATCTGTATGCAGTACAAAGGGTCCATGTTCCTCGGCATCACAGATGCCCACTTGAAGAGACTGGATGTGTGCAAGATAGCCTCGATGATGTCCATATCCATGGTAGAAAACCTCCGGGGCTCGTTCAGCACCCGTGGTATCCCTGAAATCCTGGTAACAGACAATGGGATGCCCTTCACGAGTGAAGAGTTTGCCACGTTTATGAAATGGAACGGCATCTGGCATATGAGAATTGCCCCGTGCCATCCCTTACTCAATGGCCTGGTGGAAAGGGCGGTCCAGGCTTTGAAAAGGGGGCATAAAGAAGCAAACGACGGGTTCCATGGACACGCGCGCAGTAATTTTTTAACTACCACGTGTGACAACGGGGATAGCCCCCTGCAGAACTGCTGATGGGCTGAAGGCTTAAAATCCGTTTCAGTCTCACGTTTCCGAGCCTCAGCAGGACAGTGGAGGTGCAGCAGGAGGCGGTGAAGTGGCACCATGGTTTGAGGACGCCGGGAAGGCGGTTTCGCTCGGTGGACAAGGTCTATGCCCGCAACTTTGGAGACGGGGCACTTTGACTCCCAGGTGTAACGTCGGAAAGACTGGGACTGGTTTTGATTGAGGGCGAGCTCAGTGGAAGCATGTGGACCACTTCAAGAAGCGGGAGCCCATCCGGCACAAAGCCCAGGTGGAAACATCGACGTTCCCCTTGGACAGGAACCGCCCCTCAGACAGGGGACCCAGTCATCTATATCCCAGTACCCAGTCCAACAGGAGGAGGATGACTCCAGCTCAGGCCACGGAATAGTCCATGCACACGGATGCCGTCGTGTCTGGGACTGAGATCCCGACAATAAACCCATCGGACGTCGGCCAGAAAGAGGCGGTCCACAAACCAATATACACTGCCCGACCCAGATCCACCGCACGCTGTAGCACAGCCCCGGACGAAGCAGCACAGAAGGCCCCCACCGATAGCGACTGAGGGAGAGCTTTCAGACTTTGGGGAGGCATGGGTGTTATGACCTCCACAAGGACCATGAGGAAACCATTGTTGATCTCCCTGGGCTCATGGAGTACAAGTTTCCCAGATAGACCACCCAGCTGGAGTTCATAATCGAGTACGTATAGAAGCCAGCCCAGACAGGGCCTGGTGAGCTTTGGTTCTCCCAGCAAGAGAGTTCCGCGCCCTCAAACTAAATTTGAAATTCTATCATGCTATGGTCACTCTTCCCTAAAGGATCCTTAACTGTGAGGTAATTAATTAATCCCTCCTAATTACACAATACCAAATCCAGAATAGCCTACTCCCTGGTTGGTTGCACAACATATTGCTCCAAGAAATAATCTCTAACACATTCAATAAGCTCTCCCACAAGGCTATCCTTGTCAATTTGATTATTCCAGTGCATATGCACATTAAAATCACCCACGACCCTGATCAGAGCTTTCTTATGAGCCACCAGTATTGCTCCCACATCATGCAGGTACAGTACATCGCCTGGCCCTGCATTTCTATTTTACTTAATTCATTTTTCATTTGTTTATTTAAAATTTCAAACTGGTTTTTATTTATTTTTTCATCTTTAAAATATTTCTCCTTTTTACTTTTAACCTGAAAGCAATTTCTCATCGATATTCTCTTGAGTTTAGAAGAATGAGAGGTGATCTCATTGAGGCACACAACGGCCGTGATTCTCAGGCCACACTGCGCCGAGAAAGCAGCTCGCCGCGGGGCAGCATGGCCGTTGAAAGCTGGGAGATCCCGCTTCCGGGATCAAGGCAATCTCACAAGAAGTTGCGATGTGGATCCCGCCTACAATGGGCAGGATCGTTTTTTGGCAAATCTATATTAGAGTGAGGCAGTAAGCCTCACTGTAATGTGCAGATTCCTAAGGTAACTGAGGCTTTGGGAGTCAATCCCTTCACCTTGGGGACCTCGGGCAAGCGCCGTTTGGTGCTAGTTCCCACAAATGGGGACCAGATGGAACGGCACTCGTGGGGGTCTCCAAGAGGATCAGAGGCCCCCAACTGCATGCCCTTTGGGCAGGGTGGTGCCCTGGCACTGCTCGTGGCCCCTGGGCTCCCTGGCAGTTTCACCTGGCATCCTGGCAGTGCCAGCCTGGCATTGCGAAGGTGCCCAGGTGGATTAGCAGGTGTTGCCAGGTTGGCATTGCCAAGGTGCCAAGCTGGCTTTTTTTGCACGTGCGCGATCGGGCTGGGATTGCCCGGTGTGGGTGTGGAGGGGAGGTGGGGGGGAAGGAGGTCGGGGATTCCTTTCAGGGCCTCGGAGGTCAGGATCCCATTTAAAAATGGTGTCCCGATCTCTCACTACAACGGGGAGTTCCGGCGAGTGCCAGGATATACGTGGATAAACACGCTCACTCGGGAACTTTGTTCCCTTTTGGGGAAGGTTGCACCCAACATTCTTACAGGGCATGACAGGCAGTGAGGCTGTTTCCTGGTTGAAAGTCTCGAACCAGGGGGCACCATCTCCGAATAAGAAGTAGGCCATTTCGGACGAAGATGCGGAGGAATTTCTTCACTCTGATTTCCCTTTCACGAAACCATGTTTTCTCTGCCCAATCCTACACCATTGTCTAAGTGCCCATTTATCACATCTTTTATAATAGTTTCCAGCATTTTTTAAAAAAAATATATATTTTATTCAAGTTTTTTGGCCAAACATAACAATACGTAGTGTTTCTTTTACACAACAATAAAGCAATATAAATAACCGTGGCCAGTTTTAAACAAATAAATAAGTAATATATAAACAAAAACAAAACTAAATGGCAACTGCCTTGTCCAAAATAAATACTCTCCAAAAATACAATCCAACAATCCAATATACAATTACATATACCAAATACCTATACATATACAATAACATCCCTGAGAGTCCGTCCGATTCCTCCCCCCCGCCCTTCCCCCCCCCCCCCCCCCCCCCCCCTGGGTTGCTGCTGTTGTCTACTTCTTTTCCATTCCCTCTATCTTTCTGTGAGGTAGCCGACAAACGGTTGCCACCGCCTGGTGAACCCCTGAGCCGAACCCCTTAACACGACCTTAATCCGTTCTAACTTTATAAACCCTGCCATGTCGTTTATCCAGGTGTCCACACCCGGGGGGTTTGGCTTCCTTCCACATTAACAATATCCTGCGCCGGGCTACAAGGGACGCAAAGGCCAACACGTCAGCCTCTCTCGCCTGCTGCACTCCCGGCTCTTCTGCAACCCCAAATATAGCCAACCCCCAGCTTGGTTCGACCCGGACCCCCACCACCTGCGAAAGCACCTTTGCCACCCCCACCCAGAACCCCTGTAGTGCCGGGCATGACCAGAACATGTGGGTGTGATTCGCTGGGCCTCTCGAGCATCTCGCACACCTATCCTCTACCCCAAAAAATTTACTAAGCCGTGCTCCAGTCATATGCGCCCTGTGTAGCACCTTAAATTGTATCAGGCTTAGCCTGGCATACGAGGACGATGAGTTTACCCTACGTAGGGCATCAACCCACAGCCCCTCCTCAATCTCCTCCCCCAGTTCTTCTTCCCATTTCCCTTTCAGCTCATCTACCATGATCTCCCCCTCGTCCCTCATCTTCCTGTATATGTCCGCCACCTTACCGTCCCCCACCCATGTCTCTGAGATCACTCTATCCTGCACTTCCTGCGTCGGGAGCTGCGGGAATTCCCTCACCTGTTGCCTCGCAAAAGCCCTCAATTGCATATACCGAAATGCATTCCCTTGGGGCAACCCATATTTCTCCGTCAGCGCTCCCAGACTCGCAAACGTCCCATCTACAAATAGATCTCTTAGTTGTACTGCCCCAACTCTTTGCCATGCTCTAAATCCCCCATCCATTCTCCCCGGAACGAACCTATGATTGTTTCTTATCGGGGACTGCACCAAAGCTCCCGTCCCTCCCCTATGCCGTCTCCACTGCCCCCAAATTTTCAATGTAGCCACCACCACCGGGCTTGTGGTGTATTTCTTTGGTGAGAACGGCAACGGCGCCATCACCATTGCTTGCAGGCTAGTCCCCCTTCAGGACGCCCTCTCCAATCTCTTCCACGCCGCTCCCTCCCCTTCTCCCATCCACTTACACACCATTGATACATTGGCGGCCCAGTAGTACTCACTTAGGCTCGGTAGTGCCAGTCCCCCCCTGTCCCTACTACGCTGCAAGAATCCCCGCCTCACTCTCGGGGTCTTCCCAGCCCACACAAAACTCATAATGCTCTTCTCAATTCTTTTGAAAAAAGCCTTCGTGATCACCACCGGGAGGCACTGGAACACAAAAAGGAATCTCGGGAGGACCACCATTTTAACCGCCTGCACCCTACCTGCCAATGATAGGGACACCATGTCCCATCTCTTGAAATCCTCCTCCATCCGTTCCACCAACCGTGTTAAATTAAGCCTATGTAATGTACCCCAATTCTTGGCTATCTGGATCCCCAGGTACCGGAAGTCCCTTGTTACCTTCCTCAACGGTAAATCCTCTATCTCTCTGCTCCTCTCCCCGGATGCACCACAAATAGCTCACTTTTCCCCATGTTCAGTTTATACCCTGAAAAATCCCCAAACTCCCCAAGTATCCGCATTATCTCTGGCATCCCCTCCGTCGGGTCCGCCACATATAGCAACAAATCATCCGCATACAGAGATACCCGGTGTTCTTCTCCCCCCTAAGTACTCCCCTCCACTTCCTGGAACCCCTCAGTGCTATGGCCAGGGGTTCAATCGCCAGTGCAAACAATAACGGGGACAGAGGACATCCCTGCCTCATCCCTCTATGGAGCCGAAAATAGTCAGACCCCCGTCCATTCGTGACCACGCTCGCCATCGGGGCCCTATACAGCAACTGTACCCACCTGATATACCTGTCCCCAAAGCCAACTCTCCTCAACACCTCCCACAAATAATCCCACTCCACTCTATCAAATGCTTTCTCGGCATCCATCGCCACCACTATCTCTGCTTCCCCCTCTGGTGGGGGCATCATCATTACCCCTAGCAGCCTCCGTATATTTGTATTTAGCTGTCTCCCCTTCACAAACCCAGTTTGGTCCTCATGGACCACCCCCGGGACACAACCCTCTATCCTCATTGCCATTACCTTGGCCAGAATCTTAGCATCCACATTCAGGAGGGAAATGGGCCTGTATGACCCGCATTGCAGCGGGTCTTTTTCCTTCTTTAGAAGGAGCGATATTGTTGCCTCTGACATAGTCAGGGGCAGCTGCCCCCTTTCCCTCGCCTCATTAAAGGTTCTCATCAGTAGCGGGGCCAGCAAGTCCAAATATTTCTTATAGAATTCAACTGGGAATCCGTCTGGTCCCGGGGCCTTCCCCGCCTGCATGCTCCCAATCCCTTTCACTACTTCCTCCGTCTCAAACTGTGCTCCCAGCCCCACTCTCTCCTGCTCCTCCACCTTAGGAAATTCCAGCTGATCCAGAAAGCACAACATTCTCTCCTTCCATTCCAGGGGCTGAGCTTCATATAATCTTTCGTAAAATGCCTTGAACACTCCATTTACTCTCTCCGCTCCCCGCTCCATCTCTCCCTCCTCATCTCTCACCCCCTCCCTATCTCCCTCGCTGCTCCCCTTTTCCTCAGTTGGTGGGCCAGCAACCGGCTCGCCTTCTCCCCATATTCGTACTGTACACCCTGTGCCTTCCTCCATTGTACCCATAGTCAACAAGTCAAATTCTACATGCAGCCTTTGCCTTTCCCTGTACAGTCCCTCCTCTGGTGCCTCCGCGTATTGTCTGTCCATCCTCAGAAGTTCTTTCAACAACCGCTCCCTTTCCCTACCCTCCTGCTTTCCTTTATGTGCCCTAATAGATATCAGCTCCCCTCTAACCACTGCCTTCAGCGCCTCCCAGACCACTCCCACCTGAACCTCCCCATTGTCATTAAGCTCCAAGTACCTTTCAATACACCCCCTCACCCTTAAACACACCCCCTCATCTGCCAATAATCCCATGTCCATTCTCCAGGTTGGAAGCTGTTGTTTTTCTTCCCCTATCTCCAGGTCCACCCAGTGTGGAGCATGATCCGAGATGGCTATAGCCGTGTACTCCGTCCCCGTCACCTTTGGGATCAGTGCCCTTCCCAAAACAAAAAAATCTATTCGTGAAAATACTTTGTGTACATAGGAGAAAAACGAAAACTCCTTACTCCTAGGTCTACTAAATCTCCAGGGGTCTACTCCTCCCATCTGCTCCATAAAATCCTTAAGCACCCTAGCTGCAGCCGGCCTCCTTCCGGTCCTGTACCTCGATCTGTCCAGCCCTGGGTCCAGCACCGTATTAAAGTCTCCACCCATTACCAACTTCCCCACTTCTAGGTCCGGGATTCGCCCTAACATACGCCTCATAAAGTTGGCATCATCCCAGTTCGGGGCATACACGTTCACTAATACCACCGCCTCCCCTTGCAGTTTGCCACTCACCATCACGTATCTGCCCCCACTATCCGCCACTATAGTCTTTGCCTCAAACATTACCCGCTTCCCCACTAGTATGGCCACCCCCCTGTTTTTTGCGTCTAGCCCCGAATGAAACACCTGCCCCACCCATCCTTTGCGAAGTCTAACCTGGTCTATCAGCTTCAGATGCGTCTCCTGAAGCATAACCACATCTGCCTTAAGTTTCTTTAGGTGTGCGAGTACCCGTGCCCTCTTCATCGGCCCGTTCAGCCCTCTCACATTCCACGTGATCAACCGGGTTGGGGGGCTCTTTACCCCCCCCCCTTGACGGCTAGCCATTTCCTTTTTCAATCCAGCTCCTCACCCGGTTCCCACGTAGCCGTATCTCCCCCAAGCGGCGCCCCCCCGCACCGACCACCCCCCCATACCAGCTCCCCCTTCTCCCCAGCAGCAGCAACCCAGTTAACCCCCCCGCCCCCCCCCCCGCCCGTTAGATCCCAAACTAGTGTAATTGCACCCCCCATGTTGCTCCCAGAAGTCAGCAAACTCTGGCCAACCTCGGCTTCCCCCCGTGACCTCGGCTCACACTGTGCGAGGCCCCCTCCTTCCTGCTTCCCTGTTCCCGCCATGATTACCATAGCGCGGGAACAAAGCCCGCGCTTCCCTTTGGCCCCGCCCCCAATGGCCGGCGCCCTCAGCTCCTCATCCTCCCTCGCCCCCTCCCCCACGACATGGGGAAGAGAGAGAAGTTACAGGGTCGCAGGTTTAACAACTTGGGAAGTCATCTCTTCCCCCTTTTCCCCCCTTCATCCCACATATTCACCCCCCCACTTTTGTCCCAAACGTTCTTTTTCTGGCCCGCTCACTCCAGCTTCTCCTCGACAATAAATGTCCACGCCTCATCTGCCATTTCGAAGTAGTGGTGTTTCCCTAGATGTGTGACCCACAGTCTTGCCGGCTGCAGCATTCCGAATTTGACCTTCCTTTTATGCAACACCGCCTTGGCCCGATTAAAGCTTGCCCTCCTTCTCGCCACGTCCGCACTCCAATCTTGATATACGCGGATCACCGCGTTCTCCCACCTACTGCTCCGAGTTTTCTTTGCCCATCTGAGGACCATCTCTCTGTCCTTGTATTGGAGAAATCTCACCACTATTGCTCGAGGAATTTCTCCAGCCCTCGGTCTTCGTGCCATAACCCGATAGGCTCCCTCCACCTCCAGCGGATCCGTCGGGGCCTCTGATCCCATTAACGAGTGCAGCATCGTGCTCACATATGCCCCGACGTCCGCCCCTTCTGCACCTTCGGGAAGACCAAGAATCCTTAGGTTCTTCCTCCTCGCATTATTCTCCAGCACCTCCAGCCTTTCCACACATCTTTTGTGGTGTGCCTCGTGCATCTCCGTTTTCACCACCAGGCCCTGTATGTCGTCCTCATTCTCAGCAGCCTTTGCCTTCACGACCCAAAGCTCCTGCTCCTGGGTCTTTTGCTCCTCCTTTAGCCCCTCAATCGCTTGTAATATCGGGGTCAACAGCTCCTTCTTCATCTCCTTTTTGAGTTCATCTACTCAACGCCGCAGGAACTCTTGTTGGTCAGGGCCCCATATTAAACTGCCTCCTTCCGACGCCATCTTGCTTTGTGCCTGCCTTGCTGGCCGCTGCTCTAGAGGATCCACCGCAATCCGGCTACTTTCCTCTCTTTTTTCCATCCGTGTCCAGGGGGGATTCCCTTCTGGATTACCGCACAGTGTTATTTGACGTTAAAATTGCCGATGGGGCTCCTATTAAGAGCCCAAAAGTCCGTTCCACCGGGAGCTGCCGAAACGTGCGACTTAGCTGGTCATCGCCGCACCCGGAAGTGAGTTTCCAGCATGTTTTCGATTACTGACATCAGGCTGACAGCTCTGCAGTTCTCTATTTCTCCTCTCCCTCCTTTCTTAAATAGTGGGGTTTCCATTTGCAACCTTCCAATCCACAGGCACTGTTCCCGATCTCCAAACTGGGATCAATACATTTTTGGGTTGGAAAGACATTAAGGGGTCCGGCTGAAAAGTGGATGTGTGCTTGGAGATCTAACATGACTGTATTGATTGACAGAGCAGGGCTCACAGTGCTGTACAGCCTATTCCTGCCCTTATTACAATGTTTGTATGCCGTTATGTAAGTTGGTTAGGACGTGGATGTGGTGATATGCATCACTGTAAATACACAAGGGGTTAATGTAAATACACTACGACTAAGTAAACACTCGAAGGAGCACCAGAGACATCATGACATGCAGACATACAGCTAATGAACACATAGAATAGGACACGACCAATGGGCAGTCAAGACACCCAGAGGTGACACTACCACAAGGGGGCATTACACAACTCATATATAAGGACAGGGCACACATGCTCTGTCTCTTTCCACAGGCAACACTTAGAGAGTAGGACAGGGGCAGATCAGAAACATCACACCCACCATGTGGCTTAGAGCAGACTGGTTAGTTAGACTGAGTTACTACAGCAAGATTAGCAGGAGAGTCGAACTCATAGAGAACTGTGCTAATGGTTCAATAAATCACATTGAACTTATTTCAAAGTCTGGAGTATCTTTTGGTCAAAGCTGCATCGTGTTGCAGCCTGTGTTATCCCAGAGCACATAACACAACAGTGGAGTGTGATTTTCGTGCTTAAGAATAATCCAGAGCGTGATCCAGAGCATCATCCCGCAGCGACATGAGGAAAATGTTGACTGCTTTGAACGAAGAATTGTGTCTGGGCCAGACGGCCGTTTCCGAAATTATTTTGGCTCGACGGCCAAGTTGACATTTGTGCAGAAAAGCATGAGGAGAATTTAAAAATCCTTTATTTTAGAATAATCACTATTTTTGAAGTCAACGCAGTTGAATAACGGTGGAGCTGATGATCAATTCCACCCACCACTCACACAACCACACACATTTTACACCAGCTGCAAACATCGGGCCTCCCAGCTCGGGTGTGGAATTGTTGCTGCGAATTCACATCAACGGACACAGGTCATTTGGTTCAACCGGCCCACGGTGTTGATGCTCATGACCTCCTCTGACCTTCTTGTACTGATCTAGCTGCTCCTTAAATCATGTTAGATATCTATCAAAGAACTCTCAGTCCTGCTCCCTCACCTGGAAAGGTCACCACGTCCACCACCACTGCCATGTCCACATTGTGAGGAATGCGTTAACAGATCTTCCAATTAAATACTAATTTGATGTGAATTATCCAATAGACGTCACTGATGTATACAGGGGTTACAGGTGGCACTATTTGTTGGTGGAGATTTGTTGGCGGCACGGTAGCATAGTGGTTAGCACAGTTGCTTCACAGCTCCAGGGTCCCGGGTTTGATTCCCGGCTTGGATCACTGCCTGTGCGGAGTCTCGACGTTCTCCCCGTGTCTGCGTG
The DNA here is from genome assembly GCF_047496885.1 of Scyliorhinus torazame. Classification (NCBI taxonomy): domain Eukaryota; kingdom Metazoa; phylum Chordata; class Chondrichthyes; order Carcharhiniformes; family Scyliorhinidae; genus Scyliorhinus; species Scyliorhinus torazame. The sequence continues at coordinate 266,679,578 of NC_092714.1, read as the reverse complement.
ACTTTCCTCTGGTTTCCTCCTACAGTCCAAAGATGTCCGGGTTAGGTGGATTGGCCGTGCTCAATTGCCCCTTGGTGTCCATAATCCCCTTGGGCCGCTGATGGGATCTCCCAGTTGTGGTAGTCACCACAGTTGTATTGTACATACTGCATAGGAGGGTATTACGGTAAGGCCCCTGTACTACAGGTACGGGGGTAGATCCCTGCCTGCTGGCTCCACCCAGTAGGCGGAGTATAAATGTATGGGCTCTCCGAGCTGCAGCCATTTCGACAGCAGCTGCGGGAGGCTCCACATCTCTGTGCAATAAAGCCTCGATTACTCTCTACTCTCATCTTGTCGTAATTGATAGTGCATCAATTTATTACGCAGAGATTTTACAATGATGGATCTCCGCATCGAGCCTGATCGCCTGCAGCTGCACCCTCAAGCAGACAACGCCAATTTGGCCTTCGCACATTGGCTAGCTTGCTTTGAAGCATACATCGGATCTGCGACAGGCCCAATCCCAGAAGCACAGAAGCTCCAGATCCTTTACACGCGGCTGAGCTCCAATATCTTTCCCCTCATCCGGGACGCACCGACCTATGCTGAGGCCATGGCGCGACTGAGGAGAACTACACTCAGCAGACTAACAAAATCTACGCCAGGCACCTCCTGTCCACGCGGCATCAACTCCGCAGTGAATCTGTCGAACATTTCTGGCGTGCCCTGCACGTCCTGGTGAGAGACTGTGATTGCCAGGCCGTTTTGGCCGCCGGACATTCTGACCTGCAACTTAGAGATGCGTTTGTTATGGGCATAGGGTCGGCCTACATCCGCCAGCGCCTCTTAGATGGGGCTACCCTCGACCTCGCGACGACCAAGAAACTAGCGATCTCGCTCACAATCGCCTCACACAATATACAGACGTATGCTCCCGACCCCGCACGGCCCACCCCTCCTCGGCATCGTGGAATCCGCAAGCGAACACCCCACTGTGGACCCCATCAGCGACGTCCCCCAACCAACCCCAGGCCTGCGCCGCGCGGCAGCCAACCAACCCGGGGGGAGCCAAGTGCTACTTCTGCAGACACTCAAAACACCCCTGAGAGCGCTGCCCGGCACGGAGCGCGCTCTGCAAGGCCTGCGGGATAAAGGACATTTTGCTGCTGTGTGCCAATCCCGTTCGGTCGCCGCTATTGTCTCGGCACCCTCCATGTGCAACCCGCGGGTGCTGCCATCTTCCTCGCCTCAGACCACATGCGGCCCGTGGGCGCCGCCATCTTGCTCCCCTCACAACACGTGCGGCCCGTGGGTGCTGCCATCTTGCTCCCCTCACAACACATGCGGCCCGTGGGCGCCGCCATCATGCCTGCCTCAGGACACGTGCGGCCCGTGGGCGCCGCCATCTTCCCCGCCTCAGGACCCCTGCTCGTCGGGCACCTCATTGGGTCACTCATCGCCTGCAACCGCCGCCGACCAGCCACGTCTGGCCTCCGTCACGATCGTCCAGTCCCGCCTCACAACCTCGCGACCGCGTCGACGACAGTGAAGGTCGACGGGCACAAGATCTCCTGCCTTCTGGACTCCGGGAGCACTGAGAGCCTCATCCACCCCGATACGGTAAGGCGCTGCTCCCTCACGGTACACCCCGCTAACCAGAGAATCTCCTTGGCCTCCGGATCCCACTCCGTGGTGATCCGGGGGTATTGCACCGCCACCCTCACCATCCAGGGCGTAGAGTTCAGCGGCTTCCGGCTCTACGTCCTCCCCAACCTCTGCGCTGCCTTGCTACTCGGCCTGGACTTCCAGTGCAACCTCCAGAGCCTAACCCTGAAATTTTGGAGGGCCCCTACCACCCCTTACTGTGCGCGGCCTCACGACCCTTAAGGTCGACCAACCTTCCCTGTTTGCGAACCTCACCCCGGATTGCAAACCCGTCGCCACCAGGAGCAGACAGTACAGTGCCCAGGACAGGACCTTCATCAGGTCTGAGGTCCAGCGGCTGCTGCGGGAAGGTGTTATTGATGCCAGCAACAGCCCCTGGAGAGCCCAAGTGGTATTGGTGAAAACTGGGGAGAAAAACAGGATGGTCATTGACTACAGTCAGGCCATCAATTGGTACACACAGCTCGACGCGTACCCCTTCCCACGCATATCTGATATGGTCAATCAGATTGCACAGTACCGGGTCTTCTCGACAGTGGACCTGAAATCTGCCGACCACCAGCTCCCCATCCGCAAGGTGGACCGCCCATACACCGCGTTTGAAGCAGGCGGCCACCTTTACCACTTTCTTAGGGTTCCCTTCGGCGTCACTAACGGGGTCTCGGACTTCCAACGGGAGATGGACCGAATGGTTGACCGGTACGGACTGCAGGCAACCTTCCCGTACCTGGACAATGTCACCATCTGCGGCCACGATCAGCAGGACCATGACGCCAACCCTCCAAATTCCTCCACACCGCCAAACTCCTCAACCTAACCTACAACAAGGAGAAGTGTGTGTTCAGCATGAACCGATTAGCCATCCTCGGCTATGTGGTTCAGAACGGAGTTCCAGGGCCCTACCCCGATTGCATGCGCCCCCTCATGGAACTCCCCCTTCCCCACTGCCCCAAGGCCCTCAAACGATGCCTGGGGTTCTTCTCGTACTACGCCCAGTGGATCCCTAACTATGCGGACAAGGCCCGCCCACTCATCCACTCCACCGTTTTCCCACTGACGGCCGAGGCTCACCAGGCTTTCAACCGTATCAAGGCTGACATCGCCAAGGCCGCGATGCACGCGGTCGACGAGACGCTCCCCTTCCAAGTCGAGAGCGATGCATCAGACGTCGCTCTCGCCGCCATTCTCAACCAGGCAGGCAGGCCCGTGGCATTCTTTTCCAGCACCCTCCATGCCTCCGAAATTCGGCACTCCACTGTCGAAAAGGAGGCCCAAACTATCGTTGAAGCTGTGCGGCATTGGTGGCATTACCTGGCCGGCAGGAGATTACCTCTCCTCACTGACCAACGGTCGGTTGCCTTCATGTTTAACAACACACAGTGGGGTAAGATCAAAAATGATAAGATCTTGAGGTGGAGGATCGAGCTCTCCACCTATAATTACGAGATTTTGTATCGCCCCGGTAAGCTCAACGAGCCCCCCAATGCCCTATCCCGAGGTACAGGTGCCAGCGCACAAGTGGACCGACTCCGGACCCTGCACGATGATCTCTGTCCCCCAGGGGTCAGCGTGGTCTTCAAAGGGCCCCTCCCCTCCACCGACCGCAACACGTACTTTCTTAATGTGGTCGACGAATATTCAAGATTCCCCTTTGCCATCCCATGCCCCAATATGACGTCTGCCACCATCATCAAAGCCCTCGACACCATCTTCGCTCTGTTCGGTTTCCCCGCCTCTGTCCACAGCGATGAGCAGCGCCAGTACCTGCTCAACAGGGGCATTGCCTCGAGCAGGACGACCAGCTACAACCCCCGGGGAAACGGGCAGGTGGAGCGGGAGAACGGGACGGTCTGGAAGGCCGTCCAGCTGGCCCTACGGTCCAGAGATCTCCCAGCCTCCCGCTGGCAGGAGGTCCTCCCCGATGCCCTTCACTCCATTCGGTCGCTCCTGTGCACTGCGACAAACGAAACTCCCCATGAACGTCTCTTTGCCTTCCCCAGGAAGTCCACCTCCGGGGTTTCGCTCCCAACGTGGCTGGCAGCTCCGGGACCCATTCTCCTCCGCAAGCACATGCAGCTACACAAGGCAGATCCGTTGGTTGAGAGGGTACAGCTACTCCACGCAAACCCGCAGTACGCCTACGTAGCGTACCCCGACGGCCGCCAAAACACAGTCTTCCTCAGGGACCTGGCGCCAGTTGGGTCCCCACACCCCCCCCCCCACTCTGCCCAGGCGCCACCCTCCCTCCCCCCGGCGCACCCCACCACAGCTCCCGCTCCAGGACGATCCGTCCTCCCCTTGGTCCCACCCGGGGATGAAGATGAGGTCGCCACGCTTCCGGAGTCACCGACGACCGAACCGATGCCTGAATCACCACCAGAACTGCGGCGATCGCAACGACGGATCAAGGCGCCCGATCGTCTAAATTTGTAACCTCTTTCTTAAATTTTAAACAACCTGTATGTAAATAGTTTTCCACCACCCCCGCTGGACTCTTTTTTAACAGGGGGTGAATGTGGTAGTCACCACTGTTGTATTGTATATACCGCTTACGAGGGTATTACGGTAAGGCCCCTGTACTACAGGTACGGGGGTAGATCCCTGCCTGCTGGCTCCGCCCAGTAGGCGGAGTATAAATGTGTGGGCTCTCCGAACTGCAGCCATTTCGACAGCAGCTGCGGGAGGCTCCACATCTCTGTGTAATAAAGCCTCGATTACTCTCTCCTCTCGTCTTGTCGTAAATGATAGTGCATCACCAGTCTTGCCAAAGTCTACGCCACTTCTGTGACCGGTGAGGGGCTAACAGCGATGCCGGGTGAAACACCCGGCTCCCGCACCGAAAACAGCCGGAGAATGGCCGGGTCCTTGGCTGCGCATGCGCACTGCGCCGACCTGCAGCGGTCGCGCCGTATAACATGGGGCCGGCGTTGCGCGGACCTGACCCGCCATCCGCAATCCCACAGGCCACTCCCCACCAGTCCCCCCCAGCCCTCGCGGAAGCCCCCCCCCCCGCCCCCCGGCCAGCGGCATGGAACCGGGCCGAGTGTGCGGCGCTGGACACAGTCCGCAGCTGCCATGCTGGGTTCCCGACCGCTGAGACCACGCGGTCGGGGGCGGAGCATCGCGGGGGGGCCTTCCGACGATGCACATTGGCATTGCCATGGCACGCTGCGCACGACACGATGATGCCATTTCGGAGGGGGCAGAGCATGGCTGACCGGTGTCAAAATGCCACTGTCCCCGATTTGGGCATCGGAGCCCATTCTCCAACCACAACACCAGTGAGTTTCGAGAGTGGTTTTGGTTGGCTCAGTGAGATTCAGTGAATTTAGCGTGGCCAATCCACCTACCCTGCACATCTTTGGCTTGTGGGGGGGTGAGACCCACGCAGACACGGGGAGAATGTGCAAACTCCACATGGACAGTGACCCAGAGCCGGGAACAAACCTGGATCCTCAGTGCCGTGAAGCAGCAGTGCTAACCACCGCGACGCCCCTGCTTTTTGTGTCTTTAAAGGTATTGCTAGGATACAGGGAACAATGTGAGTGTAGAATCGAACGGACGAGACACTGAAACGCACGGTAGGATAGAAGTGAAGGTTTATTTCGGTATACACGATAATCACCAACGAAACAACTCATCTCCCCAAAGGGCCACCCTCCTCGACCTGTACCCATGCAGGGGTTTTGGGGTTCCCTCTTGTTAAGGGGCGACCCTGTCCCCAATTAACCTGGGGAGTTCATACTCTGATAAAGGCAGAGAATCTCACTGAGCGTAGTCCGTGGCGCCCGACGGGTGATTGTCTTTTTGCATTTGTATTGAGACCGTTCCAACCTTTTTGTCCAATGTAATATTGTTCATTTTGTTTGTTCAATAGATATTTTATTCTTTTTGTATAAAGTTCATCAGTAAACTTTAAAATATTTGTTCGGCGAGGGAGGCGGAGAATCCCAGATGACGCCAATATCGGGGGCGGTGCCGCTTTAAGATGCCCCACCCCCTGAAAAGTGGCGTACTCTAGGAGTACGCCGCGTCGTATCCACGGCCTCAGGCCATTGCCTGAGGCCCGCCCCCCGATTGCTCCATCCCCGATCAGCCGAGTTCCCGATGGCATGGGAGAGATATCCAGTTGTCTATTCACGACGCTATGTGCGGGAGATTACCGTTAAAGAGGAGGGTCAGGATAATTTGTGAAGTTCAGCACCTACATTGTAAATAGTTTAGAATTTTTCTTGGAATAGACTGAATTCTAAATAAACTTACATTATTCCATTGAGCAGAAACCGTGCAAAAATATCCTTTCTAACTCTGCAGGGGTGACAAAAATATTCTGGAAGGAAAATGTTGCTTTTTGCTACCGAGATGGTTTGGAAACTAGCCGATGGATGACATTGTTATTCCTCATCACGTTGACAATTCCCCAAGATTGAAGCTTTGCAGGTCACAACAGGCCATATTATCAGTGCTTTACTGAGTTTATTGCTGTCAGATTTGTTACTCGAGATGTTCTAAACAAAGGCCTCTGAAGTTCAGTGATGCAAAATATGTAGCCAGCTGCCTACCTAGCTTTCCTGCTCCTCCTGTGCTATGTGAGTTAATTTTACTCCACTTTCAGTGACGTTTTGGACTCACCAACATAGAATTCATAGAATTTACAGTGCAGAAGGAGGCCATTCGGCCCATCGAGTCTGCACCGGCTCTTGGAAAGAGCACCCCACCCAAAGTCAACACCTCCACCCTATCCCCATAACCCAGTAACCCCACCCAACACTAAGGGCAATTTTGGACACTAAGGGCAATTTATCACGGCCAATCCATCTAACCTGCACATCTTTGGACTGTGGGAGGAAACCGGAGCACCCGGAGGAAACGCACGCAGACACGGGGAGGATGTGCAGGCTCCGCACAGACAGTGACCCAAGCCGGAATCGAACCTGGGACCCTGGAGCTGTGAAGCAATTGTGCTATCCACAATGCTACCGTGCTGCCCCTTTTGAAAGGAGGTGGGGCACTTTCCTGTTGCTGTATGTGGAGTCAGAGTTCACATCAACCTCCCTCTACTCTGCCCCAGTGACCTGCCTTAATCTGGACAGTTAACAACCAACCCACGTTGCACTCTTCTGCTATGCTCATTTCTGAGACTTGGTTATCCTGTAACCTCTTTGAGCAAGATTTCTGCTTTGAGCAATTTCTTACTGTGGCTCATTCCAGAACCCTTGTATTCAATCACGCAGAATTCTCAGGACATGGACATTGATAGCATTGATCGTCCATCCCTAATTGCCCTCGTGAAGGGTGTGGTGGGCCACTGCAGTCCATGTGGTGTAGGTGTAGGCCCACCCATGGTGCTGTTAGGGAGGGAGGTTCAGGGAACGTGACCCAGTGGCAGTGAAGGAACGGAAATATAGACAGGATGACTTGCAGAGAAACTTAAAGTCGATGATGCCCCCTTGAACCCATTGCCCTTCAGCCTTCAAGGTGCTGGAGGTGGTGAGTTAACATAGAAACATACAAAATAGGAGTAGGAGCAGGCCATTCGGCCCTTTAAGGCTGCTCTGCTATTCATTATGATCATAGCTGATCATCCAACTCAATAGCCTAATCTTGCTTTCTCCCCATATCCTTCGATCCCCTTCGCCCTAAGTGCTATATCTAGCTGCTTCTTGAAAACATACAATGCTTTGGCCTCAACTGCTTCCTGTGGTGATGAACTCCACAGGCCGAGCACTCTCTGGGTGAAGGGACTTCTCCTCATCTCAGTCCTAAATGGGCTACCGCGTTTCCTCAGACTGTGACACACCCACCATCGGGAACATCCTTCGAATATCTGCCATGTCTAACCCTGGTAGAATTCTATAGGTTTCTATGAGATCCCTCCTCGTTCTCCTGAACTCCAGCGAACACAATCTTGACCGATTCAATCTCTCCTCATACGTCAGTCCCGCCATCCCAGGAATCAGTCTGGCAAACCTTCGCTGCACTCACTCAAGAGCAAGAACATCCTTCCTCAGACAAGGAGACCAAAACTGCCCACAATATTCCAGGTGTGGCCTCATCAAGGCCCTGTATAATTGCAGCAAGACATCCCTGCTCGAACCCACTCATAATGAAGGCCAGCATACCATTTGCCTTCTATACCGCCTGCTGCACCTGCATGCTTACCTTCAGTGACTGTTATACGAGGACACCCAGGTCCCGCTGCACGTTCCCCTCTGCTAATTTATGGCCATCCAGCCTGTCTAAGAAATGCTGCTGTTGGTTCACTATTGGTGCTCATGAGCTCTGGAATTTCTTTCCTTAACATTTAATTTAACATTTCCTTAACATTTAATTTAAAAGTTTATTGGATAAACATATGGATGATAATGGCATAGTGTAGGTTGGATGGCTTTTGTTTCGGTGCAACATCGTGGGCCGAAGGGCCTGTACTGCGCTGTATTGTTCTATGTTCTATGTTCTATGTTCTATCTTTGCCTCGCCATCTCTCTCTTCAGGACACTCCTTAAAACGTACCTCCTTGATCAAGCTTGCTCTAACATCTTCCTAAATAACTCTGTCAAATTGAGTTTGATAGCGACCCTGTAAAGTTCTTCCGGATTAAAGGCTCTCTATAAATGCAAGTTGTTTTTGTTGTTGTTGTATATCAGGGTACGTTTTTTTAAATTGTTTGTCTGTTTTGGAGTCAAACCCAGTTCCCAGAAGTGAAAACGTATTTATGTTAACAAATGACACCATCAGTCCCTCAATTTGTAAAAGTTGATATTAATAGCAGCGTTATTCATAGGAGCGTCATCGACCGTAATCTGATTCTGTGATGTCTTTCGTTAAATTTAGAATTAAAAAGACACATTTATACATTAACTTTCACAACTTCAGGATGTCCAAAGCATTTTACAGCCATTTATATACTTCTAAATGTAGTTTCTAATTGTAGAAAGTGTGACAACCAATTTGAACACAACAAGCCCCCACAATGGAGGGCAGCACGGTAGCACAGTGGTTAGCATTGTCACTTCACAGCGCCAGGGTCCCAGGTTCGATTCCCCGCTGGGTCACTGTCTGTGCGGAGTCTGCACGTTCTCCCCGTGTGTGCGTGGGTTTCCTCCGGGCGCTCCGGTTTCCTCCCACAGTCCAAAGACGTGCAGGTTAGGAGGATTGGCCACGATAAATTGCCCTTAGTGACCAAAAAGGTTAGGAGGGGTTATTGGGTTACGGGGAGAGGGTGGAAGTGAGGGCTTAAGTGGGTCGGTGCAGACTCGATGGGCCGAATGGCCTCCTTCTGCACTCTATGTTCTAAATGAGTAAAATGATCAAATAATCTGTCCTAACGATAAAAGCAAAATACTGGGACTGTTGAAAACCTGAAATAAAAACAGCAAGAGCTGGAACTATTCCACAGGTCCGGCTGCGACTGTGGAGGGAGAAACAGAGTTAACGTTTCAAGTCCAAAATTACTCTTCTTTGGAACTTTCCTTTGATGTTGGATGAGCAATAAAGATTGAGCAGGATACTGGGAGAAATTCCCTCATTTCTACGAAATAGGGGAATCTATGGGACCTTTCATGTCCCCCACCTGAGGGAACACATGGTGCCTCGCTTTAACATCTCCCTTGAAGATAACAGAGTTGCATTCCCTTAGCACTGCCCCTAGACTGTTAGCTTCCATCTTACACCCTTCTCTCTGGAACGGGGTGTGAACCACAACCTTCTGACTGAGGCACAAAACTGTTACCGCTGTCCGTTCAACAGTCCAGGATTTCACCTCATATTTATATTATTACTACAGTGGGCACTGCTTAGAAATAAGGACACATCTATGCTGATTTTCACAGTACATGTATTTATCTGTTTGCCTGTACGCTGTCCTGTACAAAGAATGGATTAGCAATCCATCAGAGGATATCAAGTGGCCCATTTGCATCAGGGCCATTGGATTTGAGGATAGCCCAGATTCAACTAAGTCCTTCTGCCCTCCCCGTCTCCTTTCACCCCCCCCCCCCACCTCCGCACTGGCTCTTCCATTTTCCACATGTGGTATTCAGTAAGCCGGAGTGGAGCTTCCATGTTGACAGCTGTGCAGTGGACATCCGCCTGTGGGTTTCATTAGCTTACCCGCCCACACAGGCTCACCGCTATGTGGTACCCTCTGTGCTCCTGCCCATCGCTGAGTCATGTGTGTCTGACTCACGGCCGCATTGACCTCGTTCTGGCTTCAAAGGGCCATCTGGCCTGGAAGGCAGTGTTGAGATGAGGCTGGTGTTTGCCAACACATACCCAGGCTGCCAAGTCTCCACTTCTGGTTCTTTACCCCGTTAACCCATCTCAAATTGGAATGGGACTCCTGGGCCAGGATGTGTTTCCCATTACGTGTTCCAGGCTGTAATGATATTGACGGATAAAGACATAATTGTGAATCTCATGGACGGCAATGAGAAAAATCACAGACATGTGGAACCGATCTAGGTTTACATTACAGCCTTAGAGAAACGGGAAATCTAATATTGTACAATAAAAAGCTCTTAAACAAAACATCCTTTGGTGAACCAAATATCCCCAGTTTAACAGTTGCTTCCAATAAGCAGAACCTGGTGGAATAAATGAACAGTGATTTTACCTCAGAATGAGTGGGGGCAATTTTAACCCGACCCGCCAACAGCAGTTAAAATCCACCCCCCACACACCACCTCCAAGGTCACACACCTGTCTCCTGGGATCTGGTTTGCTGCCCCAATCACCTGATCGCCAAGAGGTCCATTCTTTGCATCGTGCCTGTCAGTTCTTGGCTGTGGCCATCGGAGAGCTGGCTGCTGACAAATGTAGTGCGCAGCCAGATTCCGGAATCAACAACACGCTTTGGTCAGTTGGAGAGGTCGCAAGGCAATGCAAAGGTTTGTGGGATGAGTGGCGAGTAACTGTCAGGAGGTCAGTTACTCACCACTGGATTCCTAGCCTCAGGCGGAGAGACGATTGTCAGTGAATATCACCCAGAAAAGATAACGAGATTGGATTCTCCTCCGGCGGGATTCTCCGTTTCCCTGGCAGCACACTCACGCCCGCGGATTTCCCGACGGCATGTGGGTGCCCATTGGGGCCTGATGCCGGGACGGAGAATCGCTAGCGAGGGCGCGCCGCACCCAGAAATGGGTGCAGCTTGATGGAGAATCCCCCCACACCCGGGGCGAAATTCTCCGACCCCCGCCGGGTCGGAGAATCGCCGGGAGCTGGCGTGAATCCCGCCCCCGCCGGTTGCCGAAGTCTCCGGCACCGGATATTCGGCGGGGGCGGGAATCGCGCCGCGCCAGTTGGCGGGCCCCCCCGCTCGATTCTCCGGCCCGGATGGGCCGAAGTCCCGCCGCTAAAATGCCTGTCCCGCCGGCGTGGATTAAACCACCTACATTACCGGCGGGACAAGGCGATGCGGGCGGGCTCTGGGGTCCTGGGGGGGGCGCGGGGCGATCTGGCCCCGAGGGGTGCCCCCACGGTGGCCTGGCCCGCGATCGGGGCCCACCGATCCGCGGGCGGGCCTGTGCTGTGGGGGCACTCTTTCCCTTCCACCTCCGCCACGGTCTCCACCATGGCGGAGGCAGAAGAGACTCCCTCCACTGCGCATGCGCGGGAATGCCATTAGCGGCCGCTAACGCCCCCGCGCATGCGCCGCCCGGAGATGTCATTTCCGCGCCAGCTGGCGGGGCACCAAAGGCCTTTTCCGCCAGCTGGCGGGGCGGAAATCCGTCCGGCGCCGACCTAGCCCCTTAAGGTTGGGGCTCAGCCCCCCCAAGATTCGGAGCACTCCGCACCTTTGGGGCGGCGCGATGCCCGACTGATTTGCGCCGTTTTGGGCGCCAGTCGGCGGACATCGCGCCGATACCGGAGAATTTCGCCCCTGGTGTTTACAAGTTGGGTTATCTGCTCTCCATCAGAGAAATGGTGACATCAGCACCTTTAAACTTTCCCCATCAGGTGTGGAGGCCAGAATTTTGTATCGTAACATTTTGTTGCAATTAAAGAAATCAGAATCTTTCCAACAGGACTCCTTTTAGGGCAGCACGGTAGCACAGTGGTTAGCACAGTTGCTTCACAGCTCCAGGGTCGCAGGTTCGATTCCCGGCTTGGGTCACTGTCTGTGCGGATTCTGCACGTTCTCCCCGTGTCTGTGTGGGTTTCCCCCGGGTGCTCCGGTTTCCTCCCGAAAGACGTGCTGTTAGGTGAATTGGACATTCTGTATTCTCCCTCTATGTACCCGAACAGGCGCCGGAATGTGGCGACTAGGGGCTTTTCACAGTAACTTCATTGCAGCGTTAATGTAAACCTGCTTGTGACAATAAAGATTATTATTATTTTTGATGAGAAAATTATCGAAACAGTTGGATTATCAAAATGAATTATAGTTATATTTTTTAATTATTTCGTGGGATGCGGTCATCGCTGACTAATCCCTAATTTATTGCCCATCCCTAATTTATTGCCCATCCCTAATTTCCCCTGAGAAGGTAGTGGTGAGCTGCCTCCTTGAACCGCTGCTGTCCATGAGATGTAGGTACACCCACCGTGCTGTTAGGGAGGGAGTTCCTGGATTTTGACCCCGCGACAGTGAAGGGACGGCGATATATTTCCACCAGGGAGTTGAGTGACTTGGAGGGGAACTTCCAGGTGGTGGGGTTCCCAGGTATCTGCTGCGCTTGTCCATCTAGATGGTAGTGGCCGTGGGTTTGGAAGGTGCTGCCTAAGGAACCTTGGTGAGTTCCTGCAGTGCATCTTGTGGATGGTGCACACGGCTGCTACTGTTTGTCAGTGGTGGAGGGAGTGAATGTTTAAGGTGTGGATGGTAAGTCAATGAAATGGCTGCTTTGTCCTGGATGGTGTCAGACTTCTTAAGTGTTGTTGGAGCTGCACTCATCCAGCAAAACGAGAGTATTCCATCACACTCCTGACTTGTGCCTTGTAGATGGCGAACAGGCTTTGGGGGTCAGAAGGTCAGTTACTCGCTATTGGATTCCTAGTCTCAAGCCTGCTCTTATAGCCAAAGTATTTTTATTTTTGGAATATTTTTATTGGCATTTTCAATTATACACAGCGAAACCTGACGTCCAATAATTACAGCACGTGCAGTTTTTATGTACATACATAAAAATCGTCCTTGATGTTTCCTCCCCCCCTCTTCCCCTGGCCCCTCCTTGGCATCTCCCTCTTTTGCTCAGGGTGATCTGTCTCCTGGCTCCTAGTCTCCCCTTACCCCCCCCCCCTTTTATGTTTTCTGTTACTGGCTTTGTGGGTTCAGGGGGGTCCTTCCCCCCTTTCCGCCCCCCCCCTCCCTTGCTTCTCCCTGTAGTTCTCCTGAGTTTCCTCCTGTCTCCATCCCCCCTTCCTCTTTGCGTTGTGTATCTCTGTCGGCTCTCTCCCGCCTCTCGCTTTTTCCCTACTCGCTGTTGGCTTCGAACAGGTCTTGAAACAGGCCGGGGAACTGCCCCCGTGCTTTGAGGAAGCCGTCTTCCGACCCTCGGATGGTGCACTTGATCTTCTCCAAATGGAGAAGTTCCGCCAGGTCAGTGAGCCCGTCTGCAGCTGTGGGTGGTGCCGCCGATCGCCAGTCGAGCAGGATTCTCCGTCGTGTGATCAGGACGTCGGCCCTCTTCCCCATGTGTAGATCTGGCTGTTCTGATACCCCGAAGATTGCCATTCTCGGGCACGGCTCCACCCTCACCCCCACAACCTTGGACTTTGCCTCGAAGAAGGCTGTCCAGAACCCTACAAGTTTGGACAAGCACAGAACATGAGGGTGTGTTGGCCTGGCCTCTCACGCACCGTTCACATTTATCTTCGACTTCCGTGAAGAACGTGTTCTGGTTAGGTGCACACTCTGCACCACCTTGAACTGCATGTGGTTGAGCCTTGCGCAGGAGAAGGTAGTCACGGTATTAATATGGTTAGTCCAATTCAGGGGCACGATTCTCCGACCCCCCCACCGGGTCGGAGAATCGCCGGGGGCCGGCGTGAATCCCGCCCCCGCCGTGTCGCGAACTCTCCACCACCGGTGATTCGGCGGGAGGGGGAATCGCGCCGTGCCGGTCGGCGGGAATCCCCTGGCGATTCTCCAGTCCGCGATGGGCTGAAGTTCCGCCGCTGTCAACCCACGCCAGCCGGCGTGGATTGAGCCACCTTAGGGACGGTGGGACAAGGCGGCGCGGGCGGGCTCCGGGGTCCTGGGGGGGGGGGGGGGTGCAGGGCAATCTGGCCCCGGGGGGTGCCCCCACGGTGGCCTGGCCTGCGATCGGGGCCCACCGATCCGCGGGCGGGCCTGTGCCGTGGGGGCACTCCTTTCCTTCCGCCTTCGCCACGGTCTCCACCATGGCGGAGGCGGAAGAGACTCCCTCCACAGCGCATGCGCCGGGATGCCGTGAGCGGCCGCTAACGCTCCCGCGCATGCGCCGCCCGGCAATGTCATTTCCGTGCCAGCTGGCGGGGCACCAAAGGCCTTTTCCGCCAGCTGGCGGGGCGGAAATCAGTCCGGCGCGGGTCTAGCCTCTCAAGGTTAGGGCTCGGCCCCCCAAGATGCGGCGGATTCCGCACCTTTGGGGCAGCGCGATGCCCGACTGATTTGCGCCGTTTGTGGCGCCGGTCGGCGGACATCGCCCCGATACCGGAGAATTTCGCCCCACATGTAGGCCAGACCGGATAAAGATGGCAGATTTCCTTCCCTAAAGGACATGAGTGAACCAGATGGGATTTTACAACAATAGTTTCATGGTCATCATTAGACTTTTAATTCCAAATTTTTATTGAATTCAAATTTCACCATCTGCAGTGGCGGGATTTGAACCTGGGTTCCTCTGTGTCTCTGGTTTACTAGTCTAGCGACAATGTCACTACGCCACCGCCACTGCCTTCCCTGTTGACGACCTTCAAAAAATTATTGGATAAATGCTCCAAGGATGGAAATTTTCAGGGCGATGAGGAACGAACAGGGCAAGCGGAGTTAATTTGGTAACTGTCTCAAAGAGACGATACTGGCGCAATGGCTGCTGTACCATTCTTTGGGTCAATGTTCCCCTGCCCCTAGTCTCTCCCCTGCTGTCCCGAAGGGCAGAGGTCCTCTGATGCTTCAGCCAAGTAATCACTTCTTTTGAAAAGGCATGAGCTCCAGGTGATTCAACTTTGGAGGTTTTCATGGTCCTGCCCTAATCCAAAGCACACACTTCTGTTCTGAGTGGGTGTTGGGCAGCAGCAGGAACCCTGACTGATTTTCGCCTTCCAATGTCACCGGTGTCATGCTCAATTGCTGTCACCTCAACAGCTGCTCCCATGCAGGGATGGATCCCCACAACACAGACTGACCAGAAACCCAATCTGGAATCTTTTAACTACTGTGATGTAACGCTACACCAGGCAGCAATTTCTGTTCCAAGGAAGACACTGCGTCCCAGACAAAAGTGGGATGCAGAAGTAATACTCTTGAAAAAGTGACCTGACAGAGGTGTCACGAAAGTGTTTGATGGGGTGGAAGGTGCGAAAGCAGAACCAGGGTCATAAATAAGAAATAGTCAAATAGGTTAATAAATCCATTAGTGAATTCAGGAGAGATTTCCAGAGAGCGGTGACAATGAGGAACTCATTACTAGAAGGAGTAATTGACGTGAATAGATGGACACATTCACGTAAAGCTAGATAAACAGAGAGGAATAGGCGGATATGTTGTTCGGGTGGGATGAATAATAATAAGAAGAAGGGTCGGAGGTGGGTGTGGTAGTCACCACTGATGTATTATACTGTATATATATGGGTATTACGGTAACGCCCCTGTACTACAGGTACGGGGGTAGATCCCTGCCTGCTGGCTCCACCCAGTAGGCGGAGTATAAATGTGTGTGCTCTCCGAACAGCAGCTATTTCGTCAGCTGCTGTAGGAGGCCACACATCTCTGTGTAATAAAGCCTCGATTACATTCTATTCTCGTCTCGTCGTAATTGATAGTGCATCAGTGGGCTAGTTTGGAGTGTAGTCACCATGATTGATAAGTTTAAGTTGAATAGTCTGTTTTGGTGTGGCTAATATTTTGTACTACTTTAATTCTTTGCGACTATTTGACAGTCAGAAGTAGCCGTGGTGTGGGACTGCTCCTTTAAGGACAGAAAGCATCATCCCAAAGCAATCGCGTTTGGTATGTCACTTTAAGGGGTAAATCCTTCACGCAGCATCTTTTGATATTATTCCTGGCTCCTTTTTCCTTTCCTCCTCCCCCCCCCCCCCCCCCAACTGCAAATAGTGTTACTTCCTCTCCAGCTACTTCGCGGTGTTTTTAATGAGTATTTTTAATGTTTTCTCACATGGAGGAATGTAAAAGTGAAACAAAAAAATTGGCTAAAATAACTGCACCTATTTCAGTTTTAAAGCAATGCTGTTGCACAGGGAGAAGAGGAAAGTGGTTAAAAAGAATCTTTCGATTCGGGAGGGTACCTGGGAGCAGGGGAAGATTAACACCATTTTTGCTGCGGTTATTAACAATATTCCTTTTGGGAAAAAAAATATTCACCGGTGAGGTTTAATATTTTTGGCCAACCTTGCGCAGTCTTTCCTCTCGTGGCTGTGTAGTGTGATTTTTAACTGGAAAAACACACAGTGAATTCTAGATGGGAGCAGGTTGTCTAGATAAGGTCCACATTGTTACAGATGCTGACTGTCCTGCGATGCAAACCCAGCAGTTTTTCTGTTTGAGGATGTAGGGCTAAGCACTCAGACCGGCTGAGAAATCAATAGTTCTTTTTCCACCCTCTCGAACTGTTTACGCCAAACGACAGTCCTCGGTACTGTTTGCCACTGCGCATCAGGCTGCGCCAGAGATCGCAGGATCTGTGTATAACGATTTTCAACAGGTACATCCTATTTGACGGGTGGCATGGTGGCGCAGTGGTTAGCACTGCTGCCTCACGGCGCTGAGGACCCGGGTTCGATCCTGGCCCCGGGTCACTGTCCGTGTGGAGTTTGCACATTCTCCCCATATCTGCATGGGTCTCACCCCCACATCCCAAAGATGTGCAGGGTGGGCGGATTGGTTACGCTTAATCGCCCCTTAATTGGAAAAAAAAAGAATTGGTACTTCAATTTTTTTTTTAAGTACATCCAATTTGTGCATGGTCTTCCAGCTAACCTTTCTGTGGATCAACAGGAGATACCTAGTTCCATAGACCTCTTTCTCTTGGGATTTGATGTTAGTTTGGGATAGGAACTGGAGAGGAAATATCAGGGGGGAGCGAGACGCAGCAAGTTACATTTATACAATGCCCTCTGACACATAAACATCGAAGAGTGCTTCGCTTAACTTGGTAACGAGACAATGGGGGGAAAGGAACATCAGGAAAGATTGGGGGGGGAAGGGGAACTTGGTCACATGGGGGTATCGCTCTCCCTCCTCTGAGTTGGAAGACTGTGAGTTTGATCCCGTGCTGGAGACTTGGGGCTGGATTCTTCAGCCGCACCTGCTGCAAGATCTCCATGGACGGGGCAGGCACCATGTAAAGGTCCACTGACCTCGGGCGGGAGTTTCCGCTCGCTGGGCGGGCGCGGCCGAAGAATCCCGCCCTAGATCACAAAGTCTAGGGTGGCACCACCCTGTGCAGTAGGGAGGGAGTGCTGTACTGTCAGGGGTACCATCTTTTGAATGGAATGTTAAACATTGTGCCCTCGCCAGAGGATGTAAATGATCCTTTGGCACTATTTTAAAGAAGAGCAGGAGAGTTCTCCCACTGTTCTGAACAGTAGTTACCGTTCCACCAAGATCAGAATACCTGGTCATTACCACTTTGCTGGCTGTCTGACCTTGCTCAGTGCACAATTGGTGGTCCCATTTCTCCCAATGGAAACCGTGCTTCGGAAAGTATTCATTGGCTGCACAGTGCCTCGTCGGTGCATCCTGAGACTGTGAAAGGTGATATACGAATTAAAGTTTTATTTTTTTTTAAATAGTCAGGTTTTGTAAGAGGCTTTTTAAGGGGGGGGAGGGAGAGTTGGGGAGTTTATATTAAAATGGCAGGGACCTATGCAAGGTGTGAGAGGAGTGGGAAACACAAACAAGATAAAAGACAGAGCGGGGAATAAGAAAAGTGATAGACAGTGACATCAAGGGCCAGAATCAAACAAGGCCACAGTGAGAAATAGTGGGAACAGGGCAAGGAATGTTAAAAAGAAATGCCTCAAGACTTTGTGCCTGAATGTGCGGAGCATTCACAATAAAGTGGAGGAATTAATCACGCACATAGATGTAAACAAGCATGCTATAATCAGGATTTCGGAGACTTGGCTCAGGGAGACCAGGGGTGAGATTCTCCGACCCCCCGCCGGGTCGGACAATCGGCGGGGGCTGGCGTGAATCCCGCCCCCGCTGGTTGCCGAATTCTCCGGCACTGGATATTCGGCGGGGGCGGGAATCGCGCCGCGCCGGTTGGCGGGCCCCCCCGCGATTCTCCGGCCCGGATGGGCCGAAGTCCCGCTGCTAGAATGCCTGTCCCGCCGGCGTAGATTAAACCACCTACCTTACCGGCGGGACAAGGCGGCGCGGGGCAATCTGGCCCCGGGGGGTGCCCCCACGGTGTCCTGGCCCGCGATCGGGGCCCGGGCCTGTGCCGTGGGGGCACTCTTTTCCTTCCACCTTCGCCACGGTCTCCACCATGGCGGAGGCGGAAGAGACCCCCTCCACTGCGCATGCGCGGGGATGCCGTGAGTGGCCGCTAACGCTCCCGCGCATGCGTCGCCCGGAGATGTCATTTCCGCGCCAGCTGGCGGGGCACCAGAGGCCTTTTCCGCCAGCTGGCGGGGCGGAAATTAGTCCAGGCGGGCCTAGCCCCTTAAGGTTGGGGCTCGGCCCCCCCCAAGATGCGGAGGATTCCGCACCTTTGGGGCGGCGCGATGCCCGACTGATTTGAGCCGTTTTGGGCGCTGGTCGGCGGACATCGCCCCGATACAGGAGAATTTCGCCCCAGGAATGGGATTGAATATCCAGGGGTATTCAGTATTTAGAAAGGAGAGACAAAATTATGCATTGTTGGTTAAAGAGGAAATTAATGCAATAGTGAGGAAGGATAGGAGCTCTGACAATATGGAATCTATATGGGTGGAGCTGAGAAATACCAAGGGGCAAAAAACATTAGTGGCCATTATGAACAGACCCCCAAACTGTAGTGGTGATGTTGGAAATGGCATTAAGTAGGAAATTGGAGGCACTTGTGATAAAGGTACATCTGTAATTATGGGTGACTTTAATCTACATCCAGATTGGTCAATCAAATTAGCAACAATATCGTGGAGGAGGAAGTTCTGGAGTGTGTGCGGAATGGCTTTCACCAGTAAACTGAGGAGCCAACTAGAGAACAGGCCATCTGACACTGGGTATTGTGTAATGAGAACGGAATCATTGGCAATCTAGTTGTGCGAGGTCCTTTGGGGATGAGTGACCATAATATGATACAATTCTTCTACAAGATGGAGAGTGAAGTAGTTCTAAGACAAGGGAACAATGATGGTATGAGGTGCGTGTTGGCTATGATGGATTGGAGAAGTTTACTTAAAGGGATGACAGTGGGTAGGCAGTGGTAAACATTCAAGGAGAGCACGGGGGAACTGCAACAATTGTTCATTCGTGTTTGGTGCAAAAGTAAACCAGGAAAGATGGCCAAGCCGTGGTTTATAAGGCAAATCAGAGATAGTATTAGTTCCAAGGAAGAAGCATACAAATTGGCCAGAAATAATAGCCGATCTGGGGATTGGAAACAGTTTAGAATTCAGCAAAGGGGATCAGGGGTTATGGGGGGAAGGCAGGAGAATGGGGATGAGAAAATATCAGCCATAGAATTTCATAGAATTTACAGTGCAGAAGGAGGCCATTCAGCCCATCGAGTCTGCACCGGCTCTTGGAAAGAGCACCCTACCCAAGCCCACACTCCACTCCATAACCCAGTAACCCCACCCAACACTAAGGGCAATTTTGGACACTAAGGGCAATTTAGCATGGCCAATCCACCTAACCTGCACATCTTTGGACTGTGGGAGGAAACCGGAGCACCCGGAGGAAACCCACGCACACACGGGGAGGATGTGCAAACTCCGCACAGACAGTGACCCAAGCCGGGAATCGAACCTGGGACCCTGGAGCTGTGAAGCAATTGTGCTAACCACAATGCTACCATGCCGCCGCCATGATTGAATGGCGGAGCAGACTCGATGGGCCAAATGGCCTAATTCTGCTCCAATGACTTATGGTCTTATGGTCTAAAGGAAGACAAAGGGATTGATTAAGAAAGGGAAAATAGAGTACGAGAGTAATTTTGCAGGGAGCATAAAAACTGACGGTAAAAGATACTATAGGTAGGTGAAGAGAAACAGATTGGTGAAGCCAAATGTAGGTGTCAGAAACAGGGGAATTTAAAATGGAGAACAAAGAAAAGGCTAAGCAACTAAATACATGGGCAGCACGGTAGCACAGTGGTTAGCACAGTTGCTTCACAGCTCCAGGGTCCCAGGTTCGATTCCCAGCTTGGGTCACTGTCTGTGCGGTGTCTGCACATTCTCCCCATGTCTGCGTGTGTTTCCTCCGGGTGCTCCGGTTTCCTCCCACAGTCCAAAGATGTGAAGGTTAGGTGGATTGGCCATGCTAAATTGGCCTTAGTGCCTAAAAAGGTTGGATGGGGTTACTGAGTTGTGGGGATAGGGTGGAGGCGTGGACTTAAGTGGGGTGCTCTTTCCAAGGGCCGGCGCAGACTCGATGGGCTGAATGGCCTCCTTCTGCACTGTAAATTCTCTGATTCTATACTTTAGTTTTATCTTCACAAAGGAGGACACAAGTAACGTACTAGAAATGTTGGGGAACACAGGGTTTAGAGCGGGATGGGGTGGGGGAACTGAAGGAAATCAGTATTAGTAGGGAAATGGTGTTTTGGAAACTGATGGAACTGAAGGCCAACAAATCCCCAGGGCCTGATAATCTATGTCCCAGAGTACTTAAGGAAGTGGCCCTGGAAATAATAGATGCATTGGCAGGCATCTTCCAATTTTCTATAAACTCTTGAACAATACCTAGAGATTGGAGCAGTGTTTTTCAAACTTTTTTTCCGGGGACCCATTTTTGCCAACCTTCGGGATCCAACCCGGCCGACCTTTGCGACCCACGCCGGCCGACCTTCGTGGCCTACGCCGGCCGACCTGCGCAAGCCACCATTTTCTCTTACCTTGTTTGCTGCTGACAAAAATGGAGGAAATGGTTTTGGGTCCCTTTGGCCCTCGTCCACACTCCTCCAATGGACCCTGTTGGATGAAGGTGAAGCCTTCCGGTGTCAGAAAGTATGGAGTCTCCATCTGTCCAAAGCTCTGAATTTTTTCCCTGTAAAATTGTATCAAATAAACCCCCCCTCGAACTTGTAAAATAAAATTAAAATAAAATGAACAAAATAAATGGAAAAAAATAAAAATAAAATGAACAAAATAAATGAATAAAGTAAAATGAATAAAACTCCCCCCAAACTTGTAAAAAAAAAGTTGCGACCGTTTTAAAAAAAGCGTCCGCACTGCGCATGCGTGGCCCGATCATCGGCACGCATGCACATAGTTTTGCGCATGCTCACCGATGATCTGGCATACATGCGCAGTGCGGCCGCATTTCTTTTACATGTTCGCGGCCATTTTGAAAGCCGCTTGCAGCCGCCGTTATTAACAACCGGCTGCTGCGGCTGTTGCGCGCGGATTTGCGCGATCGGGAGCGCCGCAATGGATGGCTCGGTGGCCTTCCCGACACCCACCCGCGGGTCGCGCCCCCGAGTTTGACAATGCCTGGATTGGAGGGTAGGTAATGTAACCCCATTATTTAAAAAGGGAGATAGAGAGAAACCTGGGAATTATAGACCAGTCAGCCTGGCGTCAGTAATGGGGGAAATGCTAAAGTCCATAATAAATGATTTCATGGCAGAGCTCTTTGAAAACAGTGGCAGGATCAGACAGAGTCAGCATGGATTTACAAGAGGGAAATCATGCTTGACAAATCTGCTGGAATTCTTCGAGGGTGTAACTAGCAGGGATCAGTGGTAAACCCCAGATATTCACAATATATAAATGGTTTAGATGAGGGAACTAAATGTAATAGCTGGTTGGGAGGATGAGCTGTGAGGAGGATGCAGAGGTCCTTCAGTGTAAATTGGGCAGGCTGAGTGAGTGGACAAATGCATGGCACGTGCAGCATAATGTGGATAAATGTGAGGCTATCCACTTTGGTAGAAAAAACAATTGACATTACCTCAACCTGCCTCACGTCATATTGACGGTGCTACAGGAGGACTGTATCTTATATCTGGACAAGGTCACTCAGATATAGTTCTGTGTGACTGTGGAAAGAAGTAAATCCACGAGTGGAGGTTGACGACAGGCGATATTTGTATGGGGTTGGGAGGCGGAGGAGGAGGAGGAGGAGGAGGTGGAGGGAAGGTGAGAAATAAAAGTCTGTATGGATCTTCCCTTGATATCAATGGTTCACATCCCACCTCCGTCTCCCCCGGATATGGAGTAGTTCCTCACACCCGATTATGCGCAATAATTATATATTGTTAATTAACACCCGTTAACTCTGTGAGGGCAGCAACCCCACTGTTTAGCTGTTTAGGGGCTGTTTAGCACAGGGCTAAATCGCTGGCTTTGAAAGCAGACCAAGGCAGGCCAGCAGCACGGTTCAATTCCCATACCAGCCTCCCCGAACAGGCGCCGGAATGTGGCGACTAGGGGCTTTTCACAGTAACTTCATTTGAAGCCTACTTGTGACAATGAGCGATTTTCATTTCATTTCACGACAAACTCTCTCCTGTGTAACGGTTCTTATTCTCTGATGGAAGATCCTGGGGGGGTCTGGGAATAAAAGCAGCTACTTATTATCATGCCAATTTGAATGTGTATTTGAACGCACGGTGAATCGCACCCTAGGTCTCCCATAGAGCCCGTGGAAGGATTTCTCTTCCTCCTACCCCCAGCCTCACCCTGCTACCCTGCGACCCTCACACTTACGTTCGCAATTCAGGATGAGGGTGACCTGTCAAAACCGAAAATCTCAAACCTGGGATGTCTCCAATGCTGACAGCACAAGTTAGGAATGATCCATGTTGGGCAGCACGGTGGCACAGTGGGATGGCACTGCAGTCCCACGGCGCTGAGGTCCCAGGTTCGATCCCGGCCCTGGGTCACTGTCGGTGTGGAGTTTGCACATTCTCCCCGTGTTTGCGTGGGTTTCGCCCCCACAAACCCAAAGATGTGCAGGGTAGGTGGATTGGTCACGATAAATTGCCGCTTAATTGGAAAAAATGAATTGGGTACCCTAAATTTATTTTTAAAAAAGGAATGATCCATGTGGACTCACAGCAGAAGCAATGATGGTGCATTCACATAGCACCCTTAAGGTAGTTGACCCCAAACTGCGTAGGTGCAGATATTAGAACAGCTGCCCTATGGCATGATCAAGAAGTAGATTTTAAAGAGCGAATTAAATGAGAAGGGAGAAACGGAGAGATTTAGGGGGAATACCAGCACTCACGGTTGAAGCAGCTGAAGGCATTGACACCACTGGGGAATGATTAAAACTTCAGTTTCTCTTTTCTCTCTCCAAAGTTGAGGAAATGTGCTTTGCAAATCCAATTCCACTTGTGGTCATAAATATAAGCTAGCCACTAAAATCCTATAGGGTATTCAGGAGAATCCTCTTTACCCAGAGGTTAATATGTGGAACTCACAAACATGTGGAGGAATAATATTATGTATTTAAGTGAAACTAGCTAGGTATATGGCGGTGAAAGCAATTGAAAGGCAGGGTGAGGTGCAGATGGGTGGAAGGAGGTTCATGTGAAGCATAAACTGAGACAGGCCAGTTGATCTGGATGACCTGTTGCTGGTCAGTAAACTTGATGTAATTCTGCACATTTCCGATATTTTCTGTTTTTATTTCAGAATTTCAGCCTTCAAGATTCTTTTTATCTCAAGCACATCTCATTTGTTCATTTTTTTTTCTATGGTACATGCGTTCAGGAAAATTGCAACAACGGCTAATTTACAGTAATGTTTATACACTGATAACAAGTTCCTCTTCATACACATTAAAGAGTTCACATATCTGACTTCATTCCGACATGCGGGTGATTACATCCATGGCTGTTGCTGAAAGTTATAGTGAATGCCCCCTCCCTCCCCAAGAAAATTCTGTATTAGACTCTGCCTTACAGGGCAGACTGGCATATTGAGCACATACCCATTGATGCCAATGCGATGAATGCCACCACTAAGTGTGAAGCGTACCATCGTGCATACACAAGACACAGGTTTGAGTCGTGATGTCTTCCCTGGTCCGCTCTCACCCCCACTCTCCCTCCCCATGCTGATAGCTTGGCACCAGCAGAGAGTTGGGAAGCGTACCAAGGCAGTGGCAACACATAACGGGAAGATGCTGCCCTCTGGTTGGCATGGGGAAGGAAATGATGGCCGAACACTTTTAATGCGAGGCAACCAAATGGTTTCCTATCAACCTACTGGGTTGGGAGGCACAAGATTTTCCATTGGTACCTCTGCGTTTTCTTTGCCTGCTTCAGCCTTCCTGAGCTTTTGGCGGATGAAACATCTGGACAGCTGCCACTGAGAGCTAAATGTCTGGGATCGCTCACGTGGGATCGCTCGGCACATGGGCATCAGTTACCAATGTCGTGCCCCAAATACTGATGTGTAATGCTACAGTCGGACACAATGGAATATGGATGCAAAGGAGTGGGAAGAATATTCAGCTCCTCAGGCCTGTTTCATCGTTGGAAGCTTCGATTCCATTTAATCCACATTTGCTCCAAGCCCCTCGGCACACAACCTGACCAAAACTCTATTGATAACAGTCAAGAAATTATTAATTCAGCCTCAGTATCCACAGCCATTTGAGGGAGAGCGTTTATGATTTCTGTGTAAGAAACATTCAGATCCCGCTCCTAACGTAGCGCCAAGGTGAACATTCTGCTCTCGTGTTCTGGACTGTCCCAGGAAATAGACTCTTTGTATCTGCCCTATCAAACCCCTTAATCATTTTAAGTAACTCAATTAGACCGCCCGTCAGCCCTCCAAATGCAAGACAATACCAACAATAATGATACATGTCCTCTTAATTTGACCGTTTAATCCCCGATACCACTCTGGTGAATCTGCGCTGCATGCGCTCCAAGGACATTTTAACATTCCTGAGGTGTACAAAACTGAACACAGTGCTTCATCAGCTGGGGTGTGCCCAAGTCCCTGTACAACTGAAGTATCACTTCCTCGCTTTTGTGCTCTAATCCCCTCGGAAAAAAGGTCAACCTTTCGTCAGATTTGTTAAATTATTTTTTGTACTCATGTGCTGGCTTTCAGTGAGTTTTGTACATTGATATCCAAATCCCTTTGTTCATCCACAATCCCTAGTTTCTCACCATTAAGGAAGTCATAGATTATCATAGAATTTACAGTGCAAAAGGAGGCCATTCGGCCCATTGAGTCTGCACCGGCTCTTGGAAAGAGCACCCTACCCAAGGTCACCACATCCACCCTATCCCCATAACCCAGTAACCCCACCCAACACTAAGGACAATTTTGGACACTAAGGGCAATTTATCATGGCCAATCCACCTAACCTGCACAACTTTGGACTGTCGGAGGAAACCGGAGCACCCGGAGGAAACCCACGCAGACACGGGGAGGATGTGCAGTCTCCGCACAGACAATGACCCAAGCCGGAATCGAACCTGGGACCCTGGAGCTGTGAAGCAATTGTGCTAACCACAATGCTACCGTGCTGCCCAAAGTGTGCCTCAATCCTCAGCGTTCTGCCTCTTGATTCGCATACTGATCAGTACTTGGATTATTGCATTAGGGGAAGGGGAGACGAGGGACATACTTCACATTCTGACAGTCGCCTCATTGCGAATGTTTAAAATCATGCTCCTTAACCCTGTGAGAACTGGGAACATCTGAACACCATGTGCAAAAACAGAAGGAAATTACATCTTTATCTCTTGTTACCCAGAATATTATTGCCACACACTAGTGTGTGCCTTTGCACAGTCCTCAGACTTTACATAGTTTCTCATTATCACAAAAGTAATTTTGCAGATGATTTGCAAATAGGGTTTTGAAAGCCAATGACGTTTTTCAGTACTCATAAGAGGAGTGATTAAAGTTCATGAATTGACAGTTACTAGAGGGGAGATAGTTTGATTGTAGAGTCCAGTTGGTGCAGCTAATCTGTTGCCAGTTAAATCACAGCATATTGCAAAATGTTTGAAAAGGGCTTGAAGGTAAAATCGCCATCGTCCCAGGTGACCATAGGCTGCTTTCTGGCTGGTGATGATTTAACCTGAGGATCACCTCACCTCAGGTGAGGGGGCAGGATTGAAAAGGTGAGGCCTTCATGAATAACCTCAGCCGGTACAGGAATTGAACCCACGCTGCTGGCCTCGCTCCGCATCACGAATCAGCTGTCTAGCTAACCGAGCTAAACCGACCCCATTGAAGCAGAGGATGGACTGGATAATTGCATCAATCACTGTGCAATGAGCGTAGTGAAAGTTTTTGAAATAGTTGAGCCTAACATTCACTTTGGGATTGCCTGCCTGATGGTGTCACTAGGTGCAGGGATACAATACAAGGCATGGCTCTGATAGAGCCATGCAATGGACAGATAGGTAGCAATGGCCAAGGCCAAAGCCACACCCAACAGAAAATGTACTGGAGCGTGTTTCGTATTTGTTTTGAGAGGAGAGTTCAGGCACAACAGGTGGACTAGGAACCTCCAGCTATCTACAAGGAGAATGTTTGATTGCCTCCACAGAAACTAGTGTCTAGTTGGCTATCAGAAAACTGACCAATGTGATTTGAACCCATTAGATACTGGGAGCCCTAATTGAGCGGCAAAGCAAGCAACATAAATGGCAATAAGATGTGCGGGTGCACAGCTGTGCTTCTGTGGGCCAAGGTATGGATGCATTCCAGTGAATGGTGAATCACGCCCCCCATCCCACTCCACCCCATTCAGAGATTTGGCACTGCTGGCCTGTAAGCATATTCTAATTAATATTAAATGGATATATACCTCAAATCAATTGTATTGCTCTTTCCCACTGAACCTCAACTGAAGACAGCCCGATTGAGGAGTCAAAGTGACAGACTTTTCAAGGTTTTTGGGGGGCTTTTATATTTTCTCCCTTTTTATGTTTTGAATCACAATGTACATAGAGCATTGCCAAACTCAGAACTGGCTGATTTTCAGGCCTCTGCTTTTGTCACTTATCGGGTCTGATATTTACAGTGTAAATGAATGTTTTCTGAGTGAGTTTGATGATATAGTGCTCTGCAGGATTAGGAAAGTGGATGTGTGGTCTGCCTGCCTCTGTCTCGGAGTGTTTATCCCTCCCCCTTTTTCATCTTAGGAGAACATTTTTTTAAATATTTCTAACAGGACAAAGATTAGAAATCCATTTATTTGGAGTTCAAGTCTCTGGACCATGTTGGTTTAAATAAGATCGCTCGTTTCCTGACAAAAGTTTGAAAGCTACATGATTTATAATTTGACTTTAACAGGGAAGCAGCTGTTTAATGCATTGCTATTGACAAGAATTTGGCGACGGTTCTGATAGAACGAGATATTGAGCAGATCTCGGCTGCTACCTGCTGAACTTGCTCCCTCACATAACAAAAGGAAGGTGAGAATATCAGACAGCAACACTGGGATCACAGATTGGAGAGTGCAAGTAGTATGTGAATGGGTTAAGGGTCAATTTTTTCTGACAAGCCTTGTGCCCATCAACTGCATGGATTTGTGGCACAGTCGCCTTTGGGTTAGCGCTGATGGCCCTGACAATCTGGAGAAGGTTCCCTGCAACATCACATGTTGTCCCACGCCCTGATGGGTCATGAGTGAATGGTGCCATCAGATTGACCGCCAGTACAGTGGAAGATGTTAACATTGGCCTCAATTTCTCTCTACGCATTTTCTCGATGGTACAGGAGACACCAGGATGATATTCTGGATAATGCCTGTATGTAAAAAAGCAAATTACTGCAGGTGCTGGAATCTGAAACCAAAGAGAAAATGCTGGAAAATCTCAGCAGGTCTGGCAACATCTGTAGGGAGAGAAAAGAGCTAACGTGCCTGTATGTGTTGATCAAGAGATGATATTTCATGGGACTGCTCTGAAATTAATGAATCGGCTGCAACATCAGCCGTTGAATGTAGAGCAAGGATTACAGTTTGCCCCAAGTTCGCGAAGAGAATCTTTCTGAAGCCATGTCTCGGCTTAATTACCCTCCCTGACCCCCTTCAACCCACGCCCTTCCCGCAAGGATTACTCATCCCCTCGCACCGTCTCTGTTTCAGTTAAGCGTGGCAGTGATGGGTGAGTGGGTTATGGTGGAAGCGTGAGCTACCCGCAGCATGGACTGTTTGAGTCATCAGTTGGATTCTTGGCGCCAAGTCACTGCCGTGAAAGGGCATGTCATCCAGAGGAAAACACTTTGGAACCAGTTTGGTTGCTTGAGTTAATGTGGAGCCAATGCTGACTCTTACTTGGGCTTCAACAGTAATTTAGTTCCTGCACCATTGAATATTCATGTTTATTTATTACCAAAGTTCTGTGGTGCATTTTCAGCCATTGGCACCACCAGAAAGCCAACTGTACCTGCAACACTGAATATGGCACAAGTCCCATTTGTACCTATCACTGATTGCCCAGTAATTCGGTCCAATGCTACCTGCAACCACAGGACTCTACTACCATATCTTCATACTGTTTATACACCACATTATTAGCAGAGTCTATGTACAAAATACTAATGGGGCTTAGTTTTGTGGGTACACAACAACTAGGCGGAGTTGACTCTGGGTCCATGGAGTTCATCAATGTCTGGATAATGGCATGGTTTGTGGGTTCTAAGTGAGACCGAAGGGGAAAGTCACAAACCCCCTCACAGTGATAAGCCTCATAGTCCAATGGAGCAATAATCCAGTCATCCCAGCCCATCTCCTTGAAGTTCACATGGAGAGGTCTTCTAGTGCACCTTGGCTTGGCCTTCTTGCCTTTCGCTTGGCGGGATGAGTGAGGGGCTCTTCTCTTCCTCCTCTGGTTGAACAGGAATTCATAAACAGTCTTGTCATCCTGCCCAGATCTGGCTTTGACTTCGTTGAAGAACAGGTCCCGTTTTTTGGTCCTACCAGACACCAGCAGAAGAGCTTTCTCTTTGGTTTGGCGACCTGCTCTGCCGAAACCCAAGCTTCTTAAATCCACTGTCCTTCCCCTGTCCAAGGCCTCCAGTTCAAAGCAAAGTTGAGTCAACTGCTGCTCCTTTCTGGACATTTTGAAGAGCTTCCAAATGTTGAAGACTTCCCATTTGGGCGCATCCAAAACGTCAACAGAGCGAGAGTCAAGTATGATTGGTTTCTGTCTGTCGGCGGGGCACTTGGATATTCTGAGATTGTACACACTTCCTGGAAGCCTTGCCCTCCTCGGATCAACTGGCCGGGTCCGCAGGATCCGTAGTTCTGCTCCCAATAACCCTTCCTTCTCCATAGCACTGATGTTGAAAATATACTTCTGCTTCCTCACATACGTGTGGCGATCATCTGAGAAAAGAGGAAATGAATAAGATATTCGAAAGGAATTAATAACCAAGAAAAAATATCATAAAGAATAAGACATACTAAAGTAAGTAGTTATATAGGTTAGGCTAATGGGCTGGTAAACTAAAGATAAGAAAAGTGAGCTCAATTTCCACCAAGACATTTTGAGGAGTTGAATGCTTCAGTTTAAGAACACCTAGAAATTAAAAAAAACTATTAACCATCATTAAAGAAATTGGATAAATAATTGCAAAGGAAACTGGTTTGCTGGACTTTGGGGAAAGGGCCTTGTAGTGGGGCTAATGGAATAGTTTTGTCATAGAGCTGGCATTGGCTCGAGGGGCTGAATGGCATTCTTGTGTGTGCTGTATGATCCATCCGAACACCACCCATTTGTGAAGCCAAAGGAATGCATTTTAATTGTGTTCGTACCAAAATCCATGATGTAAAGGAGAGCAGATATCGAGGGCTGGATTCTCCGCTCCCCTAGCCGCGTGCTTCTTGGTGGCACGCCGTTTGCTGGTGGCGGCATTCTCTCCTCCCGTCGCTTGTCAATGGGATTTCCCATTGAAACCACCCCAGCACTGCCAGGAAACCCATGGGCGGGGGTGTCGGCTTTGGTTTTCTGTGGAAGGACCTGTCACCTCAAATGTTTGAAGGCTCATGACCTACTCCAGAAATTTGATACCTGCACTGACACTTCCATGCAGCACTTGATGGAGTGCGGCAGAATCAGAGGCACGTGCCTGAATTCTCTGGCTGTTGCGATTCAATTTTCCCGCTGGCAGGGCACTACTGCCAGCAGGATTCCCGGCCGAGTGGGGTAGTAGCTTCAATGCGAAATCCCATTGGGAAGGGTCGGGAGTGTGGAATGCTGCTGGAAGTGAACACCGCACCTCCAAGAAACACACGGCTGGGGTAGCGGAGAATCCCACCCACTCCCTTTGGAATGGGTGTGAAAGTTCCCATGCCACAATTGGGAGAGCAGGAATTTCTCTTTTGCTGCGCCAGCAGATAGTCTGTCATTATCTGATTGAGATCTTGGCGTATGCAAATTGGTTGCCGCATCTTCCTCAATGACAACAGAGGCTACATTTCAGAAGTACTTAGTTGCCGGGAAAGTGGTTTGCGACGTGTTGAGCATGTATAAGCTGCCATGGGAATGTGAGTCTTTCATTTCGAGACCTTTTAACGCTTAAGAAATAAACATCTAAAAGGCAAAAAATGACATCTATAATTCACATGAAAGCTTTTTTGGGTCTGTTCCTATCTCTGACCACCAACACTGAGGCTGCCTTATCAAGCGGCTCATGAATAAAATATGTAGGAGAGCAAAGCAAAGACAAACAGCACTGAGGAGAAACAGAGAAGGAGAAAAAAGGCAGTGAAAAGTCTCGAATAATGATTCAAGCCACTAACCCACAGAGGTCCGAACACCATATGTAGCTCCCCCAAATCAACATCTGCAAAAGGTTTTGATGCAAAGAAATGATTACACAGCCGTGTGTTTATGAGTAAACTTGACTTAAAACACAAGGGCATGGTGAATATAGATGGTTTGCACAAACACGTGGACACATGAGCACAAGAATTAGGACCAAAAGCAGATCATTCGGCCCCTCAAACCTGCTCCGCCATTCAATAAGATCATGGCTGATCTGATTGCGGCCATAGCTCCACATCCCTGTCAACTCTTGACTCCCTTGTACATCAAAATCTGCCTAACTCATCCTTGAACATTTTCTATGGCTGGGCCCGCCACCTCTATGCAGGGAAGCCAATTCCACAGAGTAACCACCCGCCAGGAGAGCTACCAGGGTGCCAGCAGCACTGCCAGGCTACCAGGGACACTGCCAGGGTGCCAGGTTAGCAGTGCCAAGGTGCCCAAGTACCAGTTGCCCACACCAGGGATCGGGCCCAGAGGTGCCCCGTCCTTATGAGGTGTGTTAAGGGGAGGCTCGAGGGACCCCTTATCAGGTAAGTTGGGGTGTTGGGAGGGTCCGGAGGCTGTGGTGGGGTATCTTCACCAGACATTGTGTTGAACAAATATTGCCAAATAGCAGCCAAATGTCTTCCCTTGATGCCCATCCCCGCAGCCCATTCAAAGCTGCCACAGCCAAGCTCTCATTAGAAGCTCTGACAATGACAATATTCAAGTTGAACTGACTGTGGTGAATGTATTTCACCTAATGCATGAGCTGTCTGTACTGTCTGTATAATGATGTGACCTGGAAGTGATGATACGGACTACTTCCAGGTACTGCACTGGAACCCCGGTGGGCTCTGCCTCTGGCTCCGCCCTCACCGGGGCCATATATAGTCCGGCCACCTGTGGGTGGCACTCATTTTGTACAGCCGACTCTGGCAGGCGAGTTCATGGATATTAAAGCCTAATGTTCGCTCGTTCTCATGGTCTCACAGTGAATTGACGGTATAACACTAACCCTAAAGTATAGTCAGCAGTAGCACAGTCAGACGTCTTTGTAATAATCCTGATAACAATCCCATCACACAGGATCTAGTGTGTCCATCCAGACAGACCATCAGTGCAATTAACACACGCGACTGTGTACTCTGCCAGTAGATGTCGCTAGCAGCATAGAAATGAAATGGCACAGAAGGGGGCTGTTCGGCCCACCTTGTCCATGCCGACCCAAAAACATCCAGGTGTCCTTTCTAATCCCATCTTCCAGCTGCCGATCCCGGCACGAACTGTGCGCCGCAGGATGCACACATGGACAGTTACGCCGGTGCCAACGCGCGCATGCGCAGTGGCCTCCTTCAACGCGCTGGCTCCAACGCAACATGGCGCAGGACTACAGGGGCCGGCGCGGAGGTAAGGAGGCCCCCCCAGCCACAGAGGCCGGCCCGCCCCGATCACGGGCCTGGCCACATCGGAGGCCCCCCCCCATGCGCCACCCGACCCTTCCACGCCGAGGTCCCGCCGGCCCAGAGCAGGTTAGAACGGCGCCGGCGGGACTCGGCTCTTTTCTTACGGCTGCTCGGCCCATCCGGGCCGGAGAATCGGCGGGTCGGCCGCATAAAGCGGCCCGCGACCGGCGCCGCGCCAACCACGCCGGCACCAACGGCGCCGATTCTCCGCTCTGCAGAGAACTAGGTGCCGGCGATGCGGCGGGGTGGCCCGTTCACGGGGTTGCTCCGGCCTGGCACAGGGCTGGGAGAATCCCGCCCCAGGTTCCTCCTGTCTACTCCACCTCTACCCCTCACATTGTGTGAACCTCAATCACGTCACCCGTCAGCCTTCTCTCTTCCAAGGAAAACAACCCCAACCTCTCCTCGGAGCTACAATTCTCCAGCCCTGGCAGCATTCTTGTAAACCTCCTCTGCACTCTCTCCAGAGCAATAACGTCCTTCCTGTAATGTGGTGACCAGAACTACACACAATACTCCAGTCATGGTCCCATCAGTGTCTTATATAGTTCCATCATTATATCCCAACTTTTGTACTCTATACATTTGCCAATGAAAGAGTGCATTCCATGTGCCTTTGCTACGACCTTATCTACCTGTATTGCCGCCTTTAGGGGCCTGTGCACTTGCACGACAAGTGGCGGGATTCTCCACCCGCTGCGCCACATTTCTGCCTCACCCCGGCGGCGGGATGCTCCGTTACGCCGGCCGGTCAATGAAATGAAAAAATGAAAATCGCTTATTGTCACGAGTAGGCTTCAAATGAAGTTACTGTGAAAAGCCCCCTAGTCGCCACATTCCGGCGCCTGTTCGGGGAGGCTGTTACGGGAATCGAACCGTGCTGCTGGCCTGCCTTGGTCTGCTTTCAAAGCCAGCGATTTAGCCCTGTGCTAAACAGCCCCTATGGGGGGGGGGGGGGGGGGGGGTTCCCGTTGTGGGCAGCCCCACGCCGTCAAAACGGAGAATCCCGCTGGCGGAGAATCCCGCCGAAGATCTCTCATTTCATCTCCCCCTTTCAGCATATTCCCATTTATTGTATATTCTCTTTTACTGCTTGACCTCCCTAAATCTATCATCTCACACTTATCAGAGTTCAGCTCCATCTGCCACTTTCCAGCAACCCATCTATATCATTTTGGAGCGTACAGCTATCCTCCACACCATCCACTACACGGCCAGTTTCGTCTGAAACTTCCCCAATCGTGGCCCCCACATTCAAGTCCAATTCGTTGACATATATAACAAACTGCAGGGGTCCCACCACTTGCGGAAAACCACTTTAAACAGCTTTCCATTCACAAGGCAGCCATCAACCATTCCCTTTGTTTCCTGTTACGAAGCCAACTTTCAGTAACCAGTAAAATTGAGGTATTTAAAATAATTAAAGAGAGGACCTATTTCTTCTGTTGGGGGATTCCAGAACAAGATGGGATATATGGGGCGAAATTCTCCGGAAATGGCGGGATGTCCGCCGACTGGCGCCCAAAACGGCGCAAATCAGTCGGGCATCGCGCCGCCCCAAAGGTGCGGAATGCTCCGCATCTTTGGGGGCCGAGCCCCAACCTTGAGGGGCTAGGCCGGCGTCGGACGAATTTCCGCCCCGCCAGCTGGCGGAAAAGGCTTTTGGTGCCCCGCCAGCTGGCGCGGAAATGACATCTCCGGGCGGCGCATGCGCGGGAGCGTCAGCGGCCACTGACGGCATTCCCGCGCATGCGCAGTGGAGGGAGTCTCTTCCGCCTCCGTCATGGTGGAGACCGTGGCGAAGGCGGAAGGGAAAGAGTGCCCCCACGGCACAGGCCCGCCCGCGGATCGGTGGGACCCGATCGCGGGCCAGGCCACCGTGGGGGCACCCCCCGGGGCCAGATCGCCCCGCGCACCCCCCCCGGAGCCCGCCCGCGCCGCCTTGTCCCGCCGGTAAGGTAGGTGGTTTAATCCACGCCGGCGGGTCAGGCATTTTAGCGGCGGGACTTCGGCCCATCCGGGCCGGAGAATCGCGGGGGTGGGGGGGGGCTGCCAACCGGCGCGGCGCGATTCCCGCCCCTGCCGAATATCCGGTGGTGGAGAATTCGGCAACCAGCGGGGGCGGGATTCACACCAGCTCCCGACGATTCTCCGACCCAGCGGGGGGTCGGAGAATCTCGCCCATGATCTTAAAATTAAGGATTGACCATTAAGTGCGTCAGTTAGCACTTCCTTCACACAAATGCAATTTGAGTGAGATATAGTTCTTGCAGCTAAAAGGATAAGGGATGTGGGGGGGAAGGTGGGATCAGGGTATTGAACTTGATGATCAGCCATGAGCATAATGAATGGTAGAGCAGGGTCAAAGGGCTGGATAGCCTCCTCCTGCTTCTATTTTCTATGTAAGTTTCTATGTAAGTTTAGTGGAAATCTGTAATTTCTTCTCCAAAGTGCTGTTGAAGATATTTTTAATGCAATCTTGGGGTGTGGGCACTTCTGGCTCGGCCAACATTTATTTCCCATCCCTAATTACCCTTGAGAAGGTGGTACTGAGCCGCCTTCAGGAACAACTGCAGTCGCACGGTGGCACAGTGGTTAGCACTGCTGCCTCACGGAGCCGAGGACCCGGGTTCGATTTCCGTCCCGGGTCACTGTCCGTGTGGAGTCTGTACATTCTTCCCGTGTCTGCGTGGGTTTCACCCCCACAACCCAAATATGTGCAGGGTAGGTAGATTGGCCGCGCTAAATTGTCCCTTAATTGGAAAAAAAAAGAATTGGGTATTCTAAATTTATTTTTATAAATGAACCACTGCAGTCCATGTGGCGAGGTACATCCACTGTGCTGCTAGGGAGGGAATTGCAGGATTTTGACCCAGCGGCATTGAAGGAATGGCGATATATTCCCAAGTCAGGAAGGTGAATGGCTCCGAGGGGAATTTCCAGGTGGTACAGTTCCCAGGTGTCTACTACCCTTGCCCTTCTAGATGGTAGTGGTCGTGGGTTTGGAAGAGTGCTGTCTATGGAGCGTTGGTGGGCTCCTGCAGTGCACCTTGTAGATGGTACACACGGCTGTGTCAATGTTGGAGGGAGTGAATGTTTGTGAATGGGGTGCCAATCAAGCGAGCTGACTTGCCCTGGGTGCTGTTGAGCTTCGTGAGTGTGTTGGCACTGTACCCATCCAGGCAAGTGGAGAGTATTCCATCTCACTCCTGACTTGTGACTTGTAGATGGACAGGCTTGGAGGAGAATTCACAGCCTCTGACCTGATCTTGCAGCCACAGAGTTTTTATGGCTGGTCATGATCAGTAGCTGGTCAATGGTAACCCCCTGACCTTATGATGGTGGGAAGGTCATTACTGAAGCAGCTGAAGGTGGCCAGTCTGAGGATACTAGCTTGAGGAACTCTTGTTGCAATGCCCTGGGACTGAGATGATTGACCTCCAACAACCACAACCCCCTTCCTTTGTGCCAGGCATGATTCAAACCAGTGGGGAGTTTTCCCATTGACTCCAGTTTTGTTAGGGATCCTTGATTCTATGCTCGGTGAAATGTGGTCTTGATGTCAACGGCAGGTCTCTCTCACCTCCTGAGTTCAGCTCTTTTGCCCATATTTGAACCAAGGCTGTAATGAGGCCAGGAACTGAGTGGTCCAGGAGGAACCCAAACTGAGCGTCCGTGAGCAGGTTATTGCTGAGTAAGGGCTGTCTGATAGCACTGTTGATGACTCCTTCCATCACTTTGCTGATGATTGAGAGTAGACTGATAGGGCGGTAATTGGCTGGGTTGGATTTGTCCTGCTTCTTTTGAGCAGGACACACCTGTTCAAGATTCCACATTTCTGGGTATATGCCAGTTTTGTATTTGTTCTGGAACAGATTGGCTAGCGGCGCAACTAGTTCTGGAACACAAGTCTTGTGGACTATTTTCGGAATAATGTCAGTGTCCATAGCCTTTGCAGTATTCAATGCCTTCTTATTATTACTGTGGAGTGAATGGAATTGTTTGAAGACTGACATCTGTGGTGCTGGGGACCACAATGTTTAGAAACATTCTTGTTACGATTGACAACTGCAGGGGCAGCACAGTGGCGCAGTGGTTAGCACTGCTGCCTCACGGCGCCGAGGTCCCAGGTTCGATCCCGGCTCTGGGTCTCTGTCCATGTGGAGTTTGCCCATTCTCCCCGTGTTTGCGTGGGTTTCACCCCCACAACCCAAAGATGTGCAGGGTAGGCGGATTGGCCACGCTAAATTGCCCCTTAACTGGAAAAAATGAATTGGGTACTCTAAATTTATTTTAAAAACAAGTAAAAATGATTGACAACTGCTGTCCACTTCACAATGCTAAGTGGTGTCACTTCCTCTTCTCTGGGGGTCTCTACTGGGGGACTCTGATGGGGTCTGGTGGGGGTCCGGTGGAGGGGGGGGATCTGGTGGGGGTGGGGTGGACAGAATTTGCACTGCTGGGGAGGGCAACCCTCCAATGGACTTTGGCAGCTCCTACCTTAAAGACTTACCCCTTTAGCCCACAGCGAGGTCCACCGCTCCAGGGCTATGCTGACAAATACCTGCCCCAATCCACGCCCACGTAAATCCAAGCCCAGAGGGCCGGAGAATCACAGAGACGTGAGGATTTAGGTGTTCAGCCTGTTAGTAGGATGCAAATGGGTCCATTTAGCCTATTTGCATCCTCCCACTGGCACGAGCCTCTACGCCGCTGCCAGCGGGGGACTGGAGCATCGGAGAGGATCAGCGCCTGGCACCCATCCCGTTTTTTTGGACGAGGCTGGATTCGCTCTCCGATCGTGGATCTCTCTGCCAGCCTCGGGCTGCAGAGAATCCAGTCCACAATCTGGAACTCTCTCTTCCGGAAGGCTGCTGAGGCTGGTGAACAACTGAAAATCTTGGCAAGAGTAATAAAGGATGAGGTGTCAAGGCAGGTGGATGGAGCTCAGCCTCAGGTTGGCCACAATCTAATAGAATGCTGGAGCAGCTTTGGTGGGCTCAATAGTTCGAGGGCTCACACATGGGTTGATCCAAGTAATGGCTTTGGAATTTTGTGGGTCCTGTCTAGAAAAGGCCTTAGGGTTTAAAATCCCAGGAGTGCCTGCCAAATTCTTTTTCAAAACATTACTTCCATTTTCTGGTCTTTTATGGCTTCACTGCCTCTCAGCTTCTCCAGCCTGGGGGTGTCCAGGTACAAGATCTGATGCCTCCAGCTTCTCTGTGATCTTTACCAGGGAGAGATAAGCAGGAAATATGCAGGAACGTGAGACCAAAGCCCCATTTATCCCCTCTCACATACATGGCTGCCTCTACTTGGTGTATAACTGCTCAGGGAATTGCTCCCTGGGTGTATATCATAGAATCACATAAGCATGGAAGGAGGCCAGGGAAAGAGCTGCTCTTTTCCTTAAAGATTCTATGATTCTGGGAGGGCCTACACCCTCACTCACTTAATCGGCTAGCACTCCTGCCAAAAAACATGTCTCCTGGAGTATAGTCACAAAGTATTTGCCCAAAGAGTTCAGTATCGGCTTTGATAAACGCTCCTTCCTCAGCATCGGCTTCAACAAGTTCTTTAAGCAGCATTCCCTGAACAACAATGGTTGGGAACATAAATGTGGGCGGCACGGTGGCACAGGGGTTAGCACTGCTGCCTCACAGAGACCCGGGTTCAATTCTGGCCTTGGGAGATTGTGTGGAGTTTGCACCTTCTCCCCGTGTTTCCTCCCACAGTCCAAAGATGTGCAGGTTAGGCGGATTGGCCGCGCTGAAGTGTACCTTAGTGTCCAAGGAGATGTAGGTTTGGTGGGGTTATGGGGATAGGATGTGGGGGTGGGCCTGGTTAGGGTGCTCTTTAAGGGGGGCGGTGCTGACTCGATGGGCCAAATGGTCTCCCTCTGCACTGTAGGAATTCTAAGGTCATAAGCTGTAATCGTAAGTGTGAAGTTGTCACTTGATCTTGTTGTCCTCCCTTGAATTAATCAGTGCTGAGTTATTAGGGAATCTGAGGAGAGTTATGATTTAAAACCATCATTAAAGTGGTCAACGAAACCTTACAAACACTTCTGTATTGCGCATCTAGGTGAAATGATGCTCAGTGGTTTGATTTTTACAGGAAGCTAGCACTCCCTGTGGTGATGTGTTATATTTTACCTTCTAATTGAGGAGACTCTGTTCACTAGTAAAACAAGCTGATGTTCGTTTGACAAAAAGCTGCAGTCAGCCCTTGGTAACAAGGCTGCAATTCTCAGGGGCGACATCAGAGAGTCTTGGCTGGAGACCACTGGCGTGTTTGTTTGTTGCGTATCGTCAGACGCGCATGTCTTCCCTTTGGGGAATAGTGGGGAAGGGTTGGAGGGGTTAGCAGGCTGATTACCAATCTGTTGAACAAGGTCATGAACACTGCTTTTGCGGCCAACTCGTCCTGGAGTGGGTCTTAATGCCGGAGCTCCCGAGCTCACAGGCAGGCCCGCAACCTGCGACCTCTACCCCACTGGCTGTGGAAGTAGCACTGATGCAATCTGCACACATTCCATCATTCTGGAGTAATAGATAAGTGCGAGAGAATCAGACAGACCATACCACAGTCTGAAGATGTCACCAACCACAGGAACAAACCATGGGAACATTATAGACCACGTCGCACTGTGTGGCCCATTAACTGAGTGTTGACACCAGGCCAGTTTTTGT
This sequence comes from Scyliorhinus torazame, assembly GCF_047496885.1. Lineage (NCBI taxonomy): Eukaryota > Metazoa > Chordata > Chondrichthyes > Carcharhiniformes > Scyliorhinidae > Scyliorhinus > Scyliorhinus torazame. The sequence goes on along the minus strand of NC_092714.1, from coordinate 266,640,716 downwards.
TTTCTGCTCTTTGGATTTTCCTTCTCCCCCCAAAATGTCCCCATTAAGACATTTACCACATGTGGTAAACCACAACTCATACATCTGTTACCATGGGAATACCAGGCATTTATTGTGGTTGTACCATTACTTTTCTTTCCTTCACTGGCAGTGTTCGTGGTGGGGCACGGATTCTGAAACCATTCAGACGTCCATCTCCAATATCGGGTTCTCTTGTTCAATTCAGCAACTCAACCTCGTCCACTCGCTTCCTCAGCTCTCGTCCTCACTGTCTTACGGTTGAATGAGTCACTGAAACCTAACATTCTTTCCCAGAACCTCAACATTGTGGATTTCTGTCCTTCCTTTAACTCCTGTCTCTCCTGAGCTACAGCTTTGGCAGCAACTTAATCAATGCTTTTTAATTTCCTCAGCTTCTCCCTGACTGTTTTCAGTCTTCATGTTGTCTTGTGCTGTGTCTTGACCCTTCACCCCAGTTTCTCAATGCAATAATATGTTCCTTTGCAATCTGACGCAGTTTGGCGGGAGTGCAGGAAAGGTCATTCAGTCCCATCAGCCATTTCTGCTTTTCAGTTAGACCATGGCTGATTTGTATTTTGACTCTCTCCCCCCACTTTGGTTGCATTGCCCTTAATACACTTACCCAACAAAAAATCTATCAATCTCGGTTCTGTCATTTCCAATTGTCTCCCAGCAATCAACATCCCGGGGGTTGGGGCAACACGGTGGCACAGTGGTTAGCACTGCTGCCTCACGGCACTGAGGTCCCAGGTTCGATCCTGGCTCTGGGTCACTGTCCATGTGGAGTTTGCACATTCTCCCCGTGTTTGCGTGGGTTTCGCCCCCACAATCCAAAGATGTGCGAGGGTAGGTGGATTGGCCACGCTAAATTGCCCCTTAAACGGAAAAAATGAATTGGGTACTCTAAATTTTATTTTTTTTAATTTTAAAACATCCTGGGGGTTCCCATTGACCAGACCCTGAGCTGGACCAGCTATATTAATACTGTGGCTACAAGAGCAGGTCAGAGGCTAGGAATCCTGGGGTGAGTAACTCACCTTCTGACTCCCCAAAGCCTGTTCACCATCTACAAGGCACAAGTCAAGGGTGTGATGGAATACTCCATACTTGCCTGGATGAGTGCAGCTCCAACAACACACAAGAAGGTCAGCACCATCCAGGACAAAGCAACCCTGCTTGATTGCTCCCCCTTCAGCAAACATTCACTCCCTCCAACATTGACGCGGTCGTGTGTACCATCTACAAGATGCACCGCAAGAACTTGCCAATGCTCCCTGGACAGCACTTTTCCAAATTCAAGACTACCGCCATCTAGAAGGGCAAGGCCAGCAGACACATGGAAACATGACCACTTGGAAATTTCCCTCTGAGCCATTCACTATCCGGACTTGGACTGCCGCTGGGTGAAAATCGTGGAATTGCCTCCATAACAGCAGAGAAGGTGTACCTACACCACATGGACTGCAGTGGTTTAAGAAGGCAGCTCACTACCACTTCTCCAGAACAACTAGGAATGGGCAATAAATGCTGGCAGAGAGAAAAGTGTCAAATGCATTAAAAAAGCTTCAACAGCTGTTTGGAGGAGGAACATAGAACATAGAACATTACAGCACAGTACAGGCCCTTCGGCCCTCGATGTTGCGCCGACCTGTGAAACCACTCTAAAGCCCATCTACACTATTCCCTTATCGTCCATATGTCTATCCAATGACCATTTGAATGTCCTTATAGAACATAGAAGTACAGGTTTCCACTGAGCTTTGTGCGAAGGAAATGCTAACTGATGCCTTTGATGGTCAGACATTACTTTTAAGGTTCTACACCCCATCTTGTTCTGGAATACCCCACCAGAACAAATAGGTCCTCTGTTTAATTATTTTAAATACCCCAATTTTACTGGTTGTGCTGGTGACATCTGCAGGCAGGGTACACAGTTGTGTGTGTTAATTGTATTGATGGTCTGCCTGGTTGGACACACTAGATTGGATTTTCCTGTGTGATGGGATTGTTATCAGAATTGTTGCAATGACATCTGGCTGTGCTTCTGCTGACTGTACCATAGGGTCAGTTCAATTTGAATATTGCCATTGTCAGTGCTTCGAATGGGCTGCAGGGATGGGCAACAAGAGAAGACATTTGGCTGCTATTTGGAAATATTTGTTCGACACAATTTCCGGCGGAGACGCCCTCTTTAATTGACAAAAGTTCCATGATGGATGAATGAAAGTTGAGCAGCAGTTCACCCCCCCCCATGCCAATTCAGTGCAGGGCCAGCCTCAGAATGTTTAAAGGCCCTACCAGGTCAGGCACGGTAAGAGAAAAAAACCATGGCCGGGATTTTTCGAGCCTCCCCGCCGAAATCGCACTCGGCACGGGGGCGGAGAGTGGGGCATCAGACCCGCAATCTCCGCGGACCAGACAATGACCGCCAGTCGCGCGAGCACGGTCAATGCGGCGCTGGTCGTGGGCCATTGAAAGAGGCACCCGCGGCGATTCTCCGCTGGCAGCTGGCCGAGTTCCCGCCGGCGTGGTTCTAACATGGTTCCACCCGGCGGGAGCTCGGAGTGGCGCCTGCTGCGGCCGCCCTCGTGGGGGTGGGGGGATATCCGTCACCTGGAGGGGTTCGCCAAGGCGGCAAGGGTTCCGATCCGGGGCCACCGATTGGCGGGTGCGGGCGATTTGTGGGGGGGGGGGTCTATTTTGTGGGGGCCAGCTTGTTGTGTGGACCGGCGGCCGGAAGTGCAGGGCCCCATATCGGCAGTCGGAGCTGCGCGGAGCACTCAGGCGCCCTGCTGGCCCCTTCAGGTAAGTGAACCGCTGGACCAAGGGACCCGTTAACGCCGGCGTGAAACGCTCCGGAGTTTACGCCGGCGTCGACAGTTAGCCGCCGTTTCGGAGATTCCCGGCCTCTCAATAATGCACTCAATGTGCCAAACATATCTGCCACTTGCAACCAACTCCACCCTCACTACGTTAAAGCGTCAACTTGAATTCTTCCCTCTGAGCTGTAGAAGTGTGGATTCAATCTTGATCAAGGTTTTAAGCATGTGATGTGGAGTCACAATGCATTGCAGTTAAAGGGAGTGCTGCTTTCTGAGATCCTGCTGGAATTCTCCGACTGTTGGGATTCTCTTTTCCCGCCGGATTCACACCCCCTGCCCACAGGCATCCCGGCGGTGCGGGGTGACGTCAATGGGAATTCCCATGACAACGGCGGGGGGACAGAATCCTACCACCGAGAAACACATTGCTGGGGGTCAGGAGAATCCCGCCCCCAATCTGCCTATTCCCATCCTGATCCAATGGCAGCCTTCAGAGAAGAGCAGGATAGCTTTCCTCATGTCCTGCCCAATGTTCATCCTCAACCAATGACCATCATAAAAAGGTTAACTGATTCGTTACCCCATTGCTTTGTGCAGATTGGTGCCATGTTTTCCTACGTAGCAACATTGACTACACTTCCGTTGGAATCTATTGCTGTAAAGTACTTGATGCCCCGAGGAGTGAATGGTGGACGGTGCTACATAAATGCACATTCTCTCATTCATGCAAATGGTTCCTTTGCTTACGATCAATATCCATAAAGAAGCATGATATCCTTTGTAGCCCCAAACTTCCATTCACATCTTTATTACATTGACTCCACACATCAACTCTCATGTAATGTAATGATTTGTTTCATGAGCCTTTTTAAAAATAAATTTAGAGTACCCAATTCATTTTTTCCAATTAAGGGGCAATTTAGCGTGGCCAATCCACCTGCCCCGCACATCATTTGGGTTGTGGGGAGAATGTGCAAACTCCACACGGACAGTGACCCAGAGCCGGGATCGAACCTGAGACCTCGGCGCCGTGAGACTGTAGTGCTACCACTGCGTCACCGTGCTGCCCTGTTTCATGAACCTTTTGACGTACTATCTAAGTCCTAGACCCTGGTACCATTTAAGGCCCACAAATTGATACATGGGTTTGACTGCAACTGGTCGTAACCAATAGCTACCTCCACTCCTTTGCATTCTGTTTAGAGGGGACGTGACCACAATTGCAATGAGAGGTGTTGGCCCCAATATTTCCCCCTCACCCCCTACAGCAGGAGGCATTGCAGCAGTTCAAGAAGGCGATGCACCATCACCTTCTTGAGGGCAATTAGGATTGGGTGATAAATGTTGGCCTAGCCGGCGATGTCCACATACTGTGAAGGAATAACGTTTAAAAAATTATCCTGGGGGTGTGGGGGGAGCAAGGCTATGGATAGAGAAGTAAAGGTTGGAGGGAGAGTGAATCACAATGTTACTGATCTCATAATAGATGTAACATCACTGCTTTGCTGTAACACACTCCAACCTAGCACCTTTTCTTCTCTAGATGGACACAGGGAGAAGCAGAGTAGAAAATTATTCTTTAATCCAGCGCCTTAGCTATACTTCCTCATTCACAATCTCCTTTCCAATCAACAGCCCTCAGATATTCCACCAGGGGACGGAAGAGTGAGATGACAGGGAGTGCATTGGGTAAAATATACAGAGGACAAGACATTGCAACAGGCAGTTCAGTCAACACACGCAATGGAGATCGTTGAGGATTTTTGATGCGAAAAGAGGTAAAAATCCAGGAACCCCCTCCTACCAGCACAGTGGGCGTGCCTACCCCGCACCACGGCATATTTTCCAGCCTCCATGGCAGCTCGCCATTGTTGTGGGCCAGGGATTAGAGAACCCCAAAGTGTATCATGGAGTTCACCTGACCCACAACTTTCAATAGATTGTGGTATGGGGAGCACACGGCCCACTCTACAGGTGTGGTAGAGCAGAAGTGGAAAAGTATTTTTTAAAGCAAAACAATGTTTAGTCTATGAACTCAAGTTAACCTTTTTAAAACATACCGTGAACGTCTTAGCAACCATTAATTCAAATACAACCCCCAAAGACTACAACACTAAGTAAACCTTTAAGCTTTCCTTTTTAACATCCATACGACTTAAAAACAAAACCTTTATCAGAAGCACATCAGGTTAAAGTCACTACTGAAAACATTTATAATTCTGAATTTACCAAATGGTCAAGAGATAGTCTTTTGATGGCAGAGAGAACAGCAGCCCACCTGCTTGGTCTGGCTTCAGCTCCAACACTGAAAACGAAACTAAAACACACCCTGCAGCCTGCTCAAAAACGAAAGTAAAAAGCTGACAGACAGCCCAGCTCCATCCACTCTCTGACATCACTGCAGTAGTAAACATCCATTTCCTAAAGGTACTCTCACTACAGATATTTATATACATGCCCATTTATAAACACCCATTTCTTAAAGGTACTCTCACCTGACCCCATTGGTTGGCGGCAGGATTTTCCGGGCCCGTCCATGTCTATGCCATTTTGCATGGCTCACATCTCCCACAGTGGGGGAGCCCGCCCCGGGGCAGGGCTGGAAGACCCCGCTGACAGGAAGGGCTAGAAAATCTCACCCACAGACTGCAGGGGTTGCGGAAGGCAATTCATCAGCACTTTCTCAAAGGCAATTAGGGATTGAAATGAACACTTTGCAAACACGCTAAAGAATATCACTGAACAAAAATGTAACCTCTTTCCATATCATATGGGTTTTTTTCTTTGCTGCCTGGTTGTTAGGTTCATTCTCCAGCTTACAAACATGAAACTTTCTGCAGCATTCACTGGCATTCTGAGTAATGCAGAGAGTTGGAGGGCATCAGACTGACCACTTGCAAGTAGCTTTAGGAGAGACGCTGGTTCGCTTGAGGAACAGGTCTGCTGTTTGACTGCAGTGTTAGTGGTACACTGCTGGACCAGAGAGGAAATAAATAACTCCAACATTTTGTAGTTATATGGTGCCTTCCAGGAACTATCATAGAAAAGTTGACACTAATCCACATAAAGAACGATTAGGACAGATGATTAAAAAGCTTGTTCACAGAGGTGGGTTTTACTGGAAAGTGACCTTGCCTGGTGGAGAGGTTTATTGGGGAAATCCCCGAGCTCAGGGGCTTGGCAACTGAAAGCATTGCCACTCCTGATAGACTGATTAAAATCGAGGATGCTGAAGGGGCCAGCGTCAGGAACATGGAAGGTTGTGAAGAGGTTACACAGATCGAGAGGAGTGAGGCCAGGGTGGGACCGCAAAACATGGTGGAGTATTTTAAAATGGAGGCATTGCCAAACCATAATAATCTTTATTGTCACAAGTAGGCTTACATTAACACTGCAATGAAGTTACTGTCAAAATCCCCTAGTCACCACCTTCTGGCGCCTGTTTGGGTACACAGAGGGAGAATTCAGAGTTTCCAATTCACCTAACAAGCACGTCTTTCAGAACTTGTGGAGGTGGGCAGCACGGTAGCGTTGTGGGTAGCACAATTGCTTCACAGCTCCAGGGTCCCAGGTTCGATTCCGGCTTGGGTCACTGTCTGTGCGGAGTCTGCACATCCTCCCCGTGTGTGCGTGGTTTCCTCCGGGTGCTCCGGTTTACTCCCACAGTCCAAAGATGTGCGGGTTAGGTGGATTGGCCATGATAAATTGCCCTTAGTGTCCAAAATTGCCCTTAGTGTTGGGTGGGGTTACTGGGTTATGGGGATAGGGCGGAGGTGATGACCTTGGGTAGGGTGCTCTTTCCAAGAGCCGGTGCAGACTCGATGGGCCGAATGGCCTCCTTCTGCACTGTAAATTCTATGATAATCTATGAAACCGGAGCACCCGGAGGAAACCCACGCAGACACGGGAAGAACATGCAGACTCCACACAGACAGTGGCCCAAGCTTGGAGTCGAACCTGGGACCCTGGCGCTGTGAAGCAACAGTGCTAACCACTGTGCTACCGTGCTGCCCAGGAGTCAGAATTTGTGTGATGGACACCAAACTTGTCCACTCATGGTCTGGACCATTAGCGTGACCAGCGATAATTGTAACTGTCCTGGGGATGATACCACAACTGAGCCCAATGTCTCCTCCATGGTATTTTCAATGGGATTCACTGCAGTTGTGGACAATCGGTTCTGCTCTGGTTCCTTTTTGTTCCCAAATTCAGGGACATGAGGGTCGATTCTATTCCTCATCCCCTTACTCCAACTCATGTAAGTTAACCCACTGCAGATGAATGGCGAAGTCTGTAACACGAGTGGTCTGAACGCATCAGTCCCAGGAACATCCAAACTTTTGATTGACACTTTGCTGTGGGTAACAACAGAAATGTGGATTCTTGCGAGCAACGTTAGTGTCTAAACATATCAGGATCACATTCCCCTCTCTCTGCTATTTCAACACTTATCCATTTATAAGGAACAGTTTAATACCTCCATAAAAATAGCACGGGGAAATGATAACATTGCTCAGTGTAATTTCCAGACTGTTGTTAGCAAATTTACTGCTGTCTTTCCCATGGGAAAATTCCCTATTAACACTCACCGCCTTGGATCACACATGAAGAATGAGTACGAGGACCAGCTTGATAAATATATAAATGTCTCGCTGTAACTTTGACAGACAAATTACAGTGGGAAATCGGGCAAACATCCTCAGAAATTCTGCCTCAGTGCTTTGATTTTCTTTTTAAAAGATGGGATTGGAAACCAGAGAAGGAAAATGGAATGTGAGGCTTCTCAGACTGCGGAGTTATTAAGAACATGGGGGTGCCATTCACTTGCTCAGAGTTATCAGTAAATCATGTACCATTGGTGTTCAGGAGCATTTACAGGGGGGAATAGTCCCTATTGACATCACCGTCTATTTTTAGATTAACCCATTTTTGATTTCATTAATAATGAAATAAAGCTTTCCCCATTTTGTGTGTTTGTGTCAGAATGTAGGTGTCATTGGCAAGGTCGCTTATATTGTCGACTGTTGGTTGATTTTAGAAGGTAGTGGTGATTCTTTTTTATTGCTGGGCCAGCATTTATTGCCCATCCTTAATATTCCTTGAGGGGGCAGTTAAGAGCCAACCACCAGGGCAGCACGGTGACACAGTGGTTAGCATTGCTGCCTTCGGCACTGAGGACCCGGCCCCGGGTCACTATCCGTGTGGAGTTTGCACATTCTCCCCATGTCTGCATGGGTTTCACCCCCACAACTCAAAGATGTGCTGGGTAGGTGGATTGGCCACGCTAAATTGCCCCTTAATTGGAAAAAATAATTGGGTACTGTAAAAAAAATTTTTTTAAAAGAGCCAACCACATTGCTGTGGGTTTGGAGTCACATGTAGGCCAGACCAGGTAAGGATGGCAGATTTCCTTCCCTAAAGGATACTAGTGCAGCAGATGGGTTTTTACAACAATCGACAATGGTTTCATGGTCATCATTAGACTTTTAATTCCAGATTTTTATTGAATTCAAATGTCACCATCTGCACTGGCGGGATTCAACCCCGTGTCCCCAGAGCCTTACCCTGGGTTTCTGGTTTACTAGTCCAGGGACAATGCCACAATGGACCGTCTCCCCCGCCTCGACTTGAACCGATACTGTCAGTGTGGTGATGGTGTTCGTTGGGGCATAGCTGGGTTTCAAATCAGTGATTGTGAAGAAACGGAAGGATAGGTCCATAACAGGACCTGGAGGGTAAGTTGGGAAGTGACCATCAACAGATTCAAAGCCAGCAGTTTACAATTCAGAGGCATGTTACATCTGTGCATGGGAGCCTGTGATTGTGGGCAATATTTGGTTGTGATGGATATAATGACTCCTCATTGTTCTCGCTGTTAAGAAGCTCTTTGATTTTAAAATATTTGTTTTTGTTTTCAAATCCCTCCATGGCCTTGACCCTCCCTATCTCTGTAAACTGTTCCAAACCCACAACCCTTTGAGATCCCTACACATTTCTGATTCTGGCTTCTTGAGTATTCCGTACGTAAATCTGTTAGTGCCACTGCCAAAGTGCCACAAGGCCACTGTTAGTGGCCATGCCTTTAGCTGGCTGGGTCCCAAAATTAAGAATTCCCTCGCTCAACCTCTCTAACTTTCTCTCTCTCCCCTTCTTTAAAATTCTACTTCAGACCTATCTCTTTGACAGGGACACTGCAGATATTCGGCAAGGATGCTGTAATTTGATTGCATTTTGTTCAATGCAATTACAATCACTGACATTCAGATAGCACTTCTAATGTAATAAAATGTTCCAACGTGCATTTTAAAACAGAATTTGACACCGAACCACGTAAGAGATGGTCGGTGACCAAAAGGTGACCTCATGCCTTACAATCATTGGCTGGAGTTCTGCCCGTGCAGGGTGAAGGCATGTTTGCCAGGGCCAGTGGCTCAACACAGACGTGGAGCCACAAAATTCATGAGCGTGCAGTCATTGGAAATCGTGATGACGTAATTCCATCTGGAATATGACTGTTGGGTACACCACCTCACAGTCGCTCAATGCAAACTCTGCACGCTGACTCGTATGGCCAAGTTGAAAGCTTAACTTGTGTGTTCGTACACAAGTCCCCACGGCAGCAGCGCTGCCGGTGACTGATGCCTTGCTTTGCCTCGGAGGTGAGGTCCTTGGAAATTGAGATGCTACCCTTGATTACACTGCCCCTCGGGGCCGGATGGTCAGGTGAAGGGGCCAACAGTGCTGCGGCCATTAACCGGTGGTGTCGCACTAAAGGATTAATGATTGCAACATAATTGCTCCAAGTTTATCGGATGATAAATTTGTGGTTGATTGCCAGGAAATAACAGTCAGCACGTAATATAAATAAATATTATACACAAGGTACTAAAATTTCCTGAAATTCGCTCTTGAAAAAATAAACCAGCCATGCAGCAATCCAACGAGACCTGAGGTCAGGAAGCCCCCTCCTACATCACTGCCACTATCTACACCTGTGAATGCCAGGCGGTACACTGCAACATGCTGTTAGGCAAAGAACACGAAAGGCGTGAGCAAGGGCCCCCTCTCATTCAGTCCAAGGCGGTAAATAACTCTGTGTTCCTCCAATCCTGGTTTCTGCAACATATCAATTTGTGTTGCTCCAACATTGGCAACCACACCTACCACTGCCGAGATGCCAAGATCTGGAATTCCGACCATAAACTCTGGAATTCCCTCCTTAAGTTCTATAATTCCCTCCCTGAGATCTGGAATTCCCTCCCTAAGCTCATCTAGATTTCCCTTCCTAAGCTCTGGAATTCGCTCCCTGAACCTCTGTGCTTCTTGCTCTTCCTTTGACACCCCTTGAACCTCAACGCATTGACGAAGCTTTTGGTCACCTGACCTAAAGTTCCCTTATATGGCCCGGTATCAATTAGTTTTTGGTAGGATAATGGTCCTCCAAAGTGCCTAGGTATATTTCACTACATCAGAGATACTGTATGATGCAAATTGTCATTGTCGTTGCATTCAATCCCCTCTTAGCCACCTCAATATAATCTGTTAGATCATGAGAAGATTGAGGTTAGCAGGAGTGGCATTTGCCTGACAAGAACCTGAGAGCAAAGGTTCAGTTTGGGGCAACCACATTTTATTAGACGATGATACTGGCTAACACCAACTTAATGTGGAGTCAAATCCACGCACGCACAATTGTAAACAAGGTATTTTTGTGACAGGTAATATAAAAATATTTGGTCAAATGACCAGGGGATCACCGTTGCGTGGGACCTTTCAATCTGCCTTCTTTGCGGTGTTCCAACTGACCCCTGGCTGCGTTCGATTTCGGGGGGTTGCACAGTCCTGCCAGTGCCCGCTAGGCAGGGGCAAGACTTGGGGGAGGTGGGGTTGAGTTTCAGATTTAGCTGTGTTTCTGCCCCCTTCCAGACTGAATACAAATGTTTTTGTTAAAAGTGCCGTGAATGCTACCACTCTGGAAATCAATCCTGACTATTATTTAAACAGGGAAAATGTCTTGTTCCTGTCAATCAGTTCATCCTTCCTTCCCCATTAGCTTTACTCATGATGTAAGTGCTCTTAGAGATGATGACATTATTTGCTCCTGTTTATGATAACCCTGTAAAGGTTTGTTGAACAGCCCTCATGGCTGCTGCTGCCTTTCAACGCCTTCCTTATTTCAATTATTTTCTTGGGATGTGGGTCAGCATTTATTTGGATCGGATTGGATTTATTGTCACGTGTATTGAGGTACAGTGAAAAGTATATTGTTCTGTGTCCAGCCCTTGAGAAGGTGATGGTGAGTTGCCTTCTTCAACTGCTGCCGTCCATGTGGTGTAGGTACACCCACAGTGCTGTTAGGGTGGGATTTTGACCCAGCGACAGTGAAGGAACGGTGATATATTTCTAAGTCGGGATGGTGAGTGACGTGGAGGGGAACTCCAAGTGGTGGTGTTCCCAGGTATCTGCTGCTCTTGTCCTTCTGGATGATAGAGGTCACAGGTTTGGAAGGTTATGGGCGGGATTCTCCTTCCTGGGACACCCGGATCGCAATCCCTGATGGGACGGAGAATCGGACATCAAGGCAAAATCCGGATCGACGTCCGGTGCCAACTCAGATGAACGAGGTCCACGCTGCACGCCAGCGGGAGCATGTTAATAAATGCAAATGTGTCTTAATGACCCGGTGCCCTATGCTCCAGCCTTCCATGATTCTCTGGTCCCCACACGTGGGAATCACGTGAATGGGGATCATTTGTGGCCTCTACCAGCGTGGCCCTGGTGTGGTGGACCTTGTGGTGGGCCAAGGGGGTAGTTATTTAAGGTAGGTGCCCCAAAGTCCATTGGAGGGACCGCTCCTCCCAAATGCTCCCCATCCCCCAATCAGACTCCCCCCCCATCAGATCCCCCATGAGACCCCCTATCAGAGACCCCACCAAGCCCCCATCAGAGAATCCCACCAGATCCACAATTAGATACCCCCATCAGACACCCCATAACAGAGAACCCGCCCCCCCCCCCACGCTTAATAGAGACCCCCCTCACCAACATCAGTCATCCTTGCCTGGAAGCTAAAGTGCAGTCCAGGCAGAAACAGTGAAAAAAATCCTTGCTTTTTCACCTACCTGTCCCTTACACCTCCTGCCTCAGACATATGTCTAGAGAGTAGCAGCTGTAACTTCATAGAAAACCAAAATCATGTCACAAGGTTCTCTCATATGTGTGTGTGTGTGGGGGGGGGGGTATTCTCTGTTATGGGGGTGATGCCTGATATGAGAGGTTATCTGATATAGAGGGGGGTTCTCTCTTATGTGGGTTCTCTGTTACGGGGGGTCACTGAAATGGGGGGGTTCTCTGTTATGGGGGTCTCTGATATGGGGTTTCTCTGATATAGGAGCCTCTGGTAGATGCCTCTGGCGGGGGTCTCTAGTGTGGATCGGTGGTGGGGGTCTCTGGTTGGGGAGGTCTGGTGGCGTTCTCTGGTGGGGGTCTGTGGTGATGTCTCTGGTGGGGGGTTGGGTCACCCTCATGCTTGCGTGCTGTGGGGGGGGGGGGGGTGACAGTGACCCAGCAATTCCTGTGGTCGGTGTGGGGGCAGGATTTTGCATTGGGTGGCGATGGGGGGGGTGCAGCCGCCGGTCCTCGCTATTGGGTCACCCACTCAAAATGGCGGCACGATAGCAGGATTCAGAATGGAATCCCCTCCGTCCCCGCCATGCTCTAGGTTCACATGGCTGGGAGAGTGAGTCGCTTTTGGGAGCCGCTCCCAGCGATAGTGGGAACCTAAAGTGATTCAGCTCTGGCGGGAGTACATGGACTCAAGCGGCAGAATAGGATTGATTGGCTAATTGGCCTCGCCCTCTGTTCCTCAATATGTTTCAAAGTTCTTTAAAACCAGTGAAGCATATAAGTGGAGTCATTATTAGAATTTAGGGAAAACAGCATCCAATCTGTGCACAGCAAGCTCCCACAAAACATCAATGTGATTATGAGCAGATTGCCTGCTTTCTTTAGTGTTGCTGATTATGGGTTAAATATTCCCCGGACACCAGAGATAATTCCCCTGCTCCTCTCCCACATAGTTTGATGTGGAGATGCCGGCGTTGGACTGGGGTGAGCACAGTACGAAGTCTTACAACACCAGGTTAAAGTCCAACAGGTTTGTTTCGATGTCACTAGCTTTCGGAGCGCTGCTCCTTCCTCAGGTGAATGAAGAGGTCTGTTCCAGAAACATATATATAGACAAATTCAAAGATGCCAGACAATGCTTGGAATGCGAGCATTAGCAGGTGATTAAATCTTTACAGATCCAGAGATGGGGTAACCCCAGGTTAAAGAGGTGTGAATTGTACCAAGCGGGTCTTCAGGACGGCCTTAAGGCGGCCTTCAGGACCCGCGACAACGCAGAATCGCCGAGCAGAAACTTATAGCCAAGTTCCGCACACATGAGTGCGGCCTCAACCGGGACCTGGGATTCATGTCGCATTACATTCATCCCCCACCATCTGGCCTGCGAAATCCTACCAACTGTCCTGGCTTGGTACAATTCACACTTCTTTAACCTGAGGAAGGAGCAGCGCTCCGAAAGCTAGTGACATCGAAACAAACCTGTTGGACTTTAACCTGGTGTTGTAAGACTTCGTACATAGTTTGATGGAATTCTTAACATTCAGCCATGCGGGCAGGGCCTCATGTTAACATTGCATCTGAGCATCCAGTGTTTGCGTCAGATTCTCTCAGAAGGAAAATAGATCATTTACATGTTGGTACAGTCGAGAAGTTAGATAACAGAGGAGCAGGAGGCAGAATCTGTGTAAACCACAGAAGCACAGAGTTAGGTGATGTGCCAGCAAGTTCCTACTTCCCATCACTGGGAGCTGGATTCGGGTGGGGAATGATGTGAGGAGTGGGTTTAGAGAGATAGGTTAAATACTTGACAGCAGGTTTGAGGGATTAGCTGACCCTGTTCTGTTCTGTTTTTCTAAGCATGCTTGTAACTATGGATGAGATGCAAAGAAAATAATTAAAGGACCCACGCTGAATAAGTAGAAAAAGGTGATTTTCTGGTGGAGGTTGAGGGTATTGCTGAATGAATGCTTTACATCTGTCTTCACTAGGGAAGAGGATCAGACCAATCTAGCAGTAAAAGGATGAGGCGGTCGGGATATTAGAAAGGATAAAAATAGGAAGATTTACTGAAAGTGTTGGCAGGTGTTGAAGTGGAAACATTACCCGGTCCACTTGGGATCCATCCTAAATCACTGAGGGAAGTCTGGGCAGAAATTGCTCAGCTGCAGTCGCAATATTCCAAGCCTCCTTGGATATGGGGATGATGCCAGAGGTCTAGAGGATTGTAAACTAACCACTCTGCTTAAACGACAGGGGAGAGGGATAAATCTGGCAACTACAGGCTTCAGCATAAACCCAGTGGTCGGGAAACTTTTGGAGGCAATAATCAGAAACAAAATTAATTGATCTTTGGTAAAGTGAGGGTTAACAAATGAAAGTCAGAATGGATTTGGTAATGGCAAATAATGACTAACCTGTTTGAGTTCCTCGATAGAGTAATGGAGATGGGTGAAGAGGGTGGTGCAGTTGATGGAAAGCATTTGACAAAGTGCCACATAATAGACTTGTTCACAAAGTTAAAGACCACGGGAATAAAGAGACACGGGCAGCTTGGATACAAAATTGGTCAAGAGACTGGAAGCAGAATGGTTGTTTTTGAGATCAGAAAGAGGTTAACGCTGGTGTTCCTGGGAGTTGGTATTAGCATCACTGCTTCTTTTGATAGATTATGGGCGGGATTCTCCAAAAACGGCGCAAATCAGTCCGGCATCGCGCCGCGGCAAAGGTGCGGAAGTCTCCGCATCTTGAGCGGCCGAGCCCTAACCGTGAGGGGCTAGGCACGCGCCGGACTGATTTCCGCCCCGTCAGCTGGCGGGAAAGGCCTTTAGTGCCCCGGCAGCTGGCGCGAAACTGACTTTGCCGGGCGGGGCATGCGCGGGAGCATCAGCGGCCGCTCACGGCATCCCCGTGCATGCGCAGTGGAGGGGGTCTCTTCCGCCTCCGCCATAGTGGAGACCGTGGCAAAGGCGGAAGGAAAAGAGTGCCCCCACGGCCCAGGCCCGCCCGCGGGCCGGTGGGCCCCGATCGCGGGCCAGGCCACCGTGGGGGCACCCCCCGGGGCCAGATCGCCCCGCGCTCCCCCCCCAGGATCCCGGGGCCCGCCCGCGCCGCCTTGTCCCGTCGGTAAGAAAGGTGGTTTGATTCTCGCCGGCGGGACAGGCATTCCAGCAGCGGGACTTCGGCCCATCGCGGGCCGGAGAATCGCCGGGGGGGGGGGGGGGGGGGGGCCGCCAACCGGCGCGGCGCGATTCCCGTCCCCGCCGAATCTCCGGTGCCGGAGAATTCGGCAACCGGCGGGGGCAGGATTCACGCCAGCCCCCGGCAATTCTCCGACCCGGCGGGGTTCGGAGAATCTCGCCCATGATCTGGACAGAGAGGGGCATAATTTCAAAGTTTGCAGATCAGACAAAGATCTGAAATGTATTAAACAGTGAAGAACACATTCCAGACTTCAGGACAACACAGGCTCGTGAAACGGCCCAACATACGGCAGATGAAATTTAAGGCAGGAAAGTGTGAAGTGATACCAGTTGGTTGGAAGAATTAGGAGAGGCACTATGAACTAAATGGTGTAATTTTAAAGGGGGTTCAGGAACAGAAACATGACAAGATATGTACACATGTCTTTGAAGGTGGCAGTTCACCATCCCCAGGAATCTCCCAGGAACTGCCTGCTCAAATTGGCAAGGCAGCGGCAGTCCCCAACATGGTTGCTGCCTTTCTCCTCCACTGATACCACACAGGCAGCTCCTGCCTCCTGAGTGCTGAACTAGACTCCTGGCCAATAAGGAACGTCATGTCACGAGACTGGTG
Source organism: Scyliorhinus torazame (assembly GCF_047496885.1). Taxonomy (NCBI): domain Eukaryota; kingdom Metazoa; phylum Chordata; class Chondrichthyes; order Carcharhiniformes; family Scyliorhinidae; genus Scyliorhinus; species Scyliorhinus torazame. Next base: position 266,624,934 of record NC_092714.1, on the reverse strand, counting down.
CAGCCAGGGCACTGGGTTGGAACCGAAAATTCATCCAGGCGTGAGTTCCTGACCCAGCTTTTGAAAATCCGGCCCCCTGGATTTGTCCCGTCCTCAGGAAAATCCAACATTTGCTTAGGGCAGGTACACAAAAAACTCCCAGGACCTCCCATCCCCACCACGACCAAACGGCTTGAGAAAGCCAGAAAGAGGGAATATCAACCAGGGACACAGGAGAGATTAGTTGTGAAGAGTTCCAGAATTGAACGGCCGACTGTCTAATGTCACAGGAAAGAAATAATCCCTTGGTCGAAGTAATGAAGTAGTGAATCTGTGCTGGCCGGAGAAGACAGGGGTGGTTGGAAGAAGTTCTTCTGACACATTTCATTGTAATGATCTGTGTGGCACTACCACCGTGCTAAATGGGGTAGACTTCGAACAGATCCAGCAACCCAAGACTCGGCTGCCATCAGCAGCAGCAGAATTGTATCAATCACAATCTGTAACCTCATGGCCTGGCACATCCCCCACTCCACCATTACCACCCAACCAGGGGTTCAACCCCGGTTCAATGAAGAGTGCAGGAGAGCGTGTCAGGAGCAACATCAGGCTTACCGAAAAACGAGGTGTCAACCTGGAGAAGCTGCAACACAGGACGACTTGTGTCCCAAACAGCATAAGCAGCAAGTGATAGACAGAGCTCAGCAATTCCACAACAAACACGTCAGATCCGAGCTCTGTAGTCCTGCCACACCCAGTAGTAAATGGTGGTGGACAATTAAACAACTCACTGGAGGAGGAGGCTCCACAAATATCCCCATCCTCAATGATGGAGGAGCCCAGCACATCTGTGCAAAAGATAAGGTTGAACGATTGGCAACAATCATCGGTCAGAAGTGCCGAGTGAATGATCCATCTCGGTCTCCTCAGGAGGTCCCCAGCATCACAGATGTCAGTCATCAGCCAACACGATTCACTCCACATGATAGCAAGAAACGGCTGGAGGCACTGGATACTGCAAAGGCTCTGGGCCCTGACAATATCCCGATAATAGTACTGAAGACTTGTGCTCCAGAACTTGCACCGCCCTTAGCCAAACTTTTCCAGTACAGCTACAACACTGGCATCTATCCAACAATGAGAAAGGTTGTCCAGCCAGGTCCTGTACACAAAAAAACAGGAAAAACGAAACTTGGCCAATTGTCGTCCCATCGGTGAACTCTCGATCATCAATCAGGCGATGGAAGGAGTCATCAACGATGCTAACTAGCAACACTTGGTCAGGCAGCACAGTGGCGTAGAGGGTAGCATTGCTGCCTCACGATGACGAGGTCCCAGATTCGATCCCAGCTCTGGGTCACTGTCCGTGTGGAGTTCTCCCCGTGTCTGCGTGGGTTTCGCCCCCACAACCCAAAGATGTGCAGGGTCGATGGATTGGCCGCGCTAAATTGCCCCTTAATTGGAAAAAAAATAATTGGGTACTCTAAATTTATTTTAAAAAGAATAGAATCACTTGGTCACTGATGCTCAGTTTGGGTTCCTCAGGGGCCACTCAGCTCCTGGCCTCACTACAGCCTTGGTTCAAACATGGACAAAAGAGCTGAAACTCCAGAGGTGAGGTGAGACTGACTGCCTGTGACATCAAAGCATTTGACTGAGAGTGGTATCAAGGAGCATGAGCAAAACTGGAGGAAATGAGAAACAGCTGGTTGGAATCATACCTGGAACAAAGGAGGATGGTTGTGGTTGATGGAGGCCAATCATCTCAGCTCCAGGGCACCACTGCAGGAGTTCCTCAGGGTAGTGTCCGAGGCCCAACTATCTTCAGCTGCTTCATCGATGACCTCCCTTCCATCATAAGGTCAGAAGTGGGGATATTCGCTGATGACTGCACCATGTTCAGCACCATTCACGACTCCTCAGATAATGAAGCAGTCCGTGCCCAAATGCAGCAAGACCTGGACAATAACCAGGCTTGGACTGATAAGTGGCAAGTTACATTTGTGCCACACAAATGCCAGGCAATGACTATCTCCACTAAAAGAGAATCTAACCCCCACCCTTTGACTTTCAATGGTATTACCATCGCTGTAACCCCACATTCAACATCCTGGGGATTACCATGGATCAGAAACTGAACTGGATTTGCCATATTAATACTGTGGCGACTAGAGCAGGTCAGAGGCTTGAATCCTGTGGCAAATAACTCACCTCCTGGCCCTCCAAAGCCTGTCCACCATCTACAAGGCACAAGTCAGATGAGTAATGGAATACTCTCCACTTTCGTGGATGAGAGCAGCTCCAGCAACACTCAAGAAGCTCAACACCATCCAGGAAAAATCACCACCTTGATTGGCATCCCATCTACAAACATTCACTCCCTCCCCCATCGACGCACAGTAACAACTGTGTGTACCATTTACAAGATGCACTTCAGGGACTCACCAAGCCTTCTTAGGCAGAACCCTCCAAACCCACGCCCACTATCTCCTAGAAGGACAAAAACAGCAGACTCATGGGAACCTCACCACCTGGAAGTTCCCCTCCAAGTCACACACCATCCTGACTTGGAGAGATATCACCTTTCCTTCACCAGCACTGGGTAAAACCCCTGGCACTCCCTCCCCAACAGCACTGTGGATGTACCTTCCCACAATGGACTGCAAGGGTTCAAGAGGGCAATTCACCACCACCTTCTCAAGGGCAATTCGGGATGGGCAATGAATGCTGGACTAGCCAGCGACGCCCACATCCCATGGATGAATTAAAAAATAGTAATTCCGTGCATTAAAGTAAATGTGTAGGGTTCAGAGCAATATCTGACAGTGAGGAAGCCTTTCCTGAACTGGGCGCATGGGGTTTTACAGATCCATCCCTATTTCACCAGGTCGATCATCGATCGACAAGGATTTTATTTTTTATTTTTTAAGGAACATTACACAAAAGAAAAGATGAATGCATTTCCTGAAGAAGCAAATGAGTCCCAGCTTTGTGCCAAAATATAAATATACAAAGCATTCTGGATGGGGGAGAGTGAGTAATGGAGCTGTCAATTTATCCTTGGGTTCAAATGATTCATAAACCATGAGGAGGAACCTTCGAGAAGCTGTCTGAACCATGGTAACCTCATTATTCAATCTAGCCATTCATTATTATTCCAATCTACATCCATGGCTTTGTAAAATAAATCATTGTTCGCAGCATTTAAAATACAGTCAGTGCCAAGCAAAGAGGCTGTCAAACACAATCAGGTAAATCCCCTGATGCACCATCCCAATAATCAAGCTCTGACTGAGGTCAGAGGAACCAACGTCATTCTAATGTTCCCCATCACACCTTTCTTTGGACAGATCAACATTGGGAGCTCAGGTTCCCATGGCAGAAGGGTCATAGCTAGCGAACCCCTGGCAAAGGACCCAGAGGTGGTCCAAGGAAAACGACTTCTCTGGAATGACTGTTCAGTCATTTGGAAATGGAAAGCCTGCTCGGGTGACAGATGCCGATCCAATCGTAGCTTTCGAAAGAGAATGAATTGCTGAATACTTGAAAGAGAAAAATATTGCCCAAGGTCGCTGGGAAAGAGCAAGGGAGCCGCACTAACTATGTGGCCCGTCAAAGGAACCAGCACAGGGTTGATGGGTTGAGTGGCCTTCTTCTATCGCAGGATCATTCACCAGCTTTTCGGAGCTATCCGCCCACAGCTGAGCACTGGGGAAAGCAAAAGGAAACCCCAAAAATGTACCAGCGTCCTGAAAAGATGATCAAACAGAGAACCTGCAAGCTGTTCATAGTGCCATTAATGGTGCTGATGGTGTTGGAGGTGCAGCTCTTCCTGTCTGGCGTCACGTTCAGCTGTGCAATGTTAAGATAGGGTGTGGTAGTTAGAGCTAACCCAGTTACTAACCACAGCCCCAGTTTGTTACTTGCTTACTTACTAGAGTTAATGGCAACCACAAATGACCTCTGTTTCTGACCCCTTGATTACTTAAACTGGGAAGTGTATATGTATGAAAACCCATCAGACAGACACATTCAGCAATGTGAACTCGGTAACTCTCACCCTCTCACTGTACACATGAAGCATTGACAGCTCTGAGGGAGCACCCTATGGACAAAGAGTGGAGATGAATTGGAATGATAGTGTTATGGAGACAGAGCAAGATATTGGAGGGCCACTGGAACAGGGTATTCAGCGTGGTTGGGGAGGGTCTAAACTAATGTGGCAGGGGGATGGGAACCGATGCAGGGAGTTGGAGGGAAGTAAAACCGGGACAGAAACAAAAGGCGGTCAGGGGGAAAGTGTAAGGCAGAGAAGGCATACTCAAAAATCAAAAAGGGCCACAGTACAGGGTACAGTGACTGAGGAGAGCTCAGTGAATAGGCCCAGTAATACTAAAAGGAATAAAACGGGAAGTGAAAGTGAAGCAGCAGGTTATTAGATTAAGATATGGGTTCAACCATAAAGAAAATTAGAAGAAAAGTTGAAAGGAAAAATAACTTAGGAGAGGTTACTGGTCGAGGTGTTAAGATTCAAAACGGAGGTATAAAAGCCGACATAAGGGTACTTTATCTGAATGCTCGTATTATTCGGAATAAGGTAAATGAGTTGATGGCACAAATCATTGTGAATGACTATGATTTTGTGGCCACTACTGAAACATGGTTAAAGGATGGTCATGACTGGGAGTTAAATATCCAAGTGTATCAAACTATTCGGAAGGATAGAGTGGATGGTAAGGGAGGTGGTGTAGCTCTGTTATTTAAGGATGACATCCAGGCAGTAGTGAGGGTTGACATCGGTGCTATGGAGGATAAGGTTGAATCCATTTGGGTGGAAATCAGGAATAGTAAGGCGAAAAAGTCACTGATAGGAGTAGTCTATAGGCCACCAAATAGTAACATTATGGTGGGGCAGGTAATAAACAAAGAAATAACTGATGCATATAGAAATGGTACAGCAGTTATCATGGGGGATTGTAATCTATATGTCGATTGGTTTAACCAGGTCAGTGAAGGCAACCTTGAGAAGGTGTTTATAGACTGTATCCGTGATAGTTTCCTAGAACAGTATGTAATGGAACCTACGAGGGAACAAGCAGTCCTAGATCTGGTCCTGTGTAATGAGACAGGATTGATTAACGATCTCACAGTTAGGGATCCTCTCGGAAGGAGTGATCACAATGGTGGAATTTAAAATACAGATGGAGGGTGAGAAGGTAAAATCAAACACTAGTGTTTTGCGCTTAAACAAAGGAGATTAGAATGGGATGAGAAAAGAGCTGCCTAAGATAGACTGGGAGCAAAGACTTTATGGTGAAACAGTTGAGGAACAGTGGAGAACCTTCCAAGTGATTTTTCACAGTGCTCAGCAAAGGTTTATACCAACAAAAAGGAAGGACGGTAGAAAGAGGGAAAATCAACCTTGGATATCTAAGGAAATAAGGAAGGGTATCAAATTGAAGGAAAAAGCATATGAAGTGGCAAAGGTTAGTGGGAGACTAGAGGATTGCAAATTAGAAAACGTGACACCACTGTTTAAAAAAGGAGGTAGGCAGAAAGCGGGTAATTATAGGCCAGTTAGCTTAACTTCAGTAGTAGGGAAGATGCTGGAATCTATCATCAAGGAAGAAATAGCGAGGCATCTGGATCGAAATTGTCCCATTGGACAGACGCAGCATGGGTTCATAAAGGGCAGGTCGTGCCTAACTAATTTAGTGCAATCTTATGAGGACATTACCAGTGCGGTAGATAACAGGGAGCCATTGGATATAGTATATCTGGATTTCCAGAAAGCTTTTGACAAGGTGCCACACAAAAGGTTGCTGCATAAGATAAATATCGCTGGCGTTAAGGGTAAAGTAGTAGCATGGATAGAGGATTGGTTAATTAATAGAAAGCAAAGAGTGGCGATGAATGGGTATTTCTCTGGCTGGCAATCAGTAGCTAGTGGTGTCCCTCAGGGATCAGTGTTGGGCCCACAATTGTTCACAATTTACATAGATTATTTGGAGTTGGGGACCAAGTGCAATGTGTCCACGTTTGCAGACGACACAAAGATGACTGGTAAAGCAAGAAGTGTAGAGAATACTGGAAGTCTGCAGAGGCATTTGGATAGGCTAAGTGAATGGGCTAGGGTCTGGCAGATGGAATACAATGTTGACAAATGTGAGGTTATTCATTTTGGTAGGAATAACAGCAAAAGGGATTATTATTTAAATGATCAAATATGAAAACATGCTGCTGTGCAGAGGGACCTGGGCATCCTAGTGCATGAGCCGCAAAAAGTTGTTTTGCAGATGATTAAGAAGGCAAATGGAGTTTTGTCCTTTATTGATAGAGGGATGGAGCTTAAAACTAGGGAGGTTATGCTACAATTGTATAAGGTGTTAGTGAGGCCACACCTGGAGTATTGTGTTCAGTTTTGGTCTCCTTACTTGAGAAAGGACGCACTGGTGCTGGAGGGTGTGCAGAGGAGATTCACTAGGTTAATCCCAGAGCTGAAGGGGTTGGATTACGAGGAGAGGTTGAGTAGACTGGGACTGTACTCGTTGGAATTTAGAAGGATGCGGGGAGGATCTTATAGAAACATATAAAATTATGAAGGGAATAGCTAGGATAGATGCGGGCAGGTTGTTTCCACTGGCGGGTGAAAGCAGAACTAGGGGGCATAGCCTCAAAATGGGGAAGTAGATTTAGGACTGAGTTTAGGAGGAACATCTTCACCCAAAGGGTTGTGAATCTATGGAATTCCTTGCCCAGTGAAGCAGTAGCGGCTCCTTCATTAAATGTTTTTAAGATAAAGATAGATAGTTTTTTGAAGAATAAAGGGATTAAGGGTTATGGTGTTCGGGCCGGAAAGTGGAGCTGAGTCCACGAAAGATCAGCCATGATCTCATTGAATGGTGGAGCAGGCTCGAGGGGCCAGATGGCCTACTCCTGCTCCTAGTTCTTATGTTCTTATGTGGTGGTGATGTCTACCCATCACTCCATGTTGCTGTGGCAACATACACTTTTACACACATGTTGTATTCAGGAGTTATGGATAGTGAGGATGGAGGCTTCAAAATTCTTTCCATCGCGTGGCTGACCAGGAATCTCTCCCACTCTTACCGCCTGCCATTAGTGGGTGCTGGGAGGATATTGCAGGTTGATGCCCATCCTGTTTGTCCGTGTTATGAACACACCTTCCTGAGCCATTAAGCCCTGGGGTGGGACTCAAACCCGGAGCTGCTGACTCAGAGGCAGAGACACTATCCACCGCACCACAGCACCTCTGTAAAATTCAACGCATCACAACATTATTCTGAAAAACAGTCAAAGGGAGTTGAGAGTTTAATGTACATTAGTATACATTAATACATTAACAAGGGGATCAGGGGCAGCACGGTGGCGCTAGTGGTTAGCACTGTAGCCTCACGGCGCCGAGGTCCCAGTTCGATCCCGACTCTGGGTCACTGGCTGTGTGGAGTTTGCACTTTCTCCCCGTGTCTGCGTGGGTTTCGCCCCCACAACCCAAAAATAAAATGTGCAGGAGTAGGTGGATTGGCCACGCTAAATTGCCCCTTAATTTTGAAAAAATGAATTGGGTACTCTAAAATTTAAACAAAAACAAAAAAACAAGGGGATCAGGGGTTATGGGGAGAAGGCAGGAGAATGGGGATGAGAAACAAATAAGCCATGATTGAATGATGGAGCAGACTCGATGGGCCCAATTCTGCTCCTATCTCTGATGGTCTTATTGTGCATAGAATAATGAAGAGCTCTGGGCTAAGATAAGCAAATGATGAAGCAATGCTGGTTCACGTCCGTCTTGGGACCAGGGCGATGTGGGGCGGGACTTTCCAATGCCCCCCATGTGTTTCTCGATGGTGCGCAGTTCACTGGTGGCGGGATTCTATATTCCCGTCGCACGTCAATGGGATTTCCCATTAAAACCACCGAAAGCCCTTGGGAAACCCGGGGGGGGGGTGATAAATCCGGCCAGAATCTATCCATCCAAAGCAAATAGCCAGGTCTGCATAATATCAGTTGGGGTTTAGATAGACATTTAGTTGTTTTGTTTGACTGTCGCTGGGCTCAGGGAGAAATTTTGCAGGATTTCCCCCGGGAAATCGAATGAATGACGGAACAAATTTCCTCTGAATTGTGGCTGGGTTTATCAGTCGTTCCTCATTCTCTACTTCTTTATTCCTTCATTTGCAGACGGATACCGATGCGCCAGTACTGCTTTGCGGTGATGTCTCAGCTGTGAGAGGTGGGGCCACCGCCCTGGGGCGCCTGCCGGTCTTCCACATTCAGAACACTTTCTAAACTGAGCTCCTGGAGGACGGCTTGAGTCGGGCGAAACTTGCTCAGTTTCCAGAAGGCCAGGCTTGGAAAATCTTCTTCCTGGGTCGCCGGTACGGAGCGGAGAGCGTCCAGTGCTAAATGGCTAATCCATGATGGATGCACCCTATGAACTGCATCATCGCATCCTTCTGTGTCTATGAAGCAGGTGAAGGATCGTGAGCTCCTTCTAGTGGCCGTGATGGAGCACAACAGCGACAGACGTCTAAGGGCAGGTTTGCAGCGAATGCACAGTGCCAACCAGACAGAGAGGGGAAACAATGCGTAAGAACAGACGGAATAGGAACTGAAGTAGGTCGTGCAGCCGCTCGAACCAGCTCTGCCGTTCAATACCATCATGGCTGACCTTTGACTTCAACTCCACGCTCCACCCTCCCCCCATGTAAGAGATCAAAAATCTGTCTCTCCTAAATGATGGGAGCACCCATAACTCCCTGGGGTAGAGAATTCCAACGATTCATAACTCTTTCAGTGAAGAGCTTTCTTCTCATCCCAGTCCTAAATAGTCAGCCTCTTATCCTGAGATTATGCACCCATGTTCTCGATTCCCCGGCTATGGGAAACAAGCCCCTTCAAAATCTTTTATGTTTGAATGAGATTGCCTCTCATTCCTCTGAACGTCAGCGATTATAGGCATAATGGACTCCGCCTCTCATCATAGGACAACCCCCTCACCCCAGGAACCAATCTAGTGAACCTTCGCTGTATCACCTCTGATGCGAGTATATCCTCCCTTGAATATGGAGCCGAAACTGGCAGAGCACTCCAGTGTGGTCTCACCAAACGTGTACAATGGTAGCAACACTATATCATTCTTGTACTCCAAAGCAATAAAGGCCAGCACACCACTTACTTTCCTAATCGCTTGTGCCTGCATGTTAACTTTCTGTGCTTCTTGTACAAGTACACTCGATCCCCTCTGAAAACGAACCTGTACAAGTTTATTTTTTTTTAATGATTCTGCTTTTCTGGTTATAGTACCTCACACTTCCCCACATTATACTCCATCTGCCACCTTGCTGCCGACTCACCTGTCTACACCGCATTGCAGCCTCTATGTGTCACAACTTACATTCTCACCGCCCTCCCGGCGCCGAGGACACGGGTTCGATCCCGGTCCCAGGTCACTGTCCGTGTGGAGTTTACACATTCTCCCCGTGTCTGCGTGGGTCTCACCCCCGCAACCCAAAGATGTGCAGGGTAGGTGGATTGGCCCTTAATTGGGAAAAAAAAGAATTGGGCACTTTTTTTTTTTAAAAAGGAAAAGAAAAACTTACATTCTCACCTAACTTTGTATCATCAGCAAACTTGGATATATTATCTTCAGTCCCTTCATCTAAGTCATTAATATGGACTGTAAATAACTGAGGCCTCAGCCTTGATGCTTGCCGCACTCCCCTAGTTACAACCTGCCAACTGGAAAATGCCCTATTCTTCGCTCCCTGTCCATTAACCAATCCTCTACTCGTGCTAATATGTTACCACAACTCGATGAGCCCTTATATTCCATATTAAACATTAGTGTGGCATCTTATTAAATAAGTATAGTACATCTACAGGTTTCCCTTCTATCTACTCTACTGGTTACATCCTCATAATAAACGCCAATAAATATGTCAAACACCATTTCCCTTTCATAAAACGTTGTCCGCACTATGCCTTTCTAAGTGCATTGTTAAGAATTGCTGAAGAATAGGTTGCAGCATTTTCTCGAAGGCTGATGTCGGGCTAACTGGCCTATCGTTCCTTCTTTTCTCCCCCTCCTTTCCTGAATGGCAGGTTAACATCTGCAAACTTCCAATCTGCTGGGACCTTTCGAGAATCTAGGGAATTTTGGAAAATCATAGCCGGCACATCTGTTATCTCCGCAGCTGCCTCTTTTAGGACGGGTGATGCAGACGACAAGGCATTTTACCAGCAATTGAAACGTTATCCTCCTGACGCATTTCCTTTTGATAAGGAAAGAGCTACAATTTGGTAATAATGAAAGAAAGGCCAGTGATATCACTAGCATTGAAACAGATCCTGATGGACTAAAAGGTGGGTGAACTGCACACCCTTGACTTCATTATGCCTTGATATTTACAATTGTAAATAGAATACACAGCAAATCAGTTAGTGTCCATACAGAGGTTACGACAGGTTTTTTCTGAGGTTTCCTGTGTTATTATTTGCATTTGGTTATATACAACCGCCAAGGTTAATTGGGATATTTTATCTAAACAGTTGAGAATAAGTAAGGTGCAGGGGGGTGACCAAAGTACTGTATGGTTTTAGAATTTTTCACATACACACATGTGAACTCACATGCACAGACACTCTCACATGCAGACAGACTTGCAGACATTCACACACAAACACACACTCCCTCTCACACGCGCTCCCTCTCATACCCACACACACTCCCTCTCTCACATACACACACTCCCTCACATGCACACAGACTTGCACACTCACACATGCATACACACAGATACACACATACAAACTCACACACATAGATACACCCCCTCACATGCACAGACACGCTTGTACACTCACTCATACACACTCACAAATACACACACACAAATACACACACAGAGTATGTGTATATATGAGTGTGCGACACATGGACGCACATGCACATATACATACACACAGACGGTTGCAGACACTCAGGGAGCTGTGCTCCAAGGTAAGTAGGTATGTTCAGGAAAGAAGAGGAGAATGTTGGACAGGAAAAGCACTGAAGAAAAATGTTAAATGCATTGAGTACATGAGGAATTCACAGCACTCCAGTCGTTAGAAAGGTGGCCTCAATGGTGAATAATATGTTGAAGATTAAATGAGAATGTGCAGATTTATCATAATGCACAAAAGCTCAGCTTTGAAGGAGAGAAAGCCCAGACACCCCACAATAGTTCACTTGAAGGTACATTTGGTTGAAAAGTGTGGCTCAGGGTAATATTTTTAGTCGCTTCTTTTCTTAATATTCATTTTAGTTCCAGTTTGCAAATGTTTTTGACGTCCCCTCTGCTCCCTCGGAGGAAGCCGGCCTGTGCTGGGGTGGGGTTTCCGACACATCAGCAGCTCTCCGCCCTGCACCCCAAATGGCCATTCCTCAGCGTGTGGGCCGAACAGAAAGGGCCAAAGAGCAAGCATGTGGAGTGTGCCCTCACTCGCCACCTTTGCTATCTGGCGGTGCGATCACTCTCCACTGCCCCCTGCTGTGCCCAGGCCGAGTGAGATAGCCCCCCCCCCCCCCCCACCGCCCACCGCCGTGTCTGCGTGGTTGTGGGGGTGTAGGTGTAGGTGGATTGGCCACGCTAAATTGCCCCTTAATTGGAAAAAATAATTGGGCACTCTAAATTTACACTTAAAAAAAAGAAATAGCCCAAGGAAAATACCCAAACCTCGCTGGCTCTTTTCTTTGACCTCTAATCTGACCCTACAAGCTTTAAATCCCTAACACAAGATTCCAGATTCCTGCTGGTGTTTTGGAGGTGACATTCCTGATGTGGCCTAGTTTTACACCAAAACCCAGTGGCCTTGCCTATGATTGGACCGGCAATACCAAAAACGGAGACCATTTATTCACAGGGCCAAAGTATTCACAGGGCCAACCAAATTCCTATGACATGGATTTCTGACCCTAGTGTGGGATGATATTCAACAACAGAAAAGAACTGGCATTTTTGCACATCTTTAATATAATTATATGCCCCAAAGCTCTTAACAGGAGCATTGCTAGACAAAATTAACACTGAGCCACATCCGGAGATAAGGTGGCCAAAAGCTTGATCAAAGAGGTAGGTTTTAGGAGCATCTTATAGCAGGAGAGAGAGATACAGCGTGTTTCCCGGTCAGTGACCTGAGATGTCCAATATTGGGTTTGATCCAGCCCACATCTCCATTCAAACCATGTGGTGCCTGGTGACCTGATCAGGCACCGGTACTAATGCCTAAACAAGCCAAAGGGTTATCATGGAAATAGGACCCTTCACGCTCCATCCATCTCCTTGTCCATTCCCCTACCTTTTGTTATCAGAAGACAGTGAGGGTTAGGAAAGGATGCAAACAAGTGGACAAATGGAAGGAGAGTGAGAAAGAGAGTGAGAAAGAGAGAGTGAGAAAGAGAGAGTGAGAAAGCGAGTTCCTTAGTTTGCCAAAGGAAGCTTTACATTTTCAGCTCATTCTGCCATTTCCCCAGCCCTACCCCCAACCTCACTCTCACCCATGCCAGGCCCACCCCCATCCACAATCCTACCCCCCCCCCGCCTTACCACAGCATCACCCTCACTCACACTCCCCATCCTCACATCACCTCCAGCCCCACCCACATCTCCACCCACTCATGGCATTCCCCATTCTCACCCACCCCCTTTTCACCCACACCATTATGCTCAAAAACATCTTCACCTTGCCCCCTGCCCCCACACTAACCCCCACCCTGACCACCCCCATCCAGACCCTTACCCCCAGCCTGATGGCCACCCTGACCCTCACCCTACCCTAACCTCCCCCCCCACCATGGCCCTGACCCCACCCTGATGCCCACCCACACCCTGACCCCCAACCCCTACCCTGTCCCCCAACTTCACCCCCACCCTAACCCTGATCCGCAGCCCAACCCTGACACCAACCATGACCCTCACCCCCACCTTGACCAACCCCCCCACCCTCACCCAGACCCTTACCCCCACCCTGATGCCCACCCTGAGCCTCACCCCACCCTGACCACCCCCCACCCAGACCCTTACCCCATCCTGATGCCCACCCTCACCCTGACCCTCACCCCTACGCAGACCCTCACCCTTATCCTGATCCGCACCCCTACCCTGACCCCATCCCCACCCTCAATTTAACCCCACCCTGATTCTCACCCCTAACATGTCCCCCGATGCCCACCTTAACTGTACCCTGACCCTCAGTCCGTGCTGGCTCCCACACTCACCCTGGTCCCTATCCCCACCCCTACCTCACTCTGATGCCTACTTCCATTCTGGCCCTCACACCCACCCCTAGCCTGACCCTCACCTGATCCTCACGCCGACCCGGAACCCATCTGCACCCTGACCTCTACCCTGACCTTCACCCCCCACTCTCACAGGGATTCTCACCCTCCCTACCACCCCACCCCCCCACTCTCTCCCATTCCCTTTCTCTTCAGCACCTCACTCCCTTCCTTGCTCCACCCTCATCCCACTACCATGCTGACCCTCACCCCACCTCTTCCTTAATTCTCTCCCACCTACATCCCTGCTTCTCACCCACAGGGTAAGGCACCCTGACAGAGAATCCCTGTCCCTCACATCCCCCCCCCCAGTGAGGTCCACCTCCCTGCTTCCCCGACCCTCAAAAATAACCACTGAAAGTCAAAGCAAAAACCACATAGCAGAGCAGATATATGTACATATAGCTTGCAGGCTGGCTTTCAAATATAATTTAACATATATATTTTTTTAAATATACTACTATTTTTGGAAATTTGGTTAGGGAGATCCAACTGAGGCATTTAAGATGGAATTAAATTGTCATCAGAAACGGAATCTGTGCAGGGTGATGGGTGGGGGGGAAGGTGAGGGAAGAGCACTGGTTGAGTTGCTCACTCGGGGAGCTAGCACAGTCAGGATGGGCCAAGTGGTGGGCTTGAAGAATCCCCTGATGCTATTCCCGAGCGTTTTCAGCTCTCCCTTGGTCGTGGCATAGAGAGACACAGTTTATTGCACAGTCACACCTCACCCTGGGGGGATTTTTAAGTCGATAGAGAACATGTGGAAATGGCAGGATAGGTCAGTCTGGGTGGATTTAGACTAATGCCCGCGAGAAAGCAACTCCAGCCTGATTAAGAACATTTCCCGCGAGGAAAGCCTCTCTCTAACCTCTGGGGTTCCTTTCAGTTTTCACAGACGCAGCTGAGACAGCAGGGGCTCTTCCCCCTTGACTGCGAAGCCAATAACCTGCATTCCCCAAATGATCAGTTCAAGAATTTGCAGAGGGGAGAGAGCAGAGTGTGAATCTGTCCAGTGGCCTTGGGCCCTGGGACTGACTGACTGACCCAATGGCCCTGGCAACTGGGTGGCTTTGTTATTGGGAAGGGGGAGCTATTACACCCAGTAAGACACTAGGCAGACTGGGGTGAATGTAACCACGCCCCCCCCACCCCCCCCAGGGACCCCTCAGAAACTCGGCCACATCGTTTCAGGCACCGACCAACCTGCATTTATACAGCGCCGCTAACACGTCCCCGGTCCCCTTTCCAAGAAGGTTTGACATGCAAACCACACCAAATTCGGTCTTTTCGGCCACAGCTGGTGAACAGGTTGGTCAGGGAGGTTTTAGGAAACAGGGACATGGAATTTGTTGCTGCAACATGACCCATTCGGGGTTCCTTCCACCAGGAGGCAGTGCTAATGGGGTTGGAAGAGTCACCACAAGCCTTCAATCTCTGTCACTGGGTCGAGACTCGAGGCAGGCGTGGAGTTGGATACCAGGGTTAATAAATCACCTCCAACCTGGAATTAGTGCGACAGACATCACCCCACCCCCCCAAAATCCCTCCCTATCCCCATCCACACACCCTCAATCCCCATCCACACACCCCCAATCCCCATCCCCCATCCCCTCTCCCCAATCCCCATCCTTACCCCCCCAATCCCCTCCTCCCCCCTCCAATCCCCATCCACACTCCTCAATCCCCATTCCCATCCCCTCCCCAATCCCCCCACCACCTCCCTCCAATCCCCATCCACACACCCCAATCCCCCTCCCCTCCCCACCCCCACTCCCCCTCCCTCCAATCCCCATCCACACACTCCCAATCGCCCCAATCCCCATCCCCTCTGCCCCCTCCCCCCAATCCCCACCCCCTCCTCCCCATCCCTCTCCCCCTCCCCTCCCCCTCTCCCCCTCCCTCCATTCCCCATCCACACACCCCCAATCCCCCCTCCCCCAATCCCCATCCCCTCCCCCCAATCTCCTCCTCCCTATCCTCTCCCCCAATCCCCCTCCCTCCAATCCCCATCCACACACCCCCAATCCCCATCCCCTCCCCCCCCAATCCCCTGCTCCCCATCCCCCCTCTCCCTCCAATCCCCATCCACACACCCCAATCCCCATCCCTTCCCCTCCCGCTGTCCCCCTCCCTCCAATCCCCATCCACACACCCCCAATCCCCCCTCCCCCAATCCCCATCCCCTCCCCCCAATCCCCACCCCTCCTCCCATCCCCCTCCGCCCCCTCCTCCCCCAATCCCCCCCAGTCCCCACACCCTCCCCCCCCCCAAACCCCTCCCCCTCTCCCTCCAATCCCCATCCACACACCCCCAGTACCCTCCCCCACCCCCTCCCCGCCACCCGCTCCTCCCCATCCCCCACCCCCTCCCCCCTATCCCCTCCCCCACTCCTCACGCCCCACCCCCACCCCAATCCCCTCCACGGGTTAGGTTGCAAATCAGCAGAATGTATCACTGATGGTCTAAGAGAGAAGTTGCTGGGAACCGTGGGCGGGTCAGGCTCGGTCTGTGGAGGGAGAACCCAGGTTCAATGCCCATGACCCGGTGGAGCTGCAACTTTCCCTCTTTCTCTCTGCTCACATCCCGCGGTGTAGCTGCCCCAAGACTCCCGGCTGTCACATTTCCCGCACCCTCAGTATTCTCACAAATTGGGATTGTTGGAAGGATATTGTTCCTATCAATGCCTTTCCCACACAACCCGATCAGAACTGGAACCCAGAGATCAATAATCAACAGCCTGAACTGCCCAGAGGCAGCCCTGAATGACCAATCACCTCATTGCTTTAGACAGTCCCCAATTTACACTTTACCCACAGAGGCTTCACTGACAGCGACTGGGGTCTAACTGGGACCGAGCTAACAGCATCCGTGTTTCTATATATGTGTGTGTCTGTGTGCGTGTCCCTGTCTGTTTGTTTCTCTCTGTGCCTGTGTGTCTGTGTTTGTTTCTGTGCCTGTTTGTGTGTCCCTGTGTCTGTTAGTCTCTGTGTGTTTGTTTGTCTGCGTGTGTGTGTATTTGTCTATGTCCCTGTGTGTGTCTGTATTTGTATGTGGCTGTGTGTGTGTGTGTTTGTGTTTGGCTGTGTGCGTCCTTGTGCCAGTGTACGTGTCTCTGAGTGTTTGTCTGTGTGTGTGACTGTGTCCCTGAGTGTTTGTCTGTCTCTGTGTGTCTCTGAGTGTGTGTCTGTGTCTGTGTCTCTGAGTGTTTGTCTGTCTCTGTGTGTCTCTGAGTGTGTGTCTGTGTCTGTGTCTCTGAGTGTTTGTCTGTCTCTGTGTGTCTCTGAGTGTGTGTCTGTGTCTGTGTCTCTGAGTGTTTGTCTGTCTCTGTGTGTCTCTGAGTGTGTGTCTGTGTCTGTGTCTCTGAGTGTTTGTCTGTCTCTGCGTGCCTGTCTGTGTGTGTCTGTGTCTCTAAGTGTTTGTCTGTCTGTGTGCCTGTCTGTGTGTGTCTGTGTCTCTGAGTGTTTGTCTGTCTCTGTGTGCCTGTCTGTGTGTGTCTGTGTCTCTGAGTGTTTGTCTGTGTGTGTCTGTGTCTCTGAGTGTTTGTCTGTCTCTGTGTGCCTGTCTGTGTTAATCGCAAATCCCTCCATTCCCTCCTAAGGAAACTTTCACTCAGTCCCAATGTGAAATTGAGGAGCTCGGGGATTAAAAGGGAAATTTGGGGAAATTACTGGACAAATCTTCCGGGATGGGTTTGAATTTGAAAGTGTGTGCCAATAGCTAAAGAGCCTGTGGATTAGCCCCGATTAGCGGGTCCCTGGGTGTCCTGTTCCCCCCCCCCCCCCCCTCCCTCCCCACCCCCAGCGTACACAGTCCAGTTTAACCCTCTCACCTTCTCCCCTGTCCACGAAGCTGGTGATGGTATTCGCCCGTCCCGCCGCCGGCTGCAGGCTGCTGTTGGAGCCACTGCGCTCTGCCACTGACAGGCTCCTGTACAGGAACAGCATGTAGTCGTGAGGGGTCACCTGGGGGCTGGCCGGCTTCTTGGACCTTCTGGGAGTGCCGGCCGCTCCCCCCTGCACCTTCGCCTTCTCGGCCTTGACCGTCCCTTCGCCAGTCCTCCTATTCCCTTTCCTGAGGCCGGACACAGCTCTGCCAGTCCCGGGCACCCCCCATCTGCCCGGGCCGGGCAGCCCCTGGCGGAGGGGGGCATCACTCTTCCCGGAGGGGCTGAGGACGGCCGCCGAGTGGGGACGGGGCAGGAGGCAGATCCAGCTGAGGCAGCAGAAGAGGAGGGGGAGATTTCTCAGTAATTCCATGCTCCGAGCTCACTGGGGGCGAATTCCTGCAGGGTGGCACCAAGCTGAGAATGTACCGACTCCCAAAACTTCCAGACAAATTTCTCCAACACTTTCCTCCGCACTTTAGGAATCTGTCCCATAGTGGACTCGGCTGACTGCAAATTAATCCCGGACCCTTTCAGCCAGTGAAGGAGAAACCAGGGAATGAGAGACAGAAGGTGAGAGAGGGAGAAAAAAAATCCACTTCTCTTCTGGTGGAGTCCCTTGTCCTTCTTTTCCCAGGCAGAGCAAATGTTTCGAGTCTTGTCTCAATCCCTCTTTCCAGGAGCAAGGAATGCGTAATCCTGCCCAGCGCCCTCTCTCTTAAAAACTTTCAAATTTTGAATCATTTCCAATAAAAATATTTCACACTCAAAAATATTGCAACCAGGGACAGGTGCCCGCAGTCGCTGCTCCCAGCAATCGGCGAGAGAGTTCCGACAACACTCTGTGTGAGAGAGAGAGAAAGAGAAGTCTCTTTAATTACTTGCTGATGTTGAGCACTCGGCCTGTCCAAGGCGGTTTGGGTGCAATATATTTCTGTGAAATAATATATCTGGGTTCAACCTCTCCACTCCGATCTGACAGCAGTGTGGTGCTGGGGGGAGAGAGAGAGAGAGACTGTCACTTACTCCAGCCACTGAGAAACTCGGTGTGACTGGAAATCACATTCCTGGGTTTATCAGCAAGAAATTGACATCGTAACCAGACGTAATTTCCTTTCACATTTTTGGTTAACAAAAGCAATAATAAGGAGCCCTCCCGCCCCAGTTGCAAGGGAATCTTTACACTGGAACAGCCCAGGAAGGTTCCTGGGGAAGAGGGCAGCTTTGGGCAGCTTCATACAATTCCCAGCAAACCAGCAGCTATTCCACTGCTATTCCACTGGGTACCTGCCCTGTCCCCTGGGACCCGGTTAGAGCCTCTGGTCCTACCCGGTGTCCCAGTGCAGTCACAGTTAAAGATACTGTTGATGACTTTCACCCAGGTGGGCTTGGTGCTGTGACTGGGCGGACACCGGGGAGAGGGACAGGGTTGTGGCGGCACGGTAGCAGCATGGTTAGCACTGTTGCTTCGCAGCGCCAGGCTCCTGGGTTCGATTCCGGCTTGGGTCACTGTCTGTGCGGAGTCTGCACGTTCTCCCCGTGTCTGCGTGGGTTTCCTCCGGGTGCTCCGGTTTCCTCCCACAGTCCAAAGATGTGCAGGTTAAGGTGGATTGGATTTGCTAAATTACTCCTTAGTGTCCAAAAAGGTTAGGTGGGGTCACTGTGCTACAGGGATAGGGTGCAGGTCTGGGCTGAAGTACAGAGAACATAGAACATATGGTGCAGAAGGAAACCATTCGGCCCATCGAGTATGCACCGACCCACTTAAGCCCTCACTTCCACCCTAGTAGGGTACTCTTTTTTCAGGCAGCACGGTGGCGCAGTGGGTTAGCACTGCTGCCTCACGGCGCCGAGGTCCCAGGTTCGATCCCGGCCCCGGGTCACTGTCCGTGTGGAGTTTGCACATTCTCCCCGTGTCTGTGTGGGTTTCGCCCCCACAACCCAAAGATGTGCAGGGTAGGTGGATTGGCCACGCTAAATTGCCCCTTAATTGGAAAAAAATGAATTGGGCACTCTAAATCGTTTTTAAAAATAGAATGCTCTTTCCAAGGGCCGGTGCAGACTCGATGGGCCAAATGGCCTCCTTCTGCACTGTAAATTCTACAAAATCTATGAGGTGTAATTGGGTAAGGCAGCCGAGGGCGGCTTTGTGGCAGAATGAGTGGTGTCTCTGGCTTCAAGGCGCACTGCAGGGTTTGATGGCAGGTGCGTAAATAACGGGGCCAAACAGGTTGAGTATCAGCCTGTAAATTCTTCCAAATACAGCTGATGGCAAGTGGGAAACTCGGTGTGACTGGAAATCACATTCCTGGGTTTATCAGCAAGAAATTGACATCGTAACCAGATGTAATTTCCAGGGAGGGTTTCCTGGTCAGCCATATTGCAGAAGGCAATGGTAAACACAGCAGTACCTTACCAAGTGTAACCATGGACCAACCCAATGGAAGTCCATGATCACCAATGCAACTGAGGGCAGGGTACCCGATGGAGGCGGGACACAGACAAACCACTGGGCTCTTATCACAGGAGGATGCCAGCCAGCCTGCCATGCCCGCGGTGGCTCTCTGCAAGAGCAACTTGCCTGGTGCCAGTCCCCACCTTTTCCCCATAGCCCCTGTAAATCTTCCTCCCAGACAATGATCCAATTCCTTTTTGAAAGCCACGATTGAATTTGCCTGCCCCACACTCTCCGGCAGTGCATTCCAGATCCTAATCTAATGAGATGTTAACATTGAGACCCCCATCTGTCTTCTCAAATGAATGTGAAAGATCCCAGGGTCAAAATGTATGACTCAAAGGGCGGCACAGCGGCGCAGTGGTTAGCACTGCTGCTTCACGGCGCTGAGGACCCGGGTTCGAATCCCGGCCCTGGGTCAGTGTCCGTGTGGAGTTTGCACATTCTCCCCGTGTCTGCATGGATCTCATCCCCACAACCCAAAGATGTGCAGTGTAGGTGGATTGGCCACACTAAATTGCTCATTAATAAGAAAATAAATAATTGGGTACTCTTGATTTATTTTTTTAAATGTATGATTCAGCCAAAAGAGATGATGTAGCCATTATTGCATCGCTGTTTGTGGGAGCTTGCTGTGTACACATTGGCTGTTGCATTTCCTACATTGCATCAGTGACTAGAACTCAAAAGTGATTCATTGGATGTGAACTGCTTTGGGATATTCTAAGGTAGAGATGCGATATAAATGAAAATTCCTTCTTCGAGAAGGTTTTCAGAGAAAGCTTGAGAGGAAGGGAGGACTTTATCGAGAGAGTAATGTTGCAGATGGCCGCCAGAATGTCTTTGTTAATCGGTCATTAACAATGTTAGTAAGCCCGAGTGTGAGGGGAGGCAGTGCCAGGGGAGGCAGTGTGAGGGAGGCAGTGTGAGGGGAGGCAGTATGAGGGGAGGCAGTGTGAGGGAGGCAGTGTGAGGGGAGGCAAAGCGAGGGAGGCAGTGTGAAGGGAGGCACTGTGAGGGAGGCAGTGTGAGGGGAGGCAGTGCCAGGGGAGGCAGTGTGAGGGAGGCAGTGTGAGAGGAGGCAGTGCCAGGGGAGGCAGTGTGAGGGGGCAGTGTGAGGGAGGCAGTGTGAGGGGAGGCAGTGCCAGGGGACGCAGTGTGAGGGAGGCAGTGTGAGGGGAGGCAAAGCGAGGGAGGCAGTGTGAGAGGAGGCAGTGTGAGGGGAGGCAGTGTGAGTGAAGGCAGTGTGAGGGAGGCAGTGTGAGGGGAGGCAGTGTGAGAGGAGGCAGTGCCAGGGGAGGCAGTGTGAGGGGGCAGTGTGAGGGAGGCAGTGTGAGGGGAGGCAGTGCCAGGGGACGCAGTGTGAGGGAGGCAGTGTGAGGGGAGGCAAAGCGAGGGAGGCAGTGTGAGAGGAGGCAGTGTGAGGGGAGGCAGTGTGAGTGAAGGCAGTGTGAGGGAGGCAGTGTGAGGGGAGGCAGTGTGAGGGAAGGCAGTGCCAGGGGAGGCAGTGTGAGGGAGGCAGTGTGAGGGGAGGCATTGTGAGGGGAGGCAGTGTGAGGGAGGAAGTGTGAGGGGAGGCAAAGCGAGGGAGGCAGTGTGAGAGGAGGTAGTGTGAGGGGAGGCAGTGTGAGTGAAGGCAGTGTGAGGGAGGCAGTGTGAGGGGAGGCAGAGTGAGTGAAGGCAGTGCCAGGGGAGGCAGTGTGAGGGAGGCAGTGTGAGGGGAGGCAGTGTGGAGGGGAGGCAGTGTGAGGGATGCAGTGCGAGGGGAGGCAAAGCGAGGGAGGCAGTGTGAGGGGAGGCAGTGTGAGGGATGCAGTGTGAGGGGAGGCAAAGCGAGTGAGGCAGTGTGAGGGGAGGCAGTGTGAGGGGAGGCAGTGTGAGTGAAGGCAGTGTGAGGGAGGCAGTGCGAGGGGAGGCAAAGCGAGGGAGGCAGTGTGAGGGGAGGCAGTGTGAGGTGAGGGAGTGTGAGGGAGGCAGTGCGAGGGGAGGCAAAGCGAGGGTGGCAGTGTGAGGGGAGGCAACGTGAGGGAGGCAGGGCGAGGGAAGGCAGTGTGAGGGAAGGCAAAGTGAGGGAGGCAGTGTGCGGGAAGGCAGAGCGGGGGAGGCAGCGTGAGGGGAGGCAGTGCGAGGGGAGTCAGTGTGAAGGGAGCCAGTGTGAGGTGAGGCCGTGTGAGGGTAGGCAGTGTGAGGGACGCAGTGTGAGGCAAGGCCGTGTGAGGGGAGGCAGTGTGAGGGGAGTCAGTGTGAGGGGAGGCAGTGTGAGGGGAGGCAGTGTGAGGGGAGGCAGTGTGAAGGGAGACAGTGTGAATGGAGGCAGTGTGAGGGAGGCAGTGTGAGGGAGGCAGTGCGAGGGGAGGCAGTGTGAGGGGATGCAGTGTGAGTGAAGGCAGTGTGAGGGAGGCAGTGTGAGGGGAGGCAGTGTGAGTGAAGGCAGTGCCAGGGGAGGCAGTGTGAGGGAGGCAGTGTGAGGGAGGCAGTGTGAGGGGAGGCAGTGTGAGGGATGCAGTGCGAGGGGAGGCAAAGCAAGGGAGGCAGTGTGAGGGGAGGCAGTGTGAGGGATGCAGTGCGAGGGGAGGCAAAGCGAGGGAGGCAGTGTGAGGGGAGGCAGTGTGAGGGGAGGCAGTGTGAGTGAAGGCAGTGTGCGGGAGGCAGTGCGAGGGGAGTCAAAGCGAGGGTGGCAGTGTGAGGGAAGGCAAAGTGAGGGAGACAGTGTGCGGTAAGGCAGAGCGGGGGAGGCAGTGTGAGGGGAGGCAGTGTGAGGGGAGGCAGTGTGAGGGGAGGCAGTGCGAGGGGAGTCAGTGTGAAGGGAGCCAGTGTGAGGCGAGGCCGTGTGAGGGGAGGCAGTGTGAGGGGAGTCAGTGTGAGGGGAGGCAGTGTGAGGGGAGGCAGTGTGAGGGGAGGCAGTGTGAAGGGAGCCAGTGTGAATGGAGGCAGTGTGAGGGAAGGCGGTGTGAGGGTAGGTAGTGTCAGGGTAGGCAGTGTGAGGGAGGCAGTGTGAGGGAGGCAGTGCGAGGGGAGGCAGTGTGACGGAGACAGTGTGAGGGGAGGCAGTGTGAGGGGATGCAGTATGAATGGAGGCAGTGTGAAGGGAGGCAGTGTGAGGGGAGGCAGTGTGAGAGGAAGGCAGTGCAAGGGTAGGCAGTGTGAGGGTAGGCAATGTGAGGGAGGCAGTGTGAGGGAGGCAGTGCGAGGCGAGGCAATGTGAGGGAGGCAGTGTGAGGGACGCAGTGTGAGGCGAGGCCGTGTGAGGGGAGGCAGTGTGAGGGGTGTCAGTGTGAGGGGAGGCAGTGTGAGGGGAGGCAGTGTGAGGGGAGGCAGTGTGAAGGGAGCCAGTGTGAATGGAGGCAGTGTGAGGGAAGGCGGTGTGAGGGTAGGTAGTGTGAGGGTAGGCAGTGTGAGGGAGGCAGTGTGAGGGAGGCAGTGCGAGGGGAGGCAGTGTGACGGAGACAGTGTGAGGGGAGGCAGTGTAAGGGGATGCAGTATGAATGGAGGCAGTGTGAAGGGAGGCAGTGTGAGAGGAGGCAGTGCGAGGGGAGGCAGTGCGAGGGGAGGCAGTGTGAGGGGAAGGCAGTGCGAGGGTAGGCAGTGTGAGGGTAGGCAATGTGAGGGAGGCAGTGTGAGAGAGGCAGTGCGAGGCGAGGCAATGCGAGGGAGGCAGTGCGAGGGTAGGGAGTGTGAGGGTAGGCAGTGTGAGGGAGGCAGTGTGAGGGAGGCAGTGTGAGGCGAGGACGTGTGAGGGAGGCAGTGCGAGGGGAGGCAAAGCGAGGGAGGCCGTATGAGGGGAAGCAGTGTGAATGGAGGCAGTGTGAGTGGAGGCAGTGTGAGGGGAGGCAGTGTGAGGGGAGGCAGTGTGAGTGGAGGCAGTGTGAGGGGAGGCAGTGTGAGGGGAGGCAGTGTGAGGGGAGGCAGTGTGAGGGGAAGGCAGTGTGAGGGGAAGGCAGTGTGAATGGACGCAGTGTGAGGGGAGGCAGCGTGAGGGGAGGCAGTGTGAGGGGAGGCAGTGTGAATGGAGGCAGTGTGAGGCGAGGCAGGCGGTGTGAGGGGAGGCAGTGCCAGGGGAGGCAGTATGAGGGGAGGCAGTGTGAATGGAGGCAGTGTGAATGGAGGCTGTGTGAGGGGAGGCAGTGTGAGGGGAAGTCAATGTGAGGGGAGGCAGTGTGAGGGGAGGCAGCGTGAGGGGCAGCAATGTGAGCAGAGGTAGTGTGAGGGGAGGCAGTGTAAGGGGAAGTAGTCTGAGGGAAGGCAGTGTGAGGGGAGGCAGTGTGTGGGGAGGCAGTGTGAGGAGGGGAGGCAGTGTAAGGGGAAGTAGTCTGAGGGAAGGCAGTGTGAGGGGAGGCAGTGTGATGGGAGGCAGTGTGAGGGGAGGCAGTGTGAGGGGAGGCAGTGTGAGGGGAGGCAGTGTGTGGGAAGGCAGTGTGAGGGGAGGCAGTGTGAGGGGAGGCAGTGTGAGGGGAGGCAGTGTGAGGGGAGGCAGTGGGAGGGGAGGCAGTGTGAGGGAAGGCAGTGTGAGGGGAGGCAGTGTGAGGGGAGGCATTGTGTGGGGAGGCAGTGTGAGGGGAGGCAGTGTGAAGGGAGGCAGTAAGAGGGAAGGCAGTGTGAGGGGAGACAGTGTGAGGGGAGGCAGTGGGAGGGGAGGCAGTGTGAGGGGTGGTAGTGGGAGGGGAGGCAGTGGGAGGGGAAGCAGTGTGAAGGGAGACAGTGTGAGGGGCGGCAGTGGGAGGGGAGGCATTGTGAGGGGAGGCAGTGTGAATGGAGGCAGTGTGAGGAGAGGCAGTGTGAGGGGAGGCAGTGTGAGGGGAAGGCAGTGTGAGGGGAGGCAGTGTGAGGGGAGGCAGTGTGAGGGGAGGCAGTGTGAGCTGAGGTAGTGTGAGGGGAGGCAGTGTGAGGGGAGGCAGTGTGAGGGAAGGCAGTGTGAGGGGAGGCAGTGTGAGGGGAGGCAGTGTGAGGGAAGGCAGTGTGAGGGGAGGCAGTGTGAGGGGAGGCAGTGTGAAGGGAGGCAGTGTGAGGGGAGGCAGTGTTGAGGGGAGGCAGTGGGAGGGGAGGCAGTGGGAGGGGAGGCAGTGCGAGGGGAGACAGTGCGAGGGAAGGCAGTGTGAGGGGAGGCAGTGTGATGGGAGGCAGTGTGAGGGGAGGCAGTGTGAGGGGAGGCAGTGTGAGGGGAGGCAGTGTGAGGGGAGGCAGTGTGAGGGGAGGCAGTGTGAGGGGAGGCAGTGTGATGGGATGGGTTGTGAGGGGAGACAGTGGGAGGGGAGGCAGTGTGAGGGGAGGAAGTGTGAGGGGAGGCAGTGTGAGGGGAAGCAGTGTGAGCTGAGGTAGTGTGAGGGGAGGCAGTCTGAGGGGAGGCAGTGTGAGGGGAGGCAGTGTGAGCT
Source organism: Scyliorhinus torazame (assembly GCF_047496885.1). Classification (NCBI taxonomy): domain Eukaryota; kingdom Metazoa; phylum Chordata; class Chondrichthyes; order Carcharhiniformes; family Scyliorhinidae; genus Scyliorhinus; species Scyliorhinus torazame. The sequence goes on along the minus strand of NC_092714.1, from coordinate 266,599,906 downwards.
GAGGTAGTGTGAGGGGAGGCAGTGCGAGGGGAGGCAGTGTGAGGGGAGGCAGTGCGAGGGGATGCAGTGTTGAGGGGAGGCAGTGGGAGGGGAGGCAGTGGGAGGGGAGGCAGTGCGAGGGGAGACAGTGCGAGGGAAGGCAGTGTGAGGGGAGGCAGTGCGAGGGGATGCAGTGTGAGGGGAGGCAGTGTGATGGGAGGCAGAGTGAGGGAAGGCAGTGTGAGGGGAGGCAGTGTGAGGAGAGGCAGTGTGAGGGAAGGCAGTGTGAGGGGAGGCAGTGTGAGGGGAGGCAGTGCGAGGGGAGGCAGTGTGAGGGGAGGCAGTGTGAGGGAAGGCAGTGTGAGGGGAGGCAGTGTGAGGGGAGGCAGTGTGAGGGAAGGCAGTGTGAGGGGAGGCAGTGTGAGGGGAGGCAGTGCGAGGGGAGGCAGTGTGAGGGGAGGCAGTGCGAGGGGATGCAGTGTTGAGGGGAGGCAGTGGGAGGGGAGGCAGTGGGAGGGGAGGCAGTGCGAGGGGAGACAGTGCGAGGGAAGGCAGTGTGAGGGGAGGCAGTGCGAGGGGATGCAGTGTGAGGGGAGGCAGTGTGATGGGAGGCAGTGTGAGGGGAGGCAGTGTGATGGGAGGCAGTGTGAGGGGAGGCAGTGTGAGGGGAGGCAGTGTGAGGGGAGGCAGTGTGAGGGGAGGCAGTGTGAGGGGAGGCAGTGTGAGGGGAGGCAGTGTGAGGGGATGGGTTGTGAATGGAGACAGTGTGAGGGGAGGCCGTGTGAGGGGAGGAAGTGTGAGGGGAGGCAGTGTGAGGGGAAGCAGTGTGAGCTGAGGTAGTGTGAGGGGAGGCAGTCTGAGGGGAGGCAGTGTGAGGTGGGCAGTGTAAGGGGAGGGGGTGTGAAGGGAAGGCAGTGTGTGGGGAGGCAGTGCGAGTGGAGGCAGTAAGAGGGAAGTCAGTGTGAGGGGAGGCAGTGTGAGGGGAGGCAGAGTGAGGGGAGGGGGTGTGAGGGGAGGCAGTGTGCGGGGAGGCAGTGTGAATGGAGGCAGTGTGAGGGGAGGCAGTGTGAGGGGAGGCAGTGCGAGGGGAGGCAGTTTGAGGGAAGGGGGTGTGAGGGGAAGGCTGTGTGAGGGGAGGCAGCGTGAATGGAGGCAGTGTGAGGGGAGGCAGGGTGAGGGGAGGCAGTGTGAGGCGAGGCAGTGTGAGGCGAGGCGGTGTGAGGGAAGGGGGTGTGAGGGGAAGGCAGTGTGAGGGGAGGCAGTGTGAATGGAGGCAGTGTGAGGGGAGGCAGTGTGAGGGGAGGCAGTGTGAGGGGAGGCAGTGTTAGGGGAAGCAATGTGAGCTGAGGTAGTGTGAGGGCAGGCACTGTGAGGGGAAGTAGTCTGAGGGAAGGCAGTGTGAGGGGAGGCAGTGTGTGGGGAGGCAGTGTGAGGAGGGGAGGCAGTGTGAGGGGCGGCAGTAAGAGGGAAGGCAGTGTGAGGGGAGGCAGTGTGAGGGGAGGCAGTGGGAGGGGAGGCAGTGTGAGGGAAGGCAGTGTGAGGGGAGGCAGTGTGAGGGGAGGCATTGTGTGGCGAGGCAGTGTGAGGGGAGGCAGTGTGAGGAGGGGAGGCAGTGTGAGGGGCGGCAGTAAGAGGGAACGCAGTGTGAGGGGAGGCAGTGTGAGGGGAGGCAGTGGGAGGGGAGGCAGTGTGAGGGAAGGCAGTGTGAGGGGAGGCAGTGTGAGGGGAGGCATTGTGTGGGGAGGCAGTGTGAGGGGAGGCAGTGTGAAGGGAGGCAGTAAGAGGGAAGGCAGTGTGAGGGGAGGCAGTGTGAGGGGAGGCAGTGGGAGGGGAGGCAGTGTGAGGGGAGGTAGTGGGAGGGGAGGCAGTGGGAGGGGAAGCAGTGTGAAGGGAGACAGTGTGAGGGGCGGCAGTGGGAGGGGAGGCATGGTGAGGGGAAGCAGTGTGAATGGTCGCAGTGTGAGGTGAGGCAGTGTGAGCGGAGGCAGTGTGAGGGAAGGGGGTGTCAGGGGAAGGCAGTGTGAGGGGAGGCAGTGTGAATGGAGGCAGTGTGAGGGGAGGCAGTGTGAGGGGAGGCAGTGTGAGGGGAAGGCAGTGTGAGGGGAAGGCAGTATGAGGGGAGGCAGTGTGAGGGGAGGCAGTGTGAGGGGAGGCAGTGTGAGCTGAGGTAGTGTGAGGGGAAGGCAGTGTGAGGGGAAGGCAGTATGAGGGGAGGCAGTGTGAGGGGAAGGCAGTATGAGGGGAGGCAGTGTGAGGGAAGGCAGTGTGAGGGGAGGCAGTGTGAGGGGAGGCAGTGCGAGGGAAGGCAGTGTGAGGGTAAGCAGTGTGAGGGAAGGCAGTGTGAGGGGAGGCAGTGTGAGGGGAGGCAGTGTGAGGGAAGGCAGTGTGAGGGGAGGCAGTGTGAGGGGAGGCAGTGTGAAGGGAGGCAGTGTGAGGGGAGGCAGTGTTGAGGGGAGGCAGTGGGAGGGGAGGCAGTGGGAGGGGAGGCAGTGCGAGGGGAGACAGTGCGAGGGAAGGCAGTGTGAGGGGAGGCAGTGTGATGGGAGGCAGTGTGAGGGGAGGCAGTGTGAGGGGAGGCAGTGTGAGGGGAGGCAGTGTGAGGGGAGGCAGTGTGAGGGGAGGCAGTGTGAGGGGATGGGTTGTGAGGGGAGACAGTGGGAGGGGAGGCAGTGTGAGGGGAGGCCGTGTGAATGGAGGCAGTGTGAGTGGAGGCAGTGTGAGGGGAGGAAGTGTGAGGGGAGGCAGTGTGAGGGGAAGCAGTGTGAGCTGAGGTAGTGTGAGGGGAGGCAGTCTGAGGGGAGGCAGTGTGAGGGGAGGCAGTGTGAGCTGAGGTAGTGTGAGGGGAGGCAGTGTGAGGGAAGGCAGTGTGAGGGGAGGCAGTGTGAGGGGAGGCAGTGTGAGGGAAGGCAGTGTGAGGGGAGGCAGTGTGAGGGGAGGCAGTGTGAAGGGAGGCAGTGTGAGGGGAGGCAGTGTTGAGGGGAGGCAGTGGGAGGGGAGGCAGTGGGAGGGGAGGCAGTGCGAGGGGAGACAGTGCGAGGGAAGGCAGTGTGAGGGGAGGCAGTCTGATGGGAGGCAGTGTGAGGGGAGGCAGTGTGAGGGGAGGCAGTGTGAGGGGAGGCAGTGTGAGGGGAGGCAGTGTGAGGGGAGGCAGTGTGAGTGGAGGCAGTGTGAGGGGAGGCAGTGTGAGGGGAGGCAGTGTGAGCTGAGGTAGTGTGAGGGGAGGCAGTCTGAGGGGAGGCAGTGTGAGGTGGGCAGTGTGAGGGGAGGCAGTCTGAGGGGAGGGGGTGTGAGGGGAGGCAGTAAGAGGGAAGTCAGTGTGAGGGGAGGCAGTGTGAGGGGAGGCAGTCTGAGGGGAGGGGGTGTGAGGGGAGGCAGTAAGAGGGAAGTCAGTGCGAGTGGAGGCAGTGTGAGGGAAGGGGGTGTGAGGGGAAGGCAGTGTGAGGGGAAGTAGTGTGAATGGAGGCAGTGTGAGGGGAGGCAGTGTGAGGGGAGGCAGTGTGAGGGGAGGCAGTGTGAGGGGAGGCAGTGTGAATGGAGGCAGTGCGAGTGGGAGGCAGTTTGAGGGAAGGGGGTGTGAGGGGAGGCAGTGTGAGTGGAGGCGGTGTGAGTGGAGGCAGTGCGAGGGGAGGCAGTTTGAGGGAAGGGGGTGTGAGGGGAGGCAGTGTGAGGGGAGGCAGTGCGAGGGGAGGCAGTTTGAGGGAAGGGGGTGTGAGGGGAGGCAGTGTGAGGGGAGGCAGTGTGAGGGGAGGCAGTGTGAATGGAGGCAGTGTGAGGGGAGGCAGGGTGAGGGGAGGCAGTATGAGGGGAAGCAGTGTGAATGGAGGCAGTGTGAGGCGAGGCAGTGTGAGGCGAGGCGGTGTGAGGGAAGGGGGTGTGAGGGGAAGGCAGTGTGAGGGGAGGCAGTGTGAATGGAGGCAGTGTGAGGGGAGGCAGTGTGAGGGGAGGCAGTGTGAGGGGAGGCAGTGTTAGGGGAAGCAATGTGAGCTGAGGTAGTGTGAGGGCAGGCACTGTGAGGGGAAGTAGTCTGAGGGAAGGCAGTGTGAGGGGAGGCAGTGTGTGGGGAGGCAGTGTGAGGAGGGGAGGCAGTGTGAGGGGCGGCAGTAAGAGGGAAGGCAGTGTGAGGGGAGGCAGTGTGAGGGGAGGCAGTGGGAGGGGAGGCAGTGTGAGGGAAGGCAGTGTGAGGGGAGGCAGTGTGAGGGGAGGCATTGTGTGGCGAGGCAGTGTGAGGGGAGGCAGTGTGAGGAGGGGAGGCAGTGTGAGGGGCGGCAGTAAGAGGGAACGCAGTGTGAGGGGAGGCAGTGTGAGGGGAGGCAGTGGGAGGGGAGGCAGTGTGAGGGAAGGCAGTGTGAGGGGAGGCAGTGTGAGGGGAGGCATTGTGTGGGGAGGCAGTGTGGGGGGAGGCAGTGTGAAGGGAGGCAGTAAGAGGGAAGGCAGTGTGAGGGGAGGCAGTGTGAGGGGAGGCAGTGGGAGGGGAGGCAGTGTGAGTGGAGGTAGTGGGAGGGGAGGCAGTGGGAGGGGAAGCAGTGTGAAGGGAGACAGTGTGAGGGGCGGCAGTGGGAGGGGAGGCATGGTGAGGGGAAGCAGTGTGAATGGTCGCAGTGTGAGGTGAGGCAGTGTGAGGGGAGGCAGTGTGAGGGAAGGGGGTGTCAGGGGAAGGCAGTGTGAGGGGAGGCAGTGTGAATGGAGGCAGTGTGAGGGGAGGCAGTGTGAGGGGAGGCAGTGTGAGGGGAAGGCAGTGTGAGGGGAAGGCAGTATGAGGGGAGGCAGTGTGAGGGGAGGCAGTGTGAGGGGAGGCAGTGTGAGCTGAGGTAGTGTGAGGGGAGGCAGTGTGAGGGGAGGCAGTGTGAGGGAAGGCAGTGTGAGGGGAGGCAGTGTGAGGGGAGGCAGTGCGAGGGAAGGCAGTGTGAGGGTAGGCAGTGTGAGGGGAGGGAGTGTGAGGGGAGGCAGTGTGAGGGGAGGCAGTGGGAGGGGAGGCAGTGGGAGGGGAGGCAGTGTGAGGGGAGGCAGTGCGAGGGAAGGCAGTGTGAGGGGAGGCAGTGTGAGGGGAGGCAGTGGGAGGGGAGGCAGTGTGAGGGGAGGTAGTGGGAGGGGAGGCAGTGGGAGGGGAAGCAGTGTGAAGGGAGACAGTGTGAGGGGCGGCAGTGGGAGGGGAGGCATGGTGAGGGGAAGCAGTGTGAATGGTCGCAGTGTGAGGTGAGGCAGTGTGAGCGGAGGCAGTGTGAGGGAAGGGGGTGTCAGGGGAAGGCAGTGTGAGGGGAGGCAGTGTGAATGGAGGCAGTGTGAGGGGAGGCAGTGTGAGGGGAGGCAGTGTGAGGGGAAGGCAGTGTGAGGGGAAGGCAGTATGAGGGGAGGCAGTGTGAGGGGAGGCAGTGTGAGGGGAGGCAGTGTGAGCTGAGGTAGTGTGAGGGGAAGGCAGTGTGAGGGGAAGGCAGTATGAGGGGAGGCAGTGTGAGGGGAAGGCAGTATGAGGGGAGGCAGTGTGAGGGAAGGCAGTGTGAGGGGAGGCAGTGTGAGGGGAGGCAGTGCGAGGGAAGGCAGTGTGAGGGTAAGCAGTGTGAGGGAAGGCAGTGTGAGGGGAGGCAGTGTGAGGGGAGGCAGTGTGAGGGAAGGCAGTGTGAGGGGAGGCAGTGTGAGGGGAGGCAGTGTGAAGGGAGGCAGTGTGAGGGGAGGCAGTGTTGAGGGGAGGCAGTGGGAGGGGAGGCAGTGGGAGGGGAGGCAGTGCGAGGGGAGACAGTGCGAGGGAAGGCAGTGTGAGGGGAGGCAGTGTGATGGGAGGCAGTGTGAGGGGAGGCAGTGTGAGGGGAGGCAGTGTGAGGGGAGGCAGTGTGAGGGGAGGCAGTGTGAGGGGAGGCAGTGTGAGGGGATGGGTTGTGAGGGGAGACAGTGGGAGGGGAGGCAGTGTGAGGGGAGGCCGTGTGAATGGAGGCAGTGTGAGTGGAGGCAGTGTGAGGGAAGGAAGTGTGAGGGGAGGCAGTGTGAGGGGAAGCAGTGTGAGCTGAGGTAGTGTGAGGGGAGGCAGTCTGAGGGGAGGCAGTGTGAGGGGAGGCAGTGTGAGCTGAGGTAGTGTGAGGGGAGGCAGTGTGAGGGAAGGCAGTGTGAGGGGAGGCAGTGTGAGGGGAGGCAGTGTGAGGGAAGGCAGTGTGAGGGGAGGCAGTGTGAGGGGAGGCAGTGTGAAGGGAGGCAGTGTGAGGGGAGGCAGTGTTGAGGGGAGGCAGTGGGAGGGGAGGCAGTGGGAGGGGAGGCAGTGCGAGGGGAGACAGTGCGAGGGAAGGCAGTGTGAGGGGAGGCAGTCTGATGGGAGGCAGTGTGAGGGGAGGCAGTGTGAGGGGAGGCAGTGTGAGGGGAGGCAGTGTGAGGGGAGGCAGTGTGAGGGGAGGCAGTGTGAGTGGAGGCAGTGTGAGGGGAGGCAGTGTGAGGGGAGGCAGTGTGAGCTGAGGTAGTGTGAGGGGAGGCAGTCTGAGGGGAGGCAGTGTGAGGTGGGCAGTGTGAGGGGAGGCAGTCTGAGGGGAGGGGGTGTGAGGGGAGGCAGTAAGAGGGAAGTCAGTGTGAGGGGAGGCAGTGTGAGGGGAGGCAGTCTGAGGGGAGGGGGTGTGAGGGGAGGCAGTAAGAGGGAAGTCAGTGCGAGTGGAGGCAGTGTGAGGGAAGGGGGTGTGAGGGGAAGGCAGTGTGAGGGGAAGTAGTGTGAATGGAGGCAGTGTGAGGGGAGGCAGTGTGAGGGGAGGCAGTGTGAGGGGAGGCAGTGTGAATGGAGGCAGTGCGAGTGGGAGGCAGTTTGAGGGAAGGGGGTGTGAGGGGAGGCAGTGTGAGTGGAGGCGGTGTGAGTGGAGGCAGTGCGAGGGGAGGCAGTTTGAGGGAAGGGGGTGTGAGGGGAGGCAGTGTGAGGGGAGGCAGTGCGAGGGGAGGCAGTTTGAGGGAAGGGGGTGTGAGGGGAGGCAGTGTGAGGGGAGGCAGTGTGAGGGGAGGCAGTGTGAATGGAGGCAGTGTGAGGGGAGGCAGGGTGAGGGGAGGCAGTATGAGGGGAAGCAGTGTGAATGGAGGCAGTGTGAGGCGAGGCAGTGTGAGGCGAGGCGGTGTGAGGGAAGGGGGTGTGAGGGGAAGGCAGTGTGAGGGGAGGCAGTGTGAATGGAGGCAGTGTGAGGGGAGGCAGTGTGAGGGGAGGCAGTGTGAGGGGAGGCAGTGTTAGGGGAAGCAATGTGAGCTGAGGTAGTGTGAGGGCAGGCACTGTGAGGGGAAGTAGTCTGAGGGAAGGCAGTGTGAGGGGAGGCAGTGTGTGGGGAGGCAGTGTGAGGAGGGGAGGCAGTGTGAGGGGCGGCAGTAAGAGGGAAGGCAGTGTGAGGGGAGGCAGTGTGAGGGGAGGCAGTGGGAGGGGAGGCAGTGTGAGGGAAGGCAGTGTGAGGGGAGGCAGTGTGAGGGGAGGCATTGTGTGGCGAGGCAGTGTGAGGGGAGGCAGTGTGAGGAGGGGAGGCAGTGTGAGGGGCGGCAGTAAGAGGGAACGCAGTGTGAGGGGAGGCAGTGTGAGGGGAGGCAGTGGGAGGGGAGGCAGTGTGAGGGAAGGCAGTGTGAGGGGAGGCAGTGTGAGGGGAGGCATTGTGTGGGGAGGCAGTGTGAGGGGAGGCAGTGTGAAGGGAGGCAGTAAGAGGGAAGGCAGTGTGCGGGGAGGCAGTGTGAGGGGAGGCAGTGGGAGGGGAGGCAGTGTGAGTGGAGGTAGTGGGAGGGGAGGCAGTGGGAGGGGAAGCAGTGTGAAGGGAGACAGTGTGAGGGGCGGCAGTGGGAGGGGAGGCATGGTGAGGGGAAGCAGTGTGAATGGTCGCAGTGTGAGGTGAGGCAGTGTGAGGGGAGGCAGTGTGAGGGAAGGGGGTGTCAGGGGAAGGCAGTGTGAGGGGAGGCAGTGTGAATGGAGGCAGTGTGAGGGGAGGCAGTGTGAGGGGAGGCAGTGTGAGGGGAAGGCAGTGTGAGGGGAAGGCAGTATGAGGGGAGGCAGTGTGAGGGGAGGCAGTGTGAGGGGAGGCAGTGTGAGCTGAGGTAGTGTGAGGGGAGGCAGTGTGAGGGGAGGCAGTGTGAGGGAAGGCAGTGTGAGGGGAGGCAGTGTGAGGGGAGGCAGTGCGAGGGAAGGCAGTGTGAGGGTAGGCAGTGTGAGGGGAGGGAGTGTGAGGGGAGGCAGTGTGAGGGGAGGCAGTGGGAGGGGAGGCAGTGGGAGGGGAGGCAGTGTGAGGGGAGGCAGTGCGAGGGAAGGCAGTGTGAGGGGAGTCAGTCTGAGGGGAGGCAGTGTGAGGGGAGGCAGTGTGAGGGGAGGCAGTGTGAGGGGAGGCAGTGTGAGGGGAGGCAGTGTGAGGGGAGGCAGTGTGAAGGGAGGCAGTGTGAGGGGAGGCAGTGTGAGGGGATGGCTTGTGAGGGGAGGCAGTGGGAGGGGAGGCAGTGTGAGGGGCGGCCGTGTGAATGGAGGCAGTGTGAGGGGAGGCAGTGTGAGGGGAAGCAGTGTGAGCTGAGGTAGTGTGTGGGGAGGCAGTCTGAGGTGAGGCAGTGTGAGGGGGGCAGTGTAAGGGGAGGGGGTGTGAAGGGAAGGCAGTGTGAGGGGAGGCAGTAAGAGGGAAGTCAGTGTGAGGGGAGGCAGTGTGAGCGCAGGCAGAGTGAGGGGAGGGGGTGTGAGGGGAGGCAGTGTGAGGGGAGGCAGTGTGAATGGAGGCAGTGTGAGGGGAGGCAGTGTGAGGGAAGGGGGTGTCAGGGGAAGGCAGTGTAAGGGGAGGCAGTGTGAATGGAGGCAGTGTGAGGGGAGGCAGTGTGAGGGGAGGCAGTGTGAGGGGAAGGCAGTGTGAGGGGAAGGCAGTATGAGGGGAGGCAGTGTGAGAGGAGGCAGTGTGAGGGGAGGCAGTGTGAGGGGAGGCAGTGTGAGGGAAGGCAGTGTGAGGGGAGGCAGTGTGAGGGGAGGCAGTGCGAGGGAAGGCAGTGTGAGGGGAGGCAGTGTGAGGGGAGGCAGTGTGAGGGTAGGCAGTTTGAGGGGAGGCAGTGTGAGGGGAGGCAGTGGGAGGGGAGGCAGTGGGAGGGGAGGCAGTGTGAGGGGAGGCAGTGTGAGGGGAGGCAGTGTGAGGGGAGGCAGTGTGAGGGGAGGCAGTGTGAGGGGAGGCAGTGTGAGGGGAGGCAGTGGGAGGGGAGGCAGTGTGAGGGGAGGCAGTGTGAGGGGATGGGTTGTGAGGGGAGGCAGGGGGAGGGGAGGCAGTGTGAGGGGAGGCCGTGTGAATGGAGGCAGTGTGAGTGGAGGCAGTGTGAGGGGAGGCAGTGTGAGGGGAGGCAGTGTGAGGTGAAGCAGTGTGAGCTGAGGTAGTGTGAGGGGAGGCAGTCTGAGGGGAGGCAGTGTGAGGGGGCAGTGTAAGGGGAGGGGTGTGAAGGGAAGGCAGTGTGAGGGGAGGCAGTAAGAGGGAAGTCAGTGTGAGGGGAGGCAGTGTGAGGGGAGGCAGAGTGAGGGGAGGGGGTGTGAGGGGAGGCAGTGTGAGGGGAGGCAGTGTGCGGGGAGGCAGTGTGAGGGGAGGCAGTGTGAGAGGAGGGGATGAGAGGGGAGGCAGTGTGAGGTGAGGCAGTGTGAATCGAGGCAGTGCGAGTGGAGGCAGTGTGAGGGATGGCAGTGTGAGGGAAGGGGGTGTGAGGGGAAGGCAGTGTGAGGGAAGGGGGTGTGAGGGGAAGGCAGTGTGAGGGGAAGTAGTGTGAATGGAGGCAGTGTGAGGGGAGGCAGTGTGAGGCGAGGCGGTGTGAGGGGAGGCAGTGTGAGGGGAGGCAGTGTGAGGGCAGGCAGTGTGAATGGAGGCAGTGCGAGTGGGAGGCAGTGTGAGTGGAGGCGGTGTGAGTGGAGGCAGTGTGAGTGTAGGCAGTGTGAGGGGAGGCAGTGTGAGGGGAGGCAGTGCGAGGGGAGGCAGTTTGAGGGAAGGGGGTGTGAGGGGAAGGCTGTGTGAGGGGAGGCAGCGTCAATGGAGGCAGTGTGAGGGGCGGCAGGGTGAGGGGAGGCAGTGTGTGGAGAGGCAGTGTGAGTGGAGGCAGTGTGAGGGGAGGCAGTGTGAGGGGAGGCAGTGTGAGCTGAGGTAGTGTGAGGGGAGGCAGTCTGAGGGGAGGCAGTGTGAGGTGGGCAGTGTGAGGGGAGGCAGTCTGAGGGGAGGGGGTGTGAGGGGAGGCAGTAAGAGGGAAGTCAGTGTGAGGGGAGGCAGTGTGAGGGGAGGCAGTCTGAGGGGAGGGGGTGTGAGGGGAGGCAGTAAGAGGGAAGTCAGTGCGAGTGGAGGCAGTGTGAGGGAAGGGGGTGTGAGGGGAAGGCAGTGTGAGGGGAAGTAGTGTGAATGGAGGCAGTGTGAGGGGAGGCAGTGTGAGGGGAGGCAGTGTGAGGGGAGGCAGTGTGAATGGAGGCAGTGCGAGTGGGAGGCAGTTTGAGGGAAGGGGGTGTGAGGGGAGGCAGTGTGAGTGGAGGCGGTGTGAGTGGAGGCAGTGCGAGGGGAGGCAGTTTGAGGGAAGGGGGTGTGAGGGGAGGCAGTGTGAGGGGAGGCAGTGCGAGGGGAGGCAGTTTGAGGGAAGGGGGTGTGAGGGGAGGCAGTGTGAGGGGAGGCAGTGTGAGGGGAGGCAGTGTGAATGGAGGCAGTGTGAGGGGAGGCAGGGTGAGGGGAGGCAGTATGAGGGGAAGCAGTGTGAATGGAGGCAGTGTGAGGCGAGGCAGTGTGAGGCGAGGCGGTGTGAGGGAAGGGGGTGTGAGGGGAAGGCAGTGTGAGGGGAGGCAGTGTGAATGGAGGCAGTGTGAGGGGAGGCAGTGTGAGGGGAGGCAGTGTGAGGGGAGGCAGTGTTAGGGGAAGCAATGTGAGCTGAGGTAGTGTGAGGGCAGGCACTGTGAGGGGAAGTAGTCTGAGGGAAGGCAGTGTGAGGGGAGGCAGTGTGTGGGGAGGCAGTGTGAGGAGGGGAGGCAGTGTGAGGGGCGGCAGTAAGAGGGAAGGCAGTGTGAGGGGAGGCAGTGTGAGGGGAGGCAGTGGGAGGGGAGGCAGTGTGAGGGAAGGCAGTGTGAGGGGAGGCAGTGTGAGGGGAGGCATTGTGTGGCGAGGCAGTGTGAGGGGAGGCAGTGTGAGGAGGGGAGGCAGTGTGAGGGGCGGCAGTAAGAGGGAACGCAGTGTGAGGGGAGGCAGTGTGAGGGGAGGCAGTGGGAGGGGAGGCAGTGTGAGGGAAGGCAGTGTGAGGGGAGGCAGTGTGAGGGGAGGCATTGTGTGGGGAGGCAGTGTGAGGGGAGGCAGTGTGAAGGGAGGCAGTAAGAGGGAAGGCAGTGTGAGGGGAGGCAGTGTGAGGGGAGGCAGTGGGAGGGGAGGCAGTGTGAGGGGAGGTAGTGGGAGGGGAGGCAGTGGGAGGGGAAGCAGTGTGAAGGGAGACAGTGTGAGGGGCGGCAGTGGGAGGGGAGGCATGGTGAGGGGAAGCAGTGTGAATGGTCGCAGTGTGAGGTGAGGCAGTGTGAGGGGAGGCAGTGTGAGGGAAGGGGGTGTCAGGGGAAGGCAGTGTGAGGGGAGGCAGTGTGAATGGAGGCAGTGTGAGGGGAGGCAGTGTGAGGGGAGGCAGTGTGAGGGGAAGGCAGTGTGAGGGGAAGGCAGTATGAGGGGAGGCAGTGTGAGGGGAGGCAGTGTGAGGGGAGGCAGTGTGAGCTGAGGTAGTGTGAGGGGAGGCAGTGTGAGGGGAGGCAGTGTGAGGGAAGGCAGTGTGAGGGGAGGCAGTGTGAGGGGAGGCAGTGCGAGGGAAGGCAGTGTGAGGGTAGGCAGTGTGAGGGGAGGGAGTGTGAGGGGAGGCAGTGTGAGGGGAGGCAGTGGGAGGGGAGGCAGTGGGAGGGGAGGCAGTGTGAGGGGAGGCAGTGCGAGGGAAGGCAGTGTGAGGGGAGTCAGTCTGAGGGGAGGCAGTGTGAGGGGAGGCAGTGTGAGGGGAGGCAGTGTGAGGGGAGGCAGTGTGAGGGGAGGCAGTGTGAGGGGAGGCAGTGTGAAGGGAGGCAGTGTGAGGGGAGGCAGTGTGAGGGGATGGCTTGTGAGGGGAGGCAGTGGGAGGGGAGGCAGTGTGAGGGGCGGCCGTGTGAATGGAGGCAGTGTGAGGGGAGGCAGTGTGAGGGGAAGCAGTGTTAGCTGAGGTAGTGTGAGGGGAGGCAGTCTGAGGTGAGGCAGTGTGAGGGGGGCAGTGTAAGGGGAGGGGGTGTGAAGGGAAGGCAGTGTGAGGGGAGGCAGTAAGAGGGAAGTCAGTGTGAGGGGAGGCAGTGTGAGCGCAGGCAGAGTGAGGGGAGGGGGTGTGAGGGGAGGCAGTGTGAGGGGAGGCAGTGTGAATGGAGGCAGTGTGAGGGGAGGCAGTGTGAGGGAAGGGGGTGTCAGGGGAAGGCAGTGTAAGGGGAGGCAGTGTGAATGGAGGCAGTGTGAGGGGAGGCAGTGTGAGGGGAGGCAGTGTGAGGGGAAGGCAGTGTGAGGGGAAGGCAGTATGAGGGGAGGCAGTGTGAGAGGAGGCAGTGTGAGGGGAGGCAGTGTGAGGGGAGGCAGTGTGAGGGAAGGCAGTGTGAGGGGAGGCAGTGTGAGGGGAGGCAGTGCGAGGGAAGGCAGTGTGAGGGGAGGCAGTGTGAGGGGAGGTAGTGTGAGGGGCGGCAGTTTGAGGGGAGGCAGTGTGAGGGGAGGCAGTGGGAGGGGAGGCAGTGGGAGGGGAGGCAGTGTGAGGGGTGGCAGTGTGAGGGGAGGCAGTGTGAGGGGAGGCAGTGTGAGGGGAGGCAGTGTGAGGGGAGGCAGTGTGAGGGGAGGCAGTGGGAGGGGAGGCAGTGTGAGGGGAGGCAGTGTGAGGGGATGGGTTGTGAGGGGAGGCAGGGGGAGGGGAGGCAGTGTGAGGGGAGGCCGTGTGAATGGAGGCAGTGTGAGTGGAGGCAGTGTGAGGGGAGGCAGTGTGAGGGGAGGCAGTGTGAGGTGAAGCAGTGTGAGCTGAGGTAGTGTGAGGGGAGGCAGTCTGAGGGGAGGCAGTGTGAGGGGGCAGTGTAAGGGGAGGGGTGTGAAGGGAAGGCAGTGTGAGGGGAGGCAGTAAGAGGGAAGTCAGTGTGAGGGGAGGCATTGTGAGGGGAGGCAGAGTGAGGGGAGGGGGTGTGAGGGGAGGCAGTGTGAGGGGAGGCAGTGTGCGGGGAGGCAGTGTGAGGGGAGGCAGTGTGAGAGGAGGGGGTGAGAGGGGAGGCAGTGTGAGGTGAGGCAGTGTGAATCGAGGCAGTGCGAGTGGAGGCAGTGTGAGGGATGGCAGTGTGAGGGAAGGGGGTGTGAGGGGAAGGCAGTGTGAGGGAAGGGGGTGTGAGGGGAAGGCAGTGTGAGGGGAAGTAGTGTGAATGGGGGCAGTGTGAGGGGAGGCAGTGTGAGGCGAGGCGGTGTGAGGGGAGGCAGTGTGAGGGGAGGCAGTGTGAGGGCAGGCAGTGTGAATGGAGGCAGTGCGAGTGGGAGGCAGTGTGAGTGGAGGCGGTGTGAGTGGAGGCAGTGTGAGTGTAGGCAGTGTGAGGGGAGGCAGTGTGAGGGGAGGCAGTGCGAGGGGAGGCAGTTTGAGGGAAGGGGGTGTGAGGGGAAGGCTGTGTGAGGGGAGGCAGCGTCAATGGAGGCAGTGTGAGGGGCGGCAGGGTGAGGGGAGGCAGTGTGAGGAGAGGCAGTGTGAGGGGAGGCAGTATGAGGGGAAGCAGTGTGAGGGGAGGCAGTGTGAGGGGAGGCAGTGTGAGCTGAGGTAGTGTGAGGGGAGGCAGTGTGAGGGGAGGCAGTGTGAGGGAAGGCAGTGTGAGGGGAGGCAGTGTGAGGGGAGGCAGTGCGAGGGAAGGCAGTGTGAGGGGAGGCAGTGTGAGGGGAGGCAGTGTGAGGGGAGGCAGTGTGAGGGGAGGCAGTGGGAGGGGAGGCAGTGTGAGGGGAGGCAGTGCGAGGGAAGGCAGTGTGAGGGGAGGCAGTGTGAGGGGAGGCAGTGTGAGGGGAGGCAGTGTGAGGGGAGGCAGTGTGAGGGGAGGCAGTGTGAGGGGATGGGTTGTGAGGGGAGGCAGTGGGAGGGGAGGCAGTGTGAGGGGAGGCCGTGTGAATGGAGGCAGTGTGAGTGGAGGCAGTGTGAGGGGAGGCAGTGTGAGGGGAAGCAGTGTGAGCTGAGGTAGTGTGAGGGGAGGCAGTCTGAGGGGAGGCAGTGTAAGGGGAGGGGTGTGAAGGGAAGGCAGTGTGAGGGGAGGCAGTAAGAGGGAAGTCAGTGTGAGGGGAGGCAGTGTGAGGGGAGGCAGAGTGAGGGGAGGGGGTGTGAGGAGAAGCAGTGTGAATGGAGGCAGTGTGAGTGGAGGCAGTGTGAGGGGAGGCAGTGTGAGAGGAGGCAGTGTGAGGGGAGGCAGTGTGAGGGTAGGCAGTGTGAGGGGAAGCAGTGTGAGGGGAGGCAGTGTGAGGGGAGGGGGTGAGAGGGGAGGCAGTGTGAGGTGAGGCAGTGTGAATCGAGGCAGTGCGAGTGGAGGCAGTGTGAGGGATGGCAGTGTGAAGGGAGGCAGTGTGAGGGGAGGCAGTGTGAGGGGAGGCAGTGTGAGGGAAGGGGGTGTGAGGGGAAGGCAGTGTGAGGGGAAGTAGTGTGAGGGGAGGCAGTGTGAGGGGAGGCAGTGTGAGGGGAGGCAGTGCGAGGGGAGGCAGTTTGAGGGAAGGGGGTGTGAGGGGAAGGCTATGTGAGGGGAGGCAGCGTGAATGGAGGCAGTGTGAGGGGAGGCAGGGTGAGGGGAGGCAGGGTGAGGGGAGGCAGTGTGAGGAGAGGCAGGGTGAGGGGAAGCAGTGTGAGGAGAGGCAGGGTGAGGGGAAGCAGTGTGAGGGGAGGCAGTGTGAGGGGAGGCAGTGTGAATGGAGGCAGTGCGAGTGGGAGGCAGTGTGAGGGGGGGCAGTGTGAGGGGAGGCAGTGTGAGGGGAAGGCAGTGTGAGGGGAAGGCAATGTGAGGGGAGGCAGTGTGAGGGGAGGCAGTGTGAGGGGAGGCAGTGTGAGTGGAGGCAGGGTGAGGGGAGGCAGTGTGAGGAGAGGCAGTGTGAGTGGAGGCAGGGTGAGGGGAGGCAGTGTGAGGGGAGGTATTGTGAGGGGAGGCAGGGTGAGGGGAGGCAGTGTGAGGAGAGGCAGGGTGAGGGGAAGTAGTGTGAATGGAGGCAGTGTGAGGGGAGGCAGTGTGAGGGGAGGCAGTGTGAGGGGAGGCAGTGTGAATGGAGGCAGTGCGAGTGGGAGGCAGTGTGAGGGGGGGCAGTGTGAGGGGAGGCAGTGTGAGGGGAAGGCAGTGTGAGGGGAAGGCAATGTGAGGGGAGGCAGTGTGAGGGGAGGCAGTGTGAGTGGAGGCGGTGTGAGGGGAGGCAGTGTGAATCGAGGCAGTGCGAGGGGAGGCAGTGTGAGGGGAGGCAGTGTGAGGGGAGGCAGTGCGAGGGGAGGCAGTTTGAGGGAAGGGGGTGTGAGGGGAGGCAGTGTGAGGGGAGGCAGTGTGAGGGGAGGCAGTGTGAGGGGAGGCAGTGTGAGGGGAGGCAGTGTGAGGAGAAGGCAGTGTGAGGGGAGGCAGTGCGAGTGGAGGCAGTGTGAGGGGAGGCAGTGTGAGGGAAGGGGGTGTGAGGGGAGGCAGTGTGAGGGGAGGCAGTGTGAGTGGAGGCAGTGTGAGGGGAGGCAGTGTGAGGGGAGGCAGTGCGAGGGAAGTGGGTGTGAGGGGAGGCAGTGTGAGGGGAGGCAGTGCGAGGGGAGGCAGTGCGAGGGGAGGCAGTGTGAGGGGAGGCAGTGTGAGGGGAGGCAGTGAGAGGGAAGGTGGTGTGAGGGGAGGCAGTGTGAGGTAAGGGCGTGTGAGGGGAGGCAGTGTGAGGGAAGGAGGTGTGAGGGGAGGCAGTGCGAGGGGAGGCAGTGTGAGGGAAAGGGTTGTGAGGGGAGGCTGTGTGACGCGAGGCAGTTGAGGGGAGACAGTGCGAGGGGAAGGCAGTGTGAGGGGAGGCAGTGTGAGGGGAGGCAGTGTGAGGGGAGGCAGTGCGAGGGGAGGCAGTGTGAGGGGAGACAGTGCAAGGGGAAGGCAGTGTGACGTGAGGCAGTGTGAGGGGAGGCAGTATGAGGGGAGGCTGTGTGAGTGGAGGCAGCGTGAATGGAGGCAGTGTGAGGGGAGGCAGTGTGAGTGGAGGCAATTTGAATGGAGGCAGTGTGAGGGGAGGCAGTGTGAGGGGAGGCAGTGTGAATGGAGGCAGTGTGAGGGGAGACAGTGCGAGGGGAGGCAGTGTGAGGGGAGGCAGTGTGAGGGGAGGCAGTGTGAGGAGAAGGCAGTGTGAGGGGAGGCAGTGCGAGTGGAGGCAGTGTGAGGGGAGGCAGTGTGAGGGAAGGGGGTGTGAGGGGAGGCAGTGTGAGGGGAGGCAGTGTGAGTGGAGGCAGTGTGAGGGGAGGCAGTGTGAGGGGAGGCAGTGCGAGGGAAGTGGGTGTGAGGGGAGGCAGTGTGAGGGGAGGCAGTGCGAGGGGAGGCAGTGCGAGGGGAGGCAGTGTGAGGGGAGGCAGTGTGAGGGGAGGCAGTGAGAGGGAAGGTGGTGTGAGGGGAGGCAGTGTGAGGTAAGGGCGTGTGAGGGGAGGCAGTGTGAGGGAAGGAGGTGTGAGGGGAGGCAGTGTGAGGGGAGGCAGTGTGAGGGAAAGGGTTGTGAGGGGAGGCTGTGTGACGCGAGGCAGTTGAGGGGAGACAGTGCGAGGGGAAGGCAGTGTGAGGGGAGGCAGTGTGAGGGGAGGCAGTGTGAGGGGAGGCAGTGCGAGGGGAGGCAGTGTGAGGGGAGACAGTGCAAGGGGAAGGCAGTGTGACGTGAGGCAGTGTGAGGGGAGGCAGTGCGAGGGGAGGCAGTGCGAGGGGAGGCAGTGTGAGGGGAGGCAGTGCGAGGGGATGCAGTGTGAGGGGAACGCAGTTTAAGGGGAGGCAGTGTGAGGGGAGACAGTGCGAGGGGAAGGCAGTGTGAGAGGAAGGCAGTGTGAGGGGAGGCAGTGCGTGTGGAAGGCAGTGTGAGGGGAGGCAGTACGAGGGGAGGCTGTGCGAGGGGAGGCAGTGCGAGGGGAGGCAGTGCGAGGGGAGGCAGTGCGAGGGGAGGCAGTGCAAGGGGAGGCAGTGCGAGGGGAGACAGTGCGAGGGGAAGGCAGTGTGAGGGGAGGCAGTGTGAGGGGAGGCAGTGCGAGGGGAGGCAGTGCGAAGGGAGGCAGTGCAAGGGGAGGCAGTGCGAGGGGAGACAGTGCGAGGGGAAGGCAGTGTGAGGGAAGGCAGTATGAGGGGAGGCAGTGCGAGGGGAGGCAGTGTGAGGTCAATTATATCAGATGTGAACCCTGAATATATTCATGGAACAAAGGTAAACAAGAGCGTATATATTTTACATTTTAGAATACCAATAACTATCTGCATATGAAATAACCACTGGGAACATTTCTTAGGTTGGGGTAGGTTGCATTGGGGTTGGGAGGTTAATATAAATAATACAAACCTGCACAGGTTCAACAGGAGGTTGAAAGGACAAGTGGGCAGCATGGCGGCACAGCGGTTAGCACTGCTGCTTCACGGCGCCCGGGACCCGGGCTCAGTTCCAGCCTTGGGTCTGTGTGGAGTTTGCACATTTTCCCTGTGTGGTGTTCCTCCCAGTGCTCTGGTTTCTTCCCACAGTCCCACAATGTGCAGGTTAGGTGTATTGGCCACGATCACTTGTGGGCAGTGGATAGGGGGGGGGGGGGGGGGGGGGTGATCCCTTGCAGAGCGCTCTTTTGGAGGGTTGGCGTAGACTTGATGGGCCAAATGTCCCCTTTCCGCACTGTAAGGATCCTACGGCTTGATTGCACCACTTTTGCAGAACGCGAACAGTTTCATGTTTACAGAATTTCCCTGCATTTTATTTTGAACTTTTTGCTTCTTTTTCCAATCACTGATAATGTCGGAGCAACTTAGCACTCGTTTACTACATGTCAAATTCTTTATTTGTTTAGCAATTCTTAGTATGACACTCAGGGAATAGGACCCAACTTCAGCTGCAGAGAGAAGAATGCAAGACAACATAAGACAGATTTACAACATGTGCAGATAAACTTTGAACTTGAAGATTCTGTCGAGGAAAGATGGAAGGAGATCAAGTGGAGCGCAGACACCAGCATGAGGAGTTGGACTGAATGGTCTCTTTCTGAGCCATATTTCCGAAGTGAAGACTGCAGCCCTCGAATGTGAGGGTGCAACACTGGGTGTTGCATCATTGCGGGCGGCACGGCAGCACAGTGGTTAGCACTGTTGCTTCACAGCGCCAGGGACCTGGGTTCGATTCCCGGCTTGGGTCACTGTCTGTGCGGAGTCTGCACGTTCTCCCCGTGTCTGCGTGGGTTTCCTCCGGGTGCTCCGGTTTCCTCCCACAAGTCCCGAAGGACGTGCTTGTTAGGTGAATTGGACATCCTGAATTCTCCCTCTGTGTACCCGAACAGGCGCCGGAATGTGGTGACTCGGGGCTTTTCACAGTAACTTCATGTAAGCCTACTTGTGACACTGATAAAGATTATTATTATTAGAAACTCCAAAATATCTTTGGAGATTTGGTGGCAATTGAAAGGGGTGGGCTCCCATGTGTGGACCTGGGTGGGGTGCTCTTCTGGAGGGTTGGTGTGGACTCAATGGGCCAAGTGGCTTCCTTCTGTACTGTAGCGATTCAATGATTCTACCTGTGTTGTCTCTTTGTAAAGCTGTCCATTTAGACCCATCCCCTGCTCATTATCTCCGACTCCTGCAAACATTTCCCCTTCAAGTATTTTCCAATAATCTCCTTCATCCACATCATCGGCTGTTTGAGTATTTGTTCTTTATTTTTTATTCGCTCACTGGGCATGTGCCTTGCCGACAGTGCCAGCATTTATTGTCCATCTCTAATACCCTTGATCTGGTGGTGTGAGCCTCCTACTTAAACTGACACAATCTGTGTGGGGCAGCTACACCCTCGGTGTTGTAAGGGAGGGAGTTCCAGGGTTTTGACTCAGCAATATAGTTCCAAATGCGGATGGTTTGTGAGGTGCTGGTGTCCCCTTGCACCTGCTGACTTGTCCTTGATGCTGGTACAGGTCATGGATTTGAGAGATCTCACCAAAGGAACTTTTGACAAGTTGCTGCATTGCATCAGAGGATACACACTGTTGCCAGTGCACTGGTAATGGAGGGAGCAAATATTTAAGGTGATGGATCAGGGGCGCGATTCTCCGACCCCCCACCGGGTTGGAGAATCGCCGGGGGCTGGCGTGAATCCCGCCCCCGCCGTGTCCCGAATTCTCCGCCACCAGAGATTCGGCGGGGGCAGGAACCGCGCCGGTCGGCGGAAATCGCGCCGGTCGGCGGGCCCACCCCCGGCGATTCTCCGGTCCGCGATGGGCCGAAGACCCGCCGCTGTCAGCCGGCGTGGATTGAACCACCTTTTGAACGGCGGGACAAGGCGGCGCGGGAAAGCTCCGGGGTCCTGGGGGGGGGCGGGGTGATCTGGCCCCGGTGAATGCCCCCACGGTGGCCTGGCCTGCGATCGGGGCCCACCAATCCGCGGGCGGGCCTGTGCCGTGGAGGCACTCTTTTCCTTCCGCCTTCGCCATGGTCTTCACTATGGCGGAGGCGGAAGAGACCCCCTCCGCTGCTCATGCGCGGGGATGCCGTGAGCAGCCGCTGACGCTCCCGTGCATGCGTCGCACGGCAAAGTCCTTTCCCGCCAACCAGCGGGGCGGAAATCACTCCGGCGCGGGCCTAGCCCCTCAAGGTGAGGGCTCGGCACCTCAAGATGCGGAGAATTGCGCACCTTTGGGGCGGCGCGATGCCGGACTGATTCACGCCATTTTTGGCGCCGGTCGGCGGACATCGCGCCGATTGCGGAGAGTCCCGCCCCAGGTGCTGGTCAAGCAGGATGTCCTGGATGGTGTTGGAGCTGCGCTCATCCAGGCAAGTGGAGAGTATTCCATTACACTCCCGACTTGTGCCTTGTGGATGGTGGACAGGCTTTGGGAAATCAGAAGGTAGGTTACTCACCGTGGAATTCCCAGCCTTTGAGCTGCTGTTGTAGCCAGAGTCTTTATTTGGCGAGTTCAACTCCCAATTTCTGGTCAGTGGTAACCCCCAGGAATACAGAGATGGTATCCCATTGAATGCCAATGGGATGTGGTTAAATTCTCTCTTGTTGGAGGTGGGTCATTGCGTGGCACATGTGTGACGCAAATGTTAGTTGCATTTGTCAACGCAAACCTGAATGATGCTTCAGGATCTGAGGAGTCATGAATGGTGCTGACCATTGTACAATCATCAATGACCATCCCCACTTGTGACCTTATGTTGGAAGGATGGTCATTGATGAAGCTGCTGGAGATGGTTGGGTTTAGGACACTACCCTGAGGAACTCCTGCAGTAATGTCCTGGGACTGGGATGATTGACCTCCAATGAAATGAAATGAAAATCGCTTATTGTCACAAGTAGGCTTCAAATGAAGTT
The DNA here is from genome assembly GCF_047496885.1 of Scyliorhinus torazame. Taxonomy (NCBI): domain Eukaryota; kingdom Metazoa; phylum Chordata; class Chondrichthyes; order Carcharhiniformes; family Scyliorhinidae; genus Scyliorhinus; species Scyliorhinus torazame. Next base: position 266,579,480 of record NC_092714.1, on the reverse strand, counting down.
ACTGTGAAAAGCCCCTAGTCGCCACGTTCCGGCGCCTGTTCGGGGAGGCTGGTACAGGTATTGAACCGTGCTGCTGGCCTGCCTTGGTCTGCTTACAAAGCCAGCGATTTGACATCTGACATCTACCCCTGTGCCCTGTGCTAAACCAGCCCCTAAACCAACCACCAGATCCATCTTCCTTTGTGCCAGGTATGACTCCAATCAGAGAGCTTCCCCCTGATTAGCATTGGCTTCAATTTTGCGATTGGTTTCTTGATGCCATATTCAATTGAATGATGTGTTGACGTTAAGAGCAGTCACTCTCAACTTACTTCTTGAGATCAACTGTTTTCAGCTCTGGTACATGTTTGGACCAAGACTGTCATGTGATCAGGAGCCATGTGGCTCTGGCAGATAGGGAGCTGGTTATTGCTGAGTAAACGCCACTTGACGATATTGTCGATGACCCATTCCATCATAATTGAGAGTAGTGTGGCCGTAATTGGTCAGATTGTTCACTGTTTGTGGACAGGATATACCTGGGCCATTGTCAACATTGCTGGGTAGATGTCAGTGTTGTCGCTGCCCTGGAACAACTTGGCTAGGGGCATGGCAAGTTGTGGAGCACACGTCTTCAATACTGCAGATGATGATGGTAGGGACTTCAAGGGGAGGCTGAGATGAATTATCTACCAGATATTTCTGACTGACGATGGTTAAAATTCCTTCGCCTTGTCATTCGTATTGGCATACTGGGCTCTCCCAGCAATGAGGATGGGGATATTTGTGATGCCTCCTTCTCTGTTTAGTTGGTTAATCGTCCACTGCCATGAATGACTGAATTTGGTAAGACTGCAGGGCTTTGATCTGATCCATTGTAAGTTGGATCACTTTGCTCAATCACACGCTGCTTCCACTATTTAGCTTCCGCAAGAACAGGAGGAGGCCATTCAGCCCCCCAAGTCTGTTCCGCCATTCAATTTGATCATGGCTGCTCTGTGACGTAACTTCATACACCCGCCTTTGTCCCACATCCTTTGGTACCTTTGTGCAACAATAGTTTATTAAGCACAGGTTAAAAATTAACAATTCAACTGACATCAGTTGCCATTAATGGAAGTGAGTTCCGAACCTCGATCACCCTGTGTGTAGACGTCTTTCTTAATTTCCCTGCTGGAAGGGCCGGCCCGAGTGTTTAGACTGTGATCCCGAGTCCTCGACTCCCCACCCAGCAGAGATAGTCCCTCTCCATCCATTGCACCGATTCCTTTAGTATCTCGAAAACTTTGATCAAATCACCCCTCAACCCTCTAAATTCCAAGGAGCCCAACGGCCGGCTGTGTCGTCTATCCTTGTAAATTAACCTTGCGAGTCCGGGTATCAATCTAGTACATCTACACTGCATTCCTTCGGAGGCCACTATACCCTTCCTGAGGGGTGGGTGCTCAGAACTGCTCACAGGATCCAGGTGTGCTCTCATGGGGGCTTTGTATAAGCTGAAACATGACTATTAACCCAACTATTCTAGTCATCTAGACATAAAGACCAGCATTCCATTAACCTTTTGGATATTTTCTGTTTCGAAGCACGACATTTTATGATTTATCCACCAGGCCCCCATGTCCCTTTACACCTCCGCCGATTCTATCTTTTCATCATATAGAAAATACCCTGGGCTGGATTCTCCGCTTCCCGACGGCGAAATCGCGTTCGGCGACGGGGCGGAGAATCCGTTTTGCCGCCAAAATCAGGAGCGGCGCCGGTTTTTGAATTCTCCGCCCCCTCGATTATCCACCGCCTCAGGCCATTGCCTGAGACCCGCCCCGCAATGCTCCGTCCCCGACCGGCCGAGTTCCCGATGGTTACGTGTGCTCACACCGTTCGTGAACTCGGCGTGGCGGCTGCGGATTCAGTCCGGGGCCTCCACAGTTGGGGGAGGGCCGGTCCGCGGGCAGGGGAGGCTTCATTCATGGCTGGGGGGAGGCAATGTGGGCGGGCGGTCCGGGGCGTGGAGCGGTCGGAGGGGGGGCACTACTCTGGCGGTCCAGGTCCGCGGGCTGAGTCCGCCATGGAGCACAGCCGCCGCTGTGGGCATGCGCGGCCTCGGATCCGAAAGTGCTGAGGGCCAGATCGGCAGCTAGATCTGCGAGCTCGACGCTGCCTCCCTGCTCGCCCCCAGCAAAACCGGGAATCGGTGGCCCCTTTACGCCAGTTTTCCTGCCGGAAAAGGCCACGGTTCTCACGCTGGCATGAGGATTAGTCTCGACAATGGAGAATCCAGCACCCTGTTCTATGTATATTCGGCCCAAAGTGGGGGACCTCACATGTGCCTAAAATCCATTGACTTTGTTTGCAATGCCACCCTCTGTGTAGACATTTGGAATTCTCTTCCATTAATGGCAATAGTTCAATTGTTAATTTTAATTCTGTGCTTGATAAATTGTTGTTGCACAAAGGTACTAAGACACATGGGGCAATGATGGGTATGTGAAGTTAGGTCACAGATCAGCCATGTTGGGCGGCACACTGGTTAGCACTGCTGCCTCACAGCGTCAGAGACCCAGGTTCAATTCCAGCTTGGGTCACTGTCTGTGCAGAGTCTGCACGTCCTCCCCGTGTCTGCGTGGGTTTCCTCCGGGTGCTCCGGTTTCCTCCCACACTCCAAAGACGTGCAGGTTAGGTGGATTGGCCATGATAAATTGCCCCTTAGTGTCCAAGGTTTAGGTGAGGTTACAGGGATAGGGTGGGGGTGGGGCGTGGATCGGGTTCTCTTTAAGGGGGTCGGTGCAGATTCGATGCGTCAAATGGCCTTCTTCGGCACTGTAGGGAGTCTATGGGATTCTGTGAAATGTGGATACATGACATTTTGTTCCATCAGCTAAATCATTAACCAACACAATTAATAGTGGAGAACCTAATACATCCTTGCAGAATTCCACCAGACACATCCTGCCAATTATAGTTCCTGCCCGTTAACCTGACTCTGTCTCCTCCCAATCTGCCAACGTCGTAACAAGATTTAATTTGCCTTCGGTTCGTGGGCTTCAACTTCAACTTCAGCTAACAGTCTTCCTTGAGGAACTTTGTCAAGTTCTTAAAGTCCATATAAATAACTTTCAGAAGCATTCTTCTGTTCTCTACTTTAGACATCTCTTCAAAGAAATTGAGTCAGATCCACCAGGTGTGACCACCCTTTTGCAAACCCATCCTGATCCTCTCTGATCAGCAAAAATTTTTCAGGTGTTTGGTCATTTTATCTTGATAAACTTCTACAATTTGGTCTCGCAGCTGTTAGACAAACTGTCCATAATCCCCTGCTATTCCTTTCTCACTATTTTAAATAGCAGGGTGTCTAATCTGACGGAGCAGTTCCTGAATTGAGTGCACTTTGTCCAATTATAGTTAAGGCATCTGCAATGTTCTGCTTTAAAACTCTCGGGTGGAAACAATCTGATCGTGGGGATCTGTCGCTCTTCAGTGTCATTGGCCAGAATTCTCCGGCCGTTCGCTGGCGACGGGATTCTCTGGTCCCGTCGGCAGTGTACCCCCATTCCGCGGGTTTCCCGCTGGGAAGCTGGAGAATCTCGCGCATTATTTTCTTCATTCCTGTTGTTTTGGTTACAACAATTTTTGTGAGTCCCTGATTTTCTTGAGGTGCCCGTGCACTCCACTGTAAATACTGAACAAAGTCATAGAATCATACAATTTGCAGGGCAGAAGGAGGCCACGCACCCCACTGAGTCTGCACCAGCTCTTGGAAAGAGCACCCTACCCAAGCCCACGCCTCCACCCTATCCCGTAACCCAACCTAACCCTTTGGACACTAAGGTGCATTTTAGCGTGGCCAATCCACCTAACCAGCGCATCTTTGGACTGTGGGAGGAAACCGGAGCTCCCGGAGGAAACCCACGCACACACAGGGAGGATGTGCAAACTGCACACAGGCAGTGACTCAAGGCCAGAATTGAACCCGGGACCCTGGAGCTCTGAGGGCAGCAGTGCTAACCACTGTGGCATCATGCCGCCATTCAACGTTCAACAAGTGATACAACATGTCCACCATTTCCTTATTTTCAATGACAGTATCGTTGTGATCAGTTTTTAAGAAGCCCAAAAGCTCTTGATCATCCTCGTTTGTCTAATTTAATTGTAAAAACAAATCATTTTCATTTTGAAATTCCGTGCAAATTTTTTTCCCTGCTCTCTTTTGCAGCTCTCACCATCAGCATCATCAATCTTTGCTGTGCTTTGTTTCTTCTTCATTCACCACAATCAGTCCCATCATTTTGCGTTCTCTACTCTTTGAATGGATTTTTACCTCTTACCTCTTTAATTATCCACGGCTGTCATTTTCAGCAAGTGAAGTTCTTGCCCCTCGGAGGTTCAAACTGATTCTGTCCCAGGTTAAATCCATTTTTAAACACCTCCCACTGATCTTCCGTCAATTCACCCATTAACTGATCTGCCCAGTTTACTGTGGGCAGTCTCTGTCTCGTCCAATTGGATTGGATTGGATTGGATTTGTTTATTGTCACGTGTACCGAGGTACAGTGAAAAGTATTTTTCTGCGAGCAGCTCAACAGACCATTAAGTGCATGGGAAGAAAGGGAATAAAAGAAAATACATAATAGGGCAACACAACATATACAATGTAACTACATAAGCACTGGCATTGGATGAAGCATACAGGGTGTAGTGTTAATGAGGTCAGTCCATAAGAGGGTCATTTAGGAGTCTGGTGACAGCGGGGAAGAAGCTGTTTTTGAGTCTGTTCGTGCGTGTTCTCAGACTTCTGTATCTCCTGCCCGATGGAAGAAGTTGGAAGAGTGAGTAAGCCGGGTGGGATCTTTGATTATGCTGCCCGCTTTCCCCAGGCAGCGGGAGGTGTAGATGGTGTCAATGGATGGGAGGCAGGTTTGTGTGATGGACTGGGCGGTGTTCACGACTCTCTGAAGTTTCTTGCGGTCCTGGGCCGAGCAGTTGCCATACCAGGCTGTGATGCAGCCCGATAGCATGCTTTCTATGGTGCATCTGTAAAAGTTGGTAAGGGTTAATGTGGACATGCCGAATTTCCTTAGTTTCCTGAGGAAGTATAGGTGCTGTTGTGCTTTCTTGGTAGCGTCGACGTGGGTGGACCAGGGCAGATTTTTGGACATGTGCTCCCCTAGGAATTTGAAACTGCTAACCATCTCCACCTCGGCCCCCTTGATGCTGACAGGGGTGTGTACAGTACTTTGCTTCCTGAAGTCAATGACCAGCTCTTTAGTTTTGCTGGCATTGAGGGAGAGATTGTTGTCGCTACACCACTCCACTAGATCTAGCCCTCTTTAGATCGAGACTTTTAGCTGCTTCAGGTTTATATCTTTCAAACATTACATAAAACATAATCATGTTATGATCACTATTCAACCAAGATTCACACACCATTAGTCTGTACACTAAATCTGGCCCATTACTCCTTCCTGCATCTAATTCCTGAAGGTGTGAGGAAATGTGTTGACTATAAATTATCGCTAGTGTGGCTTTTGTTTCTTGCTGTGATTACTGACAATGTGTGTATTAGGTCTTATTGCAGGTTGTGATCAATATGTGCATCTGTCTTGCGAGTTACTGACAGTATAAATGTTGGTCATTACTGTAGGTTACAGACAGTGTAAATATGAATCATGACTGTAGATGAAGCTCAGGGTGAGTGTGGGTTCTCACCATAGATTAGAACAGTGTGAGTCTTGGCCCTTAAGGTAGATTACTCAGGGTTTGAGCATTGGCACTTATTGTGAATGACTGGCAGTGTGAGTAATGAATCTTCCCCTAAATCTGGGTGAAAGAAATTAATTTCAGTGAATCACTTCCATAAACAGGAAAGAACGAGTGAAGGTGTAAAGTTCAAAACATACAGGCAAAAGTTGTCAGGCCGAGTGAAGAGGTGTGTGCTGAAATGCACTGGATGGGAATTGCAACAATAACAGCAATAAGGCGAATAAGCAATTTGGGCGGCATGGTAGCAGTGTTGCGCACTGTTGCTTCACAGCTCCAGGGTCCCGGGTTCGATTCCCGGCTTGGGTCACTGTCTGTGTGGAGTCTGCACGTTCTCCCCGTGTCTGCGTGGTTTCCTCCTGCAGTCCAAAGACATGCAGGTTAGGTGGATTGGCCACGCTGAATTGCCCTTAGTGACCAAAGGGGTTGGGTGGCGTTGCTGGGTTACGGGTATGGGGCGGAGGTGTGGGCTTAAGTGGGGTGCTCTTTCCAAGAGCCGGTGCAGACTCAATGGGCCGAATGGCCTCCTTCTGCACTGTAAATTCTATGTCTGTGTCTAAGGCACCGGGGGAAATCATTAAACTGGAAACCACATCAACCCAGGAAAGGTGGGACCTAAATCCAGCAAAAACCATTCTCTATATTTTTGGGATCTTTATCCGTACAACCCAAGCAACTGGTTTAAGAAAAGGCTTTATAACCAGTACTAGATTCGATCAAGAGCAAACCCAGGGAGTCAGAAACTGATTTGGCGGAAAAGTGAAACTGACACATCCTTTCAAGTTCCCACTGACATTCCGGATAATATCTGTGTCGATTCGGATATCTCAAATTTCATCAAAGAAATGCATGAAATATAGAACAAGGTCCCCATTTCAAAATGTGGACAAAGACTGACCAGAAGAAACCGTCACACTGACAACAAAGAAACTGGAGGAGTCCACCATTAAACGGGGGGATCAGAGAAGAGTCCAAATGGGAGAAATTTGGAGAGTTCCAGTGATTTTGAGAATTGGAGAATGGCTCCAGTGATTAAGAGAATTGGGGCAGGATTCTCCACTGTGTGCCATTGGTGGACGACTTCCCGATGTGGCGGAGAATCCAGCATCGGGGGGAAAACTGATCGATGCTCCGGTCCCCCCCGTGGCGTCGGGATCAAGGTTCAAGCCCCGTGCTAACGCGAGGGTGGAAATGGGTCCTTAAGACCCATGATGATGCAGCTGTACAAAACCTTGGTACGGCCACATTTGGAGTACTGTGTGCAGTTCTGATCGCCTCATTTTAGGAAAGATGTGGAAGCTCTGGAAAAGGTGCAAAGGAGATTTACCAGGATGTTGCCTGGAATGGAGAGTAGGTCTTACGAGGAAAGGTCGAGGGTGCTAGGCCTTTTCTCATTAGAACGGAGAAGGATGAGGGGAGACGTGATAGAGGTTTATAAGATGATCAGGGGAATAGATAGAGTAGACAGTCAGAGACTTTTTCCTCAGGTGGAACAAACCATTACAAGGGGACATAAGACCATAAGACATAGGAGTGGAAGTAAGGCCATTCGGCCCATCGAGTCCACTCCACCATTCAATCATGGCTGATTTCAACTCCATTTACACGCTCTCTCTCCATAGCCCTTAATTCCTCGAGAAATCAAGAATTTATCAATTTCTGTCTTAAAGACACTCAACGTCCCGGACTCCACCGCCCTCTGTGGCAATGAATTCCACAGACCCACCACCCTCTGGCTGAAGAAATGTCTCCTCATCTCTGTTCTAAAGTGACTCCCTTTTATTCTAAGGCTGTGCCCCCGGGTCCTAGTCTCCCCTGCTAATGGAAACAACTTCCCTACGTCCACCCTAGCTAAGCCATTCATTACCTTGTAAGTTTCTATTAGATCTCCCCTCAACCTCCTAAACTCCAATGAATATAATCCCAGGATCCTCAGATATTCATCGTATGTTAGGCCTACCATTCCTGGGATCATCCGTGTGAATCTCCGCTGGACCCACTCCAGTGCCAGTATGTCCTTCCTGAGGTGTGGGGCCCAAAATTGCTCACAGTATTCTAAATGGGGCCTAACAAATGTTTTATAAAGCTTCAGAAGTACATCCCTGCTTTTATATTCCAAGCCTCTTGAGATAAATGACAACATTGCATTTGCTTTCTTAATTACGGACTCAACCTGCAAGGTTACCTTTAGAGAATCCTGGACTAGGACTCCCAAGTCCCTTTGCACTTCAGCATTATGAATTTTGTCACCGTTTAGAAAATAGTCCATGCCTCTATTCTTTTTTCCAAAGTGCAAGACCTCGCACTTGCCCACGTTGAATTTCATCAGCCATTTCTTGGTCGACTCACCTAAACTGTCAAAATCTTTCTGCAGCCTCCCTACCTCCTCCATACTACCTGCCCCTCCACCTATCTTTGTATCATCAGCAAACTTAGCCAGAATGCCACTAGTCCCGTCATCTAGATCGTTAATATATAAAGAGAACAGCTGTGGCCCCAACACTGAACCCTGAGGGACACCACTCGTCACCGGGTGCCATTCCGAAAAAGAACCTTTTATCCCAACTCTCTGCCTTCTGCCTGACAGCCAATCGTCAATCCATGTTAGTGCCTTGCCTCGAATACCATGGGCCCTTATTTTACTCAGCAGTCTCCCGTGAGGCACCTTATCAAAGGCCTTTTGGAAGTCAAGATAGATAACATCCATTGGCTCTCCTTGGTCTAACCTATTTGTTATCTCTTCAAAGAACTCTAACAGGTTTGTCAGGCACGACCTCCCCTTACTAAATCCATGCTGACTTGTCCTAATCCGACCCTGCACTTCCAAGAATTTAGAAATCTCATCCTTAACAATGGATTCTAGAATCTTGCCAACAACTGAGGTTAGGCTAATTGGCCTATAATTTTCCATCTTTTTCCTTGTTCCCTTCTTGAACAGGGGGGTTACAACAGCGATTTTCCAATCCTCTGGGACTTTCCCTGACTCCAGTGACTTTTGAAAGATCATAACTAAGGCCTCCACTATTTCTTCAGCTATCTCCTTTAGAACTCTAGGATGTAGTCCATCTGGGCCCGGAGACTTATCAATTTTTAGACCTCTTAGTTTCTCTAGCACTTTCTCCTTTGTGATGACTACCATATTCAACTCTGCCCCCTGACTCTCCTGAATTGTTCGGATATTACTCATGTCTTCTACTGTGAAGACTGACGCAAAGTACTTATTTAGTTCCTCAGCTATTTCCTTGTCTCCCATCACTAGATTACCAGCGTCATTTTGGAGCGGCCCAATGTCTACTTTTGCCTCCCGTTTGTTTTTAATGTATTTAAAGAAACTTTTACTATCATTCCTAATGTTACTGGCTAGCCTACCTTCATAATTGATCCTCTCTTTCCTTATTTCTCTCTTTGTTATCCTCTGTTGGTTTTTGTAGCCTTCCCAATCTTCTGACTTCCCACTACTCTTTGCCACATTATAGGCTTTCTCTTTTGCTTTGATGCATTCCCTAACTTCCTTTTTCAGCCATGGCTGCCTAATCCCCCCTCTGATAACCTTTCTTTTCTTTGGGATGAACCTCTGTACTGTGTCCTCAATTACTCCCAGAAACTCCTGCCATTGCTGTTCTACTGTGTTTCCCACTAGGCTCTGCTCCCAGTCGATTTTCGTCAGTTCCTCCCTCATGCCCCTGTAGTTACCTTTATTTAACTGTAACACCTTTACATCTGATTCTACCTTCTTTCTTTCAAATTGGAGATTGAATTCTACCATATTATGATCACTGCCTCCTAAGTGTTCCCTTACTTTAAGATCTTTAATCAAGTCTGGCTCATTACATAACACTAAGTCCAGAATGGCCTGTTCCCTCGTGGGCTCCATCACAAGCTGTTCCAAAAAGCCCTCCTGTAAACATTCAATGAATTCCCTTTCCTTGGATCCACTGGCAGCATTATTTACCCAGCCCACCTGCATATTGAAGTCCCCCATGATCACTGTGACCTTGCCTTTCTGACATGCACTTTCTATTTTGTGGTGCATTTTGTGCCCCCGGTCCTGACCACTGTTAGGAGGCCTGTACATAACTCCCATTATGGTTTTTTTGCCTTTGTGGTTCCTCAACCCTACCCACACAGACTCCACATCATCTGACCCTATGTCGTTTAGTGCTATTGATTTAATTTCATTCCTAATTAACAAGGCAACCCCGCCCCCTCTGCCCACCTCTCTGTCTTTTCGATAGGTTGTGAATCCCTGGATGTTTAAATGCCAGTCCTGAACCCCCTGCAACCATGTCTCTGTGATGCCTACCACATCATACCTGCCAGTCACAATCTGGGTCACAAGCTCATCTACCTTGTTCCGTACACTGCGCGCATTTAAATATAGCACCTTTAATTCTCTATTGACCGTCCCTTGATGCCAGTGTCCCATGAAAAGGAACCCCTCTTTCCGACACCACTCTTTCAGCCACGTGTTAACTTCCCTTATTCTTGCCTCCCTATGCCAATTTGCACGTGGCTCGGGCAGTAATCCGGAGATTACGACCCTTGTGGACCGGTTTTTTAAATTTGAATCCTAGCTCTTTGTAATCTCTAAACAGGTCCTCTTTTCTAGACTTGCCTATGTTGTTGGTACCGACATGGACCACAACAACTGGATCCTCCCCCTCCCTCTCCAGTATCCTTTCTAGCCAGTCAGAGATGTCCCGCACCCTAGCACCAGGCAGGCAACATACCATGCGGGACTTTTTATCCTGCTCACAAAGGATACTATCTATCCCCCTGATAATAGAATCCCCTACAACTACAACTTGCCTATTTACTCCCTCCCCTTGAATGGCCTGCTGAACCATGGTGCCTTGGTCAGCTGACTCATCCTTCCTGCAACCCTGTTCGCCATCCACACAGGGAGCAAGTGCCTCATACCTGTTGGACAGAGTCAAGGGCTGAGGCTCCTGAGTTCCTGACTGCTGGTTCCCTTTACCTGCCTGACTTGCAGTCACACCCTGCTGTCCCTGGCCACTGGCAGGATTTAAACTACTTACTCAGGTGTGACTGCCTCCTGACATAAATTTAAGGTGAATGGTGGAAGATATAGGGGGGATGTCTGAGGTAGGTTCTTTACCCAGAGAGTAGTGGGGGCATGGAATGCACGGCCTTTGGAAGTAGTTGAGTCGGAAACATTAGGGACCTTCAAGCGGCTATTGGATAGGTACATGGATTGCGGTAGAATGATGGGGTGTAGATTGATTTGTTCTTAACCTAGGACAAAAGTTCAGCACAACATCGTCGGCCGAAGGGCCTGTTCTGTGCTGTATTTTCTATTTACATCCTATTAATGGGCCAGGCACCATGGGCGAGATTCTCCATTCCCCGGCTCCGATTCCCTAATTGGCATTTGGATGGGGAATCTCTTCCGTCGCCGGAATCGGGGGCCGGGCCTGTTTGACGGAGGATTTGTATGCTCCGCCCCCTCCCAAATGGCACCATCGCGGCGCGCGGCGCACGCCTTTGGGATGACCTCAGCACGCCACCTGAAGGCCCTCCCCCGAGGCTCCGCCCCCCCATGGGCCGAGTTCACGATGACGCGGTTCACAGTCGGACGGACGCCATGTGGCTGGCCAGCGGGGCTTCAGCGAGGGACTGGTGGGGAGTGGCCAGGGCTGAGGAGGGGCACCGTTTGTCAGGTCGGGTCCACGCACAGCCGGCGCCATGTTTTATGGCGCGACCGCTGCAGGCTGTCGCCGTGCGTGTGTGCAGCCACGGGCCCAGCCATTCTCCAGACTTTTATATCGTGGGAGCCGGAAGTTTTATGCGGTGCGGCTGCGAGTCCCTCACTGGTCGCAGGATCAGTGAGGGGGCGGTGATGATTTTTTTTCCACGTAAAATGCCACAGATCCTCCGCACTAAGCCTCAGAATTGGAGAATCTGGCCCCATGTTTTCTGGGCCCTTGTGACTCTCCAGTCCTGTGGGCCGGGAATCACAAGGGCAAGAATTTCTGCTGGTCCTGACAAGCGTGTATTTGACATCGTGGACCTCGCAATAGGCCATGGGGGGTACTCTTTATGAGAGTTGCCCCAAAAGTCCATCAAAGGGCCACCCTCCCCCCTCACAATGCAAGAAATGCCAACCCACCCCGACGAGACCCCCTGATCACCCCCTCACTAGAGACTGCCTAATTAAAGAGACCCCCATAGGCCTCCTAAATAAAGAGAGCCCCCACAGAAACTCCAGAAGAGTTAAAAGTATTTTTATTCAACAGATTTTATCCCAGACGATTGTTAGTTTCACAGCTGACCACTTCAAATTCATTCAACCGTGAAGAGAGATGAATGGAAAACGCTTACCTCTGTTTGAAGTGGTCCAGGAGCTGTCAATCAAAGCTTGATGTTTATAAATATTGTTTAGATTCACAGATGACCACTTCAAAGTTACTCAACCGTGAAGGGAGATGAATGAATGGAACAATACTGACAGCTGGGGGTGTATAGAGCTGTCAATCACAGCCTAGTAAAATCAATATCAAAGAGAATTAATGGCTTGCAGATCAAAGTTCTGAGGGATTTTAAACCCAGCTGACTGGTTTCTTTTTCCAGTAATTGACAGGTGTTGCTTCCTCTGCCTGAGCCAGCAGGTATATTTCCCAGGTGAGTGTTAAAGAAATCATTTTTTTCACTTCCTCTCTTTTCTCGGGGTCTGTGATGAGTGGAATTTGTGAATGACCCCAGTGATGAGGACAACTAGAGAGAAACTCCAGTGATGAGGAAAATTGGCGAGAGACTCCAGCGATGAAGAGAATTGGAGAATGAATCCAGTGATGAGGAGAATTGGAGAATGAATCCAGTGAGGAGAGGAACTGAAGAGTGAATCCAGTGATGAAGAGAATTGGAGAGTGAATCCAATGATAAAGAGAATTGGAGAGTGAATCCAGTGATGAGGCGAATTGGAGAAATACTCCAGTGATGAAGAGAATTGGAGAGTGAATCCAGTGATGAAGAGAATTGGAGAGTGAATCCAGTGATGAGGAGAATTGGAGAGGGAATCCAGTGATGAAGAGAATTGGAGAATGACTCCAGTGATGAAGAGAATTGGAGAGTGAATCCAGTGATGAAGAGAATTGGAGAGTGAATCCAATGATAAAGAGAATTGGAGAGTGAATCCAGTGATGAGGAGAATTGGAGAAATACTCCAGTGATGAAGAGAATTGGAGAGTGAATCCAGTGATGAAGAGAATTGGAGAATGACTCCAGTGATGAAGAGAATTGGAGAGTGAATCCAGTGATGAAGAGAATTGGAGAGTGAATCCAATGATAAAGAGAATTGGAGAGTGAATCCAGTGATGAGGAGAATTGGAGAAATACTCCAGTGATGAAGAGAATTGGAGAGTGAATCCAGTGATGAAGAGAATTGGAGAGTGAATCCAGTGATGAGGAGAATTGGAGAGGGAATCCAGTGATGAAGAGAATTGGAGAATGACTCCAATGATGAAGAGAATTGGAGAGTGAATCCAGTGATGAGGAGAATTGGAGAGTGAATCCAGTGATGAAGAGAATTGGAGAATGACTCCAGTGATGAGGAGAATTGGAGAGTGAATCCAGTGATGAAGAGAATTGGAGAATGACTCCAGTGATGAGGAGAATTGGAGAGGGAATCCAGTGATGAAGAGAATTGGAGAATGACTCCAATGATGAAGAGAATTGGAGAGTGAATCCAGTGATGAGGAGAATTGGAGAGTGAATCCAGTGATGAAGAGAATTGGAGAATGACTCCAGTGATGAGGAGAATTGGAGAGTGAATCCAGTGATGAAGAGAATTGGAGAATGACTCCAGTGATGAAGAGAATTGGAGAGTGAATCCAGTGATGAAGAGAATTGGAGAATGACTCCAGTGATGAAGAGAATTGGATAGTGAATCCAGCGCTGAGGAGAATTGGAGCATGAATCCACTGATGACGGAGAACTGGAGAATGAATCCAGTGATGAGGAGAATTGGAGAGTGACTCCAGTGATGAAGAGAATCGGATAATGAATCCAACGCTGAGGAGAATTGGAGAACAAATCCAGTGATGAAGAGAATTAGAGAATGAATCCAGTGATGATGGAGAATTGGAGAACGACTCCTGTGATGAGGAGAGTGAATCCAGTGATGAGGAGAATTGAACAGTGAATCCAGCGATGAGGAGAATTGGAGAATGAATCCAGTGATGAGGAGAATTGAACAGTGAATCCAGCGATGAGTAGAATTGGAGGATGAATCCAGTGATGACGGGAATTGGAGAATGATTCCAGTGATGAGGGGAATTGGAGAATGATTCCAGTGATGAGGGGAATTGGAGAATGAATCCAGTGATGAGGGGAATTGGAGAGTGACTCCAGTGATGAAGAGAATCGGATAATGAATCCAACGCTGAGGAGAATTGGAGCACGAATCCAGTGATGAAGAGAATTAGAGAATGAATCCAGTGATGATGGAGAATTGGAGAACGACTCCTGTGATGAGGAGAATGAATCCAGTGATGAGGAGAATTGAACAGTGAATCCAGCGATGAGGAGAATTGGAGAATGAATCCAGTGATGAGGAGAATTGAACAGTGAATCCAGCGATGAGTAGAATTGGAGAATGAATCCAGTGATGACGGGAATTGGAGAATGATTCCAGTGATGAGGGGAATTGGAGAATGATTCCAGTGATAAGGGGAATTGGAGAATGAATCCAGTGATGAGGGGAATTGGAGAATGACTCCAGTAATGAGGAGAATTGGGGAATGAATCCAATGATGAGGAGAATTGGACAGTGAATCCAGTGATGAGGAGAATTGGAGGATGGCTCCAGTGGTGAGGAAATCTGGAGAATGACTCCAGGGGCGAAATTCTCCACAAATGGCGCGATGTCCGCCGACTGGCGCCCAAAACGGCGCCAATCAGACGGGCATCGCGCCGCCCCAAAGGTGCGGAATGCTCCGCATCTTTGGGGGCCGAGCCCCAACAATGAGGGGCCAGCTGGCGGAAACGGCGTTTGTTGCCCCGCCAGCTGGCACAGAAATGACATCTCCGGGCGGCGCATGCGCGGGAGCATCAGCGGCCACTGACAGTTTCCCGCGAATGCGCAGTGGGGAGAGTCTCTTCTGCCTCCGCCATGGTGGAGACCGTTGCGGAGGCGGAAGGGAAAGAGTGCCCCCACGGCACAGGCCCGCCCGCGGATCGGTGGGTCCCGATTGCGGGCTAGGCCACCGTGGGGGCACCCCCCTGGGGTCAGATCGCCCCGCGCCCCCCCCCAGGACCCAGGAGCCCGCCCACGCCGCCTTGTCCCGCCGGTAAATAGGTACGCTAATTTACGCCGGCGGGACAGGCAATTTCTCGGCGGGACTTCGGCCCATCCGGGCCGGAGAATCGAGCGGGGGGGCCCGCCAACCGGCGCGGCCCGATTCCCGCACCCGCCAAATATCCGGTACCGGAGACTTCGGCAACCGGCGGGGGCGGGATTCACGGCGGCCAACGGCCATTCTCCGACCCGCTGGGGGGTCGGAGAATGACGCCCCAGAGATGAAGAGAATTGGAGCGTGAATCCAGTGATGAGGAGAATTGGAGAGTGAATCCAATGATGAAATGAATTGGAGAATGAATCCAGTGATGAGGATTGGAGAATGAATCAGTGATGAGGAGAATTGGAGAGTGAATCCAGTGATGAGGAGAATTGGAGAGTGAATCCAGTGATGAGGAGAATTAGAGAATGAATCCAGTGATGAGGAGAATTGGCGAATGAATCCAGTGAGGAGAATTGGAGAGTGAATTCAGTGATGAAGGAGAATTGGAGAGTGAATCCAGTAATGAGGAGAACGAGAATGAATCCAGTGATGAAATGAACTGGAGAATGACTCCAGTGATGAAGAGAATTGAGAATGAATCCAGTGATGAAGAGATTTGGAGAGTGAATCCAGTGGTGAGGAGAATTGGAGAATGAATCCAGTGATGTGGAGAATTGGAGAATGAATCCAGTGATGAGGTGGATTGGAGAATGAATCCAGTGATGAGGAGAATTGGAGAGTGAATCCAGTGATGAGGAGAATTAGAGAATGAATCCAGTGATGAGGAGAATTGGCGAATGAATCCAGTGAGGAGAATTGGAGAGTGAATTCAGTGATGAAGGAGAATTGGAGAATGAATCCAGTAATGAGGAGAACAAGAATGAATCCAGTGATGAAATGAACTGGAGAATGACTCCAGTGATGAAGAGAATTGAGAGTGAATCCAGTGATGAAGAGATTTGGAGAGTGAATCCAGTGGTGAGGAGAATTGGAGAATGAATCCAGTGATGTGGAGAATTGGGGAATGAATCCAGTGATGAGGTGGATTGGAGAATGAATCCAGTGATGAGGAAAATTAGAGAATGAATCCAGTGATGAAGAAGAATTGGACAGTGAATCCAGTGATGAAGGAGAATTGGAGAATGAATCCAGTGATGAGTAGAATTGGAGAATAAATCCAGAAATGAGGAGAGCTGAGAGTGAATCCAGTGATGAATAGAATTGGAGAATGATTCCAGTGATGAGGAGAATTGGAGCGTGAATCCAGTCATGAAGAGAATTGGAGAGTGAATCCAGTGACTTTGAGAATTGAAGAATGAATCCAGTGATTTTTTGAAAATAGGTTTGGAGTACCCAATTAATTTTTTTCCAATTAAGGGGCAATTTAGCCTGCCAACCCACCTACTCTGCACATCTTTTTAAGCTGTGGAGGTGAGACCCACGCAAACATGGGGAGAACATGCAAACTTCACACGGGCAGTGACCCCGGGCCGGTATCGAACCCGAGACCTTGGCACCGTGAGGCAACAGTGCTAACCACAACATCAGCGTGCCGCCCTAATGAATCCAGTGATGAGGAGAATTGGAGAATTAATCCAGTGATGAGGAGAATTGGAGAATTAATCCAGTGATGAAGGAGAATTGGAGAGTGAATCCATGATGAGGAGAACTGGGGGACGAGTGAATCCAACAGCTTCAGAATTCTGGTCTAGAATTGGCAAATGACTCCAGTGGTGAAGTGAACTGGAGAATAGCTCCAGTGATGTGGAGCGTGACACCAGGGGAGGAATACTCTGTTAATGGGGCTATATCCCCACGTCCGTGAGAAAACGGGAGGAAGTCCAGAGTGATTCTCCATTTTGAAGGGGTCTAGTATGGCCATGGAGTGGTCCATGGAGCGTCGGCTCCTGATACGGGGCCTCGGCTGCTGATACGGGGCCCTGCACTTCCGGCCGCGGGTCTGCGCAACACGGCGGACCCACACACCGGGCCGGCACCGACAATATGGGCCCCCCCCCCGAGATTGCGTGCGCCCGCCGAGCGGTGGCCCCCGATTGCGAGCCTGGCTGTCCTGGAGGCCCCCCACCCCCCACCCGGTGATGGATCCCCACGCCCCCCCCCCCCCCCCACCAGGGCGGCCGCAGACTGAGTCCACAGCCGCCACTTCGAGCTCCCGCTGGGTGGAACCATGAGTGAACCACGCCGGCGTGAACTTGGCAGGAACTTGGCCAGTTGTCGGCGGAGAATTGCCGCGGGAGCCTCTTTCAATGGCCCCCGGCCGGCTCCACGTCAACCGCGCTCGCACGACTGGCACCGATTCTGCGGTCAGCGGAGAATGGCGGGAAGGCACTCCATTCTCCGCCGCCACGCCGAGCGCGATTGCGGCGCAGAGGCTGGGAGATTCCCGGCCCAGGAGAATTGGAGAGTGACTCCAGTCAATAAGATAATTGGAGAGTGACTCCAGTGACTAGGAGAATTGGAGAGTGACTCCAGTGATAAGGACAGTTGGAGAGTGGCATTAACGTCCTTGCTAGGTTCGGTATAAAATGATTATAGAAGTTTACCATGCTTAAGAAGGACTTTAATGAATGGCACGGTAGCACAGCAATTAGCACTGTTGCTTCACAGCGCCAGTGTTCCAGGTTCGATTCCCAGCTTGGGTCACTGTCTGTGCGGAATCTGCACGTTCTCCCCGTGTCTGCGTGGGTTTCTTCCGAGTTCTCCGGTTTCCTCCCACAAGTCCCGAAAGACGTGCTGTTAGGTGAATTGGACATTCTGAATTCTCCCTCAGTGTACCCGAACAGGCGCCGGAGTGTGGCAACTAGGGGATTTTCACAGTAACTTCATTGCAGTGTTAATGTAAGCCTACTTGTGAGACTAATGAAGATTATTATTATTCTGCCACTTTCAAAGGGGCCGGGACATCTCTTCTGGTTCTCACCTTGGGTAGGATTCACCTTTTTTCCGGTCCGGCGCGCCCCTGCCGGCTGCGGGATCCTCCGTCCCGGGAGCCGCCCAATGGGGTTTCCCATTGTGGACACCCCACGCCATCGGGAAATTCGCGGGCACGAGTGCGCTGCCGGTGAAACAGAGAATCCAGTCCCTTGTCTTCAAGTGGGTGCAGCCCTTTGGAGTCCACTTTCAACCCTAGGTAAGTGACCTCACTCCCTTGAGAGTCGGTAACCCGCACCTCTCAATCTCCTCAGCACTTCTTCCAGGCTTGCTAGGTGCTCTTCATGTGATGTTTCTGTTACTTGAACATCATCCAGGTACCACAACATTTGGGATGTCCCAGAGCAGATTCTCCATTGTGCATGGTATTATAGTACAGGCCTAGGGGATGCCAAAGGTTAGCCTGGTGTATTGAAACAGGCCTTTATGTGTGTTAAATTTTGCAAACGTTCAGGAATGTTCTTCCAGTTCTAAATGCAAATAGGCATGACTGAGGACCAGTTTGGTGTATGCGAGGCCACCCACCAACTTCACATAAAGGTCTTCAATTTGAGGAGCTGGGTATTTATCTACTTGGGTTGCCTGGTTTACTGTAAGCTTGTAATCCCTGCATATGCTAACTGAGCCATCTGGTTTTAACACAGGAACAATGGGGGCCGCCCATTCAGAAAACTGCACTGGTCTGATTCCCAGTTCTCCCAGGCGTTTCCAGATTCCATATTTTGGTGCAAGGCAGTCTCAAAAACCTTGGTGTTGAGTCAGGGTTGATGTTAATCTTGACCTTTACCCCGTTTCTTCGACCCAACTTGTCCTGGAATACATTTTTATATTTACATAAGTCTTCCTGGAAGACACGGTCCAAGATCTTGAAGATATCCAACCAGTTCAACTTGGTTTGGTGCAACCAATCTCGTTCCATGAGACTTGGTCTCAATCTCTCTCTTGTCAATGATCACAGATAGCTGGCCATCCTTGTGTTGATATGACACCGGTCCTGGTGTCAATCTTCATCTTTAGTAACCTTCCATTTACTGTGAGGATTATCTCAATTGGGGCTGTTTTTCTCACTTTTACCATGCTTCACTTGTACATTTCAGCTTCTTCATCTGAATACCTCTCCACTTTATTCATTGGCATCATGACTTGTTGGTCTTTTTTTAATGGTGCGTTCCTATTGCACCAAAAACTCTTTCCAGCGGCAAGCTCCTTGGGGGTGCTCTCCCCCAGATCAATAGCAGTTGGCTTGATGTCTGGACTGACAACCCAATATCCTTCCTGGCCACTGACTATGATCCTGTTCCTCGGATCGTGGTTGAACTTCCTCTGTGCCCGGTGACCTGGTTACGTGCCTTCCGACCATACTGCCCCAGAACTGGTTCACCTCACTCTCTTGCACGGTTTGAAACACTGGCACGCCTCTCTCAGGTATTTGGTTGCCTGAAGAATCTTGATTACCCTGCCTAGGTAAGCTTTGTTTCAGCCAGAAGCTTCTTTAGCACGCTTCTGTTGTTAATATCGCATACTAACAGGTCTTGCAGCATGTCACCGAACGCTGTGCCGAACTCACAATGGACATTTGGCCAAATTTGGCAACAAAGTCGGAGATCATCTTTCTTGGGCCCTGACAGCTGAGTTGAACATGTACTGCTGTAATATGATCGAGGGTCCGGGGTTGAAATGCTCTCTGACCAACTTTACCGACTGGTCAAATGATCCTGTGTCAGGAGCCTCTGGGACCATCAAATTCCTTACGAGGTTGGAGGTTGTTGACCCACAAGCTGTTGATAGATTAACCTACTTTTGATCCTCTCCTGTTGTTTAATTTACTCTAAAGAAGTGACCGAGCCAGTCAATGTATTGGCCCCAGTCTTCCCTCCTGGTCAAATGAGTCAAGCTTTCCAATCATGGGCAGATTTCACTCACTGTTTTACGATGCTGTCGACAGTTTCTGACTCCTCTGCTTGTTTTGGAGGCTTCCCCCTCCAGTTCTAAAGTACTGAGGACTGGTGATCGATCCGGTTTATACTCGTCACCAATGTGGTGGCTCGAGGTAATACTAGGGAGGCTTCTGGTATAACGGAACAAGGGTTTATTGGTAACAAGCAAAGGTAAACTACACACAGGCACAGAGTCACTAAACATGTCTTCACTCTCTGGCTCCAAGATCCACTTTGCCTGGGGTCCCGCTCCCAGGGCCCCGTGCTTTTTCCCCATTGGTCGGGGTGCGCACGCAACTGTGTGATAGGCCCCAAGCTGGTCACATGGACCACGAGGGCTTACCCCTTTAAAGGGCTGTGCTACCACACTTACATGACCTCTCGATCCGGCAGTGCTTGGATTTCAATATTCTCATCCTTGTTTTCAAATTTGACCACGGCCTCACCCCTTCCCTGTCACTGTAACCTCCTCCAGCCCAAACAAACATTTTCAACCTCTGTGCTCCTCCAATTCTGGCCTCTTGGACAGCGCTACTCCAACACTGATAGCCCTTCCATTGTCTGGAGCCTAAATTCTGAAATTACCTCTCTCAGCCTCTCCGCCTCTTCCTTTAAAATGCTCCCGCAAACTTACACCTATGACCAAGCAGTAGGATTGGATTGGATTTGGATTTGTTTATTGTCACGTGTACTGAGGTACAGTGAAAAGTATTTTTCTGCGAGCAGCTCAACTGATCAATTAGTACATAAAAAGAAAATACATCATTGGGCAACACAAGGTACACAATGTAAATACATAGACACCGGCATCGGGTGAAGCATACAGGGGTGTAGTATTAATCAGATCAGTCCAAAAGAGGGTCATTTAGGAGTCTGGTGACAGTGGGGAAGAAGCTGTTTTTGAGTCTGTCCGTGCGTGTTCTCAGACTTCTGTATCTCCTGCCCGATGGAAGAAGCTGGAAGAGTGAGTAAGCCGGATGGGAGGGGTCTTTGATTATGCTGCCCGCTTTCCCCAGGCAGCAGGAGGTGTAGATAGAGTCAATGGATGGGAGGCAGGTTTGTGCGATGGACTGGGCTGTGTTCACGACTCTGAAGTTTCTTGCAGTCTTGGGCCGAGCAGTTGCCATCCCAGGCTGTGATGCAACCAGATAGGATGCTTTCTATGGTGCACCTGTAAAAGCTGTTAAGAATCAATGTGGACATGCCGACTTTCCTTAGTTTCCCAAGGAAGTATAGGCACTGTTGTGCTTTCTTGGTTGTAGCGCGAAGTGGGTGGACCAGGACGGATTTTTGGTGATGTGCACCCTTCGGAATTTGAAGCTGTTAACCACGTCCACCTCGGCCCCGTTGATGCTGACAGGGGTGTGTACAGTACTTTGCTTCCTGAAGTCAATGACCAGCTCTTTAGATTTGCTGACATTGAGGGAGAGATTGTTGTCATTACACCACTCTGCTAGGTCCCTTTTCTCCCTCCTGTACTCTGAGTCATCGTTGTTCGAGATCCGACCCATTACGGTCATGTCGTCAGCAAACTTGTAGATGGAGTTGGAGCCAAATTTTGCCTCGCAGTCATGTGTGTATTTGATCACCTGTTCTAGTATCTTTTACGGGTAGTGATGTCAAATTTTGTGCAATGACACTTCTGTAATGTTTTTAACACAAGGTCAAAAGAGATAGGAGCAGCAGTAGACCATTCAGCCCATCAAGCCTGCTCCACCATTCAATCCTATCATGGCTACCTTGGGCGTTAATTCCACTTTCCCCCTCAATCCCCATATCCCTTGATCCCCTGGAAGATCTAAAATCTGTCTATCCCAGCCTTAAATCCAGGCATTGTCAAAGTCGGGGGTGCGACCCGTGGGTGAGTCGCGGGTGGGTGTCGGCAGGGTCGCGGAGCCGTCCGTCGCGACACTCCCGATTGAGCAAATTCGCGCGCAACAGCTGCAGCAGCCGGCTTTTAATAATGCCGGCTGCGAGCGGCCTTCAAAAAGGCTGCGAGCATATAAAGAAAAATGCGGCCGCACTGTGCATGCGCACCGATGAACAAGCACGCATGCGCAGTGCGGCCACACTTTTTTATAGGCTCGCAACCTTTTTGTAGGCCGCAGCAGCCAGCATTGTTAAAAGCCGGCTGCAAAAGGTTCGGGGAGAGTGATGTGACTGGTTGCTTTCTGAACCTTGATGCTGATGAAGTGGAAGTCTCGTACTCCAAGAATGGTCAGGATCTGTTGCATTTAAGATTGGGAAAGACAGTCTCGCTGACAGAGCCTTATTTCCGCATGTTCTGTGCCACAATTGTCCTGTGGAGCTTGACTTTGGACAGATGGAGACTCCATACTTTCCGACACCAGAAGGCTTCACCTTCATCCAACCTTGTTTGCTGCTGACAAAATGGAGGAAATGGTTTTGGGTCCCTTTGGCCCTCGTACACGCTCCTCCAAAGGTTCCACTGGAGGAGCGTGTACGAGGGCCAAAGGGACCCAAAACCACTTCCTCCATTTCGTCAGCAGCAAACAAGGTAGGAGAAAATGGTGGGTCGCAAAGGTTGGCCGGCATGGGTCGCGAAGGTCGGCCGGCATGGGTCGCGAAGGTTGGCCGGCATGGGTCGCAAAGGTCGGCCGGCATGGGTCGCGAAGGTTGGCCGGTTGGTAAAAATGCGTCCCCGGAAAAAAAGTTTGAAAAACACTGCACTAAACAATGCTACACCCACAACTCTCTGGCGGAGAGAGTTCCAAAGATTCACAAACCTTTGAGCAAACAGCCTCTCCCCACCCATCCTGCCAAACACCTTCAGAATCTTTCACTAAGTTAAAGGCACAATAGAAATACAAGCTTTTGAAGTTGTTGGAGGGTTTGTTAGTGTTCTAGAGGATGAGATTAAATGGGCTGTATGGCCTTCTTAATCTGAATTTCCACTGAGGTCCAGGTGGCCCCTCACCATCCTTGCATTTGGCCATTTGCTGGCTTTGATTTGAATCTTTCATCTTGTAATGATGTGGAGATGCCGGCGTTGGACTGGGGTGGGCACAGTAAGAAGCCTTACAACACCAGGTTAAGGTCCAACAGGTTTGTTTTGAATCACTAGCTTTCGGAGCACTGCTGCTTCCTCAGGTGAATGAAGAGGTAGGTTCCAGAAACATATAATAGACAAAATCAAAGATGCAAAACGATACTTTGAATGCAAATCTTTGCAGGTAATTATGGCCACAGGTCCAGACGGAACAACTGGAGAGAGGGATAATCACAGGTTAAAGAGGTGTGAATTGTCTCAAGCCAGGACAGTCGGTAGGATTTCGCTAGCCCAGGCCAGATGGTGGGGGATGAATGTAATGCAACATGAATCCCAGGTCCCAGTTGAGGCCGCACTCATGTGTGCGGAAATCCCACCATTGCATCTTGTGAAATTTAAAAATTCAATTGATAAAAATATCTGGAATTGAAAGGTAGTCTCAGTAGTTTTGGATAGTCAGAGGCTTTTCCCCAGGGTAGAGGGGTCAATTACTAGGGGGCATAGGTTTAAGGTGAGAGGGGCAAGGTTTAGAGTAGATGTACGAGGCAAGTTTTTTACGCAGAGGGTAGTGGGTGCCTGGAACTCGCTGCCGGAGGAGGTGGTGGAAGCAGGGACGATAGTGACATTTAAGGGGCATCTTGACAAATATATGAATAGGATGGGAATAGAGGGATACGGACCCAGGAAGTGTAGAAGATTGTAGTTTAGTCGGGCAGTATGGTCGGCACGGGCTTGGAGGGCCGAAGGGCCTGTTCCTGTGCTGTACATGTCTTTGTTCTTTGTTCTTTGGCTATAAGCTTCTGCTCGGCGATTCTGCATTGTCGCGCGTCCTGAAGGCCGCCTTGGAGAACGCTTACCCGGAGATCAGAGGCTGAATGCCCTTGACTGCTGAAGTGTTCCCTGACTGCAAGGGAACATTCCTGCCTGGCGATTGTCACGCGATGTCCGTTCATCTGTTCTCGCAGCATCTGCATGGTTTCGCCAATGTACTACGCTTCGGGACATCCTTCGGGACAACGGCTCGGCCAACATTGTCTACCTCATACGCTGCAGGAAATGATGTCCCGAAGCGTGGTGCATTGGCGAAACCATGCAGACGCTGTGACAACGGATGAACGGACATCGCGCGACAATCGCCAGGCAGGAATGTTCCCTTCCAGTCGGGGAACACTTCAGCAGTCAAGACTCGCATTCAAAGCCTCGCATTGCATCTTTGACTTTGTCGACATAAATGTTTCCGGAACCCACCTCTTCACTCACCTCATGAAGGAGCTAGCCTCCGAAAGCTAGTGATTCCAAACAAACCTGTTGGACTTTAACCTGGTGTTGTAAGACTTCTTACTGTGCCCACCCCAGTCCAACGCCGGCATCGCCACATCATTACTTCTTACAGGTAGAGGAAGAAGCAGTGCTCCGAAAGCGAGTGATTCAAAACAAACCTGTTGGACTTTAACCTGGTACTGTAAGACTTCTTACTGTGTAATAAGTAACGTCAGGCTGGGGTGACCTTTGTACAGTTTCCAATGCTTCGCACCTCTTTCCAACACTTTTACAACAATTAACAGGCCAATAAAAGCCTTCAGCTGCCTCTCTATGAAAGTAACCAGCACACCTGGGCCTGGAAATGACTGCTGGTTACATTAGTGAACAAATGGTTAACATCTGTGGGTGATTTTATGATTGTTAATCAATTTAAAACGAGTGAGTGAAACACCTGTGTAAAATGGACAGAGGATCATTCTGGGCTGTCTTCTCCGTTCCCCCAGCCGCGTGTTTCTTGACTGCGCACCTTTCACAGCCAATGAGATACTGTGCTCCTGCCGCTTGTCAATGGGATTTCCTATTGAAGCCACCCCACTCCACCGGCAAGCCCGTGGGCGGGGATGCGCTGCTGGCGGGAAAAGAAAATCCCAACGGCCAGGGAATTCCAGTCTTTTTGATGAGTTAATCATTTGTCTGCAGTCACAATAAAGTTCCTACTTTACAGCCGGGATTAAACTTCAAAAACATTTAACTGGGTCTGAAACATCCTAACGTTGGGACAGACGCTATATAAATGCAACACTTTCTTTTGTTCTCACTTTTTAAAAAATTTTACAGTACCCAATAGAGGGAATAGAGGAATACGGACCCAGGAAATGTAGAAGATTGTAGTTTGGTCGGGCAGCATGGTCAGCACGGGCTTGGAAGGCCGAAGGGCCTGTTCCTGTGCTGTACTGTTAATTGTTCGAACCCAAAGATGTGCAGGGTAGGTGGATTGGCCACGCTAAATTGCCTCTTAAATGGACAAAACAAAATTGGGCACTCTAAATTTAAAAACAGGATGCTGCCGTGGCCTTGCCCAGTCCCAGTGGTGTACTGCCGCTGGAACACACTGGAGTGCCACTGGAACACACTGAGTGCCACTGGAACACACTGGAGTGCCGCTGGAACGCACTGGACTGCCGCTGGAGCGCACTGGAGTGCCGCTGGAACGCACTGGAGTGCCGCTGGAACGCACTGGACTGCCGCTGGAGCGCACTGGAGTGCCGCTGGAGCACACTGGAGTGCCGCTGGAGCACACTGGAGTGCAGCTGGAGCACACTGGAGTGCCGCTGGAGCGCACTGGAGTGCCGCTGGAGCACACTGGAGTGCCGCTGGAACGCACTGGAGTGCCGCTGGAGCACACTGGAGTGCCGCTGGAGCGCACTGGAGTGCCGCTGGAACGCACTAGAGTGCCACTGGAACACACTGGAGTGCCGCTGGAGTGCCGCTGGAGCGCACTGGAGTGCCGCTGGAACGCATTGGAGTGCCGCTGGAACGCACTGGACTGCCGCTGGAGCGCACTGGAGTGCCACTGGAGCACACTGGAGTGCCACTGGAGTGCCGCTGGAGCGCACTGGAGTGCCGCTGGAGCACACTGGAGTGCCACTGGAGTGCCGCTGGAACACACTAGAGTGCCGCTGGAACGCACTGGAGTGCCGCTGGAACGCACTGGACTGCCGCTGGAGCGCACTGGAGTGCCGCTGGAGCACACTGGAGTGCAGCTGGAACGCACTGGAGTGCTGCTGGATCGCACTGGAGTGCCGCTGGATCGCACTGGAGTGCCGCTGGAACGCACTGGAGTGCCGCTGGAGCACACTGGAGTGCCACTAGATCGCACTGGAGTGCCGCTGGAACGGACTAGAGTGCCGCTGGAATGCACTGGACTGCCGCTGGAGCACACTGGAGTGCCGCTGGAACGCACTGGAGTGCCGCTGGAATGCACTGGAGTGCCTCTGGAACGCACTGGAGTGCCTCTGGAACGCACTGGAGTGCCTCTGGAATGCACTGGAGTGCCTCTGGAGCGCACTGGAGTGCCTCTGGAACGCACTGGAATGCCGCTGGAACGCACTGGAGTGCCGCTGGAACACACTGGAGTGCCTCTGGAACGCACTGGAGTGCCTCTGGAACGCACTGGAGTGCCGCTGGAATGCACTGGAGTGCCTCTGGAATGCACTGGAGTGCCTCTGGAATGCACTGGAGTGCCTCTGGAATGCACTGGAGTGCCTCTGGAGCGCACTGGAGTGCCTCTGGAACACACTGGAGTGCCGCTGGAACGCACTGGAGTGCCGCTGGAACACACTGGAGTGCCTCTGGAATGCACTGGAGTGCCTCTGGAACGCACTGGAGTGCCGCTGGAACGCACTGGAGTGCCGCTGGAACGCACTAGAGTGCCGCTGGAATGCATTAGAGCGCCGCTGGAACGCACTGGAGTGCCTCTGGAACGCACTGGAGTGCCTCTGGAACGCACTGGAGTGCCGCTGGAACACACTGGAGTGCCTCTGGAACGCACTGGAATGCCGCTGGAACGCACTGGAGTGCCGCTGGAACGCACTAGAGTGCCGCTGGAACGCATTAGAGCGCCGCTGGAACGCACTGGAGTGCCGCTGGAACGTACTAGAGTGCCGCTGGAACGCACTAGAATGCCGCTGGAACGCACTAGAGTGCCGCTGGAACGCACTAGAATGCCGCTGGAACGCACTGGAGTGCTGTTGGATCGTGGCAATTCTTTGTTTTCCAATTAAGGGGCAATTTAGCGTGGTCAATCCACCTGCCCTGCACATCTTTGGGTTGTGGGGTGAGACCCACACAGACACAGGGAGAATGTGCAAACTCCCCAAGGACAGTGACCCGGGGCTGGGATCGAACCTGGGTACTCGGTGTCATGAGGCAGCAGTGCTAACCATTGTGCCCCCGTGCCGCCCCACCCTTTTATTTTCATAGATTCATAGAATTTACAGTGCAGAAGGAGGCCAATCAGCCCATCGAGTTTGCACTGGCCCTTAGAAAGAGCACCTCTACTTAAGCCCAGTCATCTACCCTCTCCCCATAACCCCATCTAACCTTTTTGGACACGAAGGGCAATTTATCATGGCCAATCCACCCAACCTCCACATCTTTGGACCGTGGGAGGAAACCCACGCAGACACGGGGAGAACGTGCAGACTCCGCACAGACAGTGACCCAAGCCCGGGAATCGAACCTGGGACCTTGATGCTGTGAAGCCACTGTGCTAACCACTGTGCTACCGTGCTGCCCCGTGTTCTTACTTTCTTACTCTCCATGGCAATTTGTCTGAACATTATCCTCTGTATTGTAACTAATTAAACACAGTTACACTCAACATTGACTGCAGGAAGTTCTCACTCGTGTCCAAAAATAACAGATGAGTTTTACATGACAGGAGCCAACAAAGATCCAGATGAAGAGGTATCGGACTATTTATCAACAGCTACTCCTATCTCAATGTGATTAGAAGCCGGAACTCGGTGATGAGCGGGATGCTTAATGTACCAGCAAGGGGAGAAACAAAAACAGCTCAGGAGGAAGTTGGCTGTTCTCATCTCAGGTTGAAGGTGATTGGCGGAGCTGGGCAGGACGTTCTATTCGGATGGGAGTATCAGCTGGTTGGATGCGCTGAGGGTGTGATCCATGCCTGTTGCACCCCGCCCATGTATGTCTTGGCTCAATAATGTGATCTGGTACTAGCTGGGTCATGCTCTCCTCCGACACTATCAGCCACTGAACTGTTATTAACTAACAAGGAGAAGGTAGGTGTTCAGCTTAATATGCAATTCCATCACTGGCATACCTTCTGTGAAATTATTGATTTTGATAACCACCAAGCCATGGATCTTGCCAAAGACCACACCAAATCTGAAGGGTTTAGGCAGCTTAAATTTAGTTTGGATGCCGCCGTGGGGCAGTGGTTAGCACCGCTACCTCACGGCGCCGAGGACCCGGGTCCGTGGGGAGTTTGCACATTCTCCCCAGGATTATGTGGGTCTCACCCCCACAACCCAAAGATGTGCAGGGTCGGTGGATTGGCTACATTGACTCTATAATGGACATTGACTCTATAACTGGAGTGCCGCTGGAACGCACTGGAGTGCCGCTGGAGGACACTGGAGTGCCGCTGGAACGCACTGGAGTGCCGCTGGAACGCACTGGAGTGCCGCTGGAGGACACTGGAGTGCCGCTCCACCCTCAATTTCAAGCAGATTTGTAAACTGAATTCGGCTGCCAAACCTAGACACACCACTGTCTGGAATGTTTCAGGCTCATTCGATGGCCCCAGAGTAAAACAGTTTGTGGCTGGATGAGCAACAAAGAGTGGGTAGGTAAGTATTGAAGGTAAATTTCAATGCACAAGGCATTGGGGCAGCGGAACCCAGGCAAGGCAGCCAGAGCGATGGTGCGGAGCCCAGGTGAGGCAGCCAGAGCGATGGTGCAAGGCCCAGGCAAGGCAGCGGGAGTGATGGTGTGGCGCTCAGGTGAGGCAGCGGGAGTGATGATGTGGGGCCCAGGTGAGGCAGCGGGAGTGATGGTGCGGAGCCCAGGTGAGGCAGTCAGAGCGATGATGCGGGGCCCAGGTGAGGCAGCGGGAGTGATGGTGCGGGGCCCAGGTGAGGCAGTCAGAGCGATGATGTGGGGCCCAGGTGAGGCAGCGGGAGTGATGGTGCGGGGCCCAGGTGAGGCAGCGGGAGTGATGGTGTGGGGCCCAGGTGAGGCAGCGGGAGTGATGGTGTGGGGCTCAGGTGAGGCAGCGGGAGGGATGGTGTGGGGTCCAGGTGAGGCAGCAGGAGTGATGGTGTAAGGCCCAGGTGAGGCAGCGGGAGGGATGGTGTGGGGTCCAGGTGAGGCAGCAGGAGTGATGGTGTAAGGCCCAGGTGAGGCAGCGGGAGTGATGGTGTCGGGCCCAAGTGAGGCAGCGGGAGCAATGTGTGGGGCCCAGGTGAGGCAGCGGGAGTGATAGTGTGGGGCCCAGGTGAGGCAGCGGGAGCAATGTGTGGGGCCCAGGTGAGGCAGCGGGAGTGATGGTGTGGGGCTCAGGTGAGGCAGCGGGAGTGATGGTGTGGGGCTCAGGTGAGGCAGCGAGAGGGATGGTGTGGGGCCCAGGTGAGGCAGCGGGAGTGATGGTGCAAGGCCCAGGTGAGGCAGCGGAAGTGATGGTGCTGGGCCCAGATGAGGCAGTGGGAGTGATGGTGTAAAGCCCAGGTGAGGCAGTGGGAGTGATGGTGTGGGGACCAGGTGAGGCAGCGGGAGTGATGGTGCAAGGTCCAGGTGAGGCAGCGGGAGTGATGGTGTGGGGCCCAGGTGAGGCAGCGGGAGTGATGGTGCAAGGCCCAGGTGAGGCAGCCGGAGTGATGGTGCAAGGCCCAGGTGAGGCAGTGGGAGCAATGTGTGGGGCCCAGGTGAGGCAGCGAGAGCGATGGTGTGGGGCCCAGGTGAGGCAGTGGGAGCGTTGTGTGGGGCCCAGGTGAGGCAGCGAGAGCGATGGTGTGGGGCCCAGGTGAGGCAGCGGGAGTGATGGTGCAAGGTCCAGGTGAGGCAGCGGGAGTGATGGTGCAAGGCCCAGGTGAGGCAGCGGGAGTGATGGTGCAAGGCACAGGTGAGGCAGTGGGAGTGACAATGCAGGGCCCAGGTGAGGCAGTGGGAGTGACAATGCAGGGCCCAGGTGAGGCAGTGGGAGTGACAATATGGGGCTCAGGTGAGGCAGCGGGAGTGATGGTGTGGGGCCCAGGTGAGGCAGCGGGAGTGATGGTGCAAGGCCCAGGTGAGGCAGCGGGAGTGATGGTGCAAGGCCCAGGTGAGGCCATGGGAGCAATGTGTGGGGCCCAGGTGAGGCAGCGAGAGCGATGGTGTGGGGCCCAGGCGAGGCAGCGGGAGTGATGGTGCAAGGTCCAGGTGAGGCAGCGGGACTGATGGTGCAAGGCCCAGGTGAGGCAGCGGGAGTGATGGTGCAAGGCCCAGGTGAGGCATCGGGAGTGATGGTGCAAGGCCCAGGTGAGGCAGTGGGAGTGATGGTGTGGGGACCAGGTGAGGCAGTGGGAGTGATGGTATAAGGCCCAGGTGAGGCAGCGGGAGTGATGGTGTGGGGACCAGGTGAGGCAGCGGGAGTGATGCAGTCTGGGAATGGTGTCCTCGCAGTCAGCATCACAATGAAGCAGTCTGGGAACGGTGTCCACGCAGTCAGCATCACAATGAAGCAGTCTGGGAACGGTGTCCACGCAGTCAGCGTCACAGTGAAGCAGTCTGGGAGCGGTGTCCTCGCAGCGTCACAGTGAAGCAGTCTGGGAACGGTGTCCACGCAGTCAGCATCACAATGAAGCAGTCTGGGAACGGTGTCCACGCAGTCAGCATCACAATGAAGCAGTCTGGGAACGGTGTCCACGCAGTCAGCGTCACAGTGAAGCAGTCTGGGAATGGTGTCCTCACAGTAAGTGTCATAGTGGAACAATCTGGGAATGATGTCCTCGCAGTCATGGTCACAGTGAAGCGGTCTGGGAACGGTGCCCTTGCAGTCAGCATCACAGTGAAGCAGTCTGGGAACGGTGTCCTTGCAGTCAGCGTCACAGTGAAGCAGTCTGGGAATGGTGTCCTTGCAGTCAGCATCACAGTGAAGCAGTCTGGAAATGGTGTCCTCACAGTCAGCATCACAGTGAAGCAGTCTGGGAATGGTGCCGTTGCAGTCAGCATCACAGTGAAGCAGTCTGGGAACGGTGTCCTTGCAGTCAGCATCACAGTGAAGCAGCCTGGGAACGTTGTCCTCGCAGTCAGCGTCACAGAGAAGCAGCCTGGGAACGGTGTCCTTGCAGTCAGCATCACAGTGAAGCAGCCTGGGAACGTTGTCCTCGCAGTCAGCGTCACAGAGAAGCAGTCTGGGAATGGTGTCCTCGCAGTCAGCGTCACAGTGAAGCAGCCTGGGAACATTGTACTCGCAGTCAGCGTCACAGTGAAGCAGTCTGGGAATGGCGTCCTCGCAGTCATGGTCACAGTGAAGCAGTCTGGGAACGGTGTCTTTGCGGTCAGCGTCACAGTGACCTGGTCTGGCAATGGTGTCCTTGCAGTCAGCATCACAGTGAAGCAGTCTGGAAATGGTGCCCTCACAGTCAGCATCACAGTGAAGCAGTCTGGGAATGGTGTCCTCGCAGCGTCACAATGAAGCAGTCTGGGAACGGTGTCCTCACAGTAAGTGTCATAGTGGAACAATCTGGGAATGATGTCCTCGCAGTCATGATCACAGTGAAGCGGTCTGGGAATGGTGCCCTTGCAGTCAGCATCACAGTGAAGCAGTCTGGGAACGGTGTCCTTGCAGTCAGCGTCACAGTGAAGCAGTCTGGGAATGGTGTCCTCGCAGTCAGCGTCACAGTGAAGCAGCCTGGGAACGTTGTACTCGCAGTCAGCGTCACAGTGAAGCAGTCTGGGAATGGCGTCCTCGCAGTCATGGTCACAGTGAAGCAGTCTGGGAACGGTGTCTTTGCGGTCAGCGTCACAGTGAAGCAGTCTGGGAGCGGTGTCCTCGCAGCGTCACAGTGAAGCAGCCTGGGAACGGTGTCCTCACAGTCAGTGTCATAGTGGAACAATTTGGGAATGGTGTCCTCGCAGTCATGGTCACAGTGAAGCAGTCTGGCAATGGTGTCCTTGCAGTCAGCATCACAGTGACCTGGTCTGGCAATGGTGTCCTCGCAGTCAGCATCACAGTGAAGCAGTCTGGGAATGGTGTCCTTGCAGTCAGCATCGCAATGACAGGGGCTGGTTTAGCACACTGGGCTAAATCGCTGGCTTTTAAAGCAGACCAAGGCAGGCCAGCAGCACGGTTCGATTCCCGTACCAGCCTCCCCGAACAGGCGCCGGAATGTGGTGACTTGGGGCTTTTCACATTAACTTCATTGAAGCCTACTCGTGACAATAAGCGATTTTCATTTCATGAAGCAGTCTGGGAACGGTGTCCTCGCAGTCAGCATTAGTGAAGCAGTCTGGGAATGGTGTTCTCGTAGTCAGCATCACAGTGAAGCAGCCTGGGAACGGTGTCCTCGCAGTCAGCATCATAGTGGAGCAGTCTGGGAATGGTGTTCTCGTAGTCAGTGTCATAGTGGAGCAGTCTGGGAACGGTGTCCTCGCAGTCAGCATCATAGTGAAGCAGTCTGGTAAAGGTGTCCTCGTAGTCAGTGTCATAGTGGAGCAGTCTGGGAACAGTGTCCTCGTAGTCAGTGTCATAGTGGAGCAGTCTGGGAACGGTGTCCTCGTAGTCAGTGTCATAGTGTTAAAAAAGGTGTTTAAGGGTTGTCATGCCGGGAGAGTTCACACCCATGAGCTATGTGGCAAATAATGGAAGCTTCAGTTTTCCCTAGTGACCCCGTGTGCAGGAAGTATGTCCAACGGCAGCTACTGGCTAACCGCAAACCGGAGCTGGAGCTGGATTCACTGTGGAGCATCGGCGATTCTGAGCCGGTTGTGGATAACACATTGAGTAAGGTGGTCACAACGCAGGTGAAGATTGAACAGGCAGAAAGGGCATGGGTCACCACCAGGCAGAGTCGAGGAAGGCAGGTAGCGCAGGAGTCCCCTGTGGCCATCCCCCTTTCTACCAGATATGCCATTTGGATACTGTTGGGGGAGATGACTGTGTCCGGGAAAGCAGTACGGTGGGGTCATCTGCACAAGAGTGGAGGAGGACGAGTGACACAACTATAATGGTCAATTGTGAGGGGGACAGACAGGCGTTTCTGTGACCTCGAAGGAGACCCCAGGATTGCATGTTACCTCCCTGGTGCCAGGGTTAGGGATGTCACTGAGCGGCTGCAGGGCATACTGAAGGGGGAGGGCAGACAGACAGATATTGTGGTACACAATGTTACCAATGGTATAGGCAGAAAAATGGATGAGGTCCTGCAAGCAGAATTTAGAGAGCTAGGAACTAAATTAAAAAACAGGACCCAGAAGGTAGTAATCTCTGGATTACTTCCAGTGCCACATTCTAGTGAGGATAGAAATGGGAGGTTAGTCCCAATGAATATGTGGCTGGAGGGATGGTGCAGGAGGGAGGGCTTTATATTTCTGGGACATTGGGGCCATTTTGGGGGATGGTGGGACCTGTACAAGGTGGGCAATTTGCACCTGAACTGAAATGGGATCAACGTCCTTACAGGGAAGTTTGCTATTGCTGTTGGGGAGGGTTTAGAATAACTTGGCAGGAGGCTGGGATTCTGAGAGAAGGTTCAGCAGAGAGAGATGCAAAGCCAAAATTAGAAGAGACATCAAATGAGTCAGGAAGACATAGAATTTCTAGACCAGTTAGGTCACAAGGGAGTTTGACAAGATTGGATGGTATTTATTTTAATGCAACAAGTCTGACGAACAAGGCAGATGAATTGAGGGCACAAATTAAAACATGGGGTTATGATGCAATTGTTGTCACTGAGACATGGTTGAGAGAGGGGCAGGATTGGCAGCTCAATATTCCAGGATATGGGGTCTTTAGGCGAGACAGGGAAGGAAGTAAAGAGGAGGGAGTGTCGCAATTGCAGCATTAAGGAGGGATGACATCTGAGAAGGCTCTTCAACTGAAGACATATGGGTAAAACTTAATAACCAAAAAGGAGCAATCACATTGCTGGAGAGTTTGATAGACCCCTCAAAAGTCTGAGAAAAAAAGAGCAGAAACAGAGACAAATTTCAGATAAGTGTAAAACTTATAGGGTAGAGATGGTGGGGGAATTTCAATTTCCCCAACATTAACTGGGGTAGTAATTGTGTGACAAGTTTAGAGGGAGCGGAATTCTTAACATGTGTCCAGGAGACTTTTCAAGCCAGTACGTAGAAGGTCCTACAAGAGAGGGGGCAGTTCTAGACTTAGTTTTATGTAATGAAGCCAGGCAGGTGCTTGAAGCATCAGTGGGGGAGCATTTTGCAGACAGTGATCCTAACTCAGTTAGAGTCAAGGTTGTTATGGAGAAGGACAAGGATGGGCATGAGATCAAAGTTCTAAACTGGGGGCAGGCTGATTTTAATAAGAATGGATATGATTTGACCAGAGTCGACTGGGAGCGGACACGTTTGGGTAAATCTCTTACAGAACAGTGGGATGCATTCAAGAAGGAAATAGGGAGAGTACAGGGCCAACATGTTCCAGTCAAGAAAGAAGTTGGGACCAACAAATCCAGTGAACCCTGGAATATGAGGGATATACAGCATTGGATAAAGAGAAAAATCATAGAAAAAGAGAGGCTAATGGCAGATATCGAGGGCTCAAAACAGCAGTAGCTCCAGAGACGTATAGGATGTGCAAGAGGGAACTTAAAAAGTAAATTAGGAGATCAAAAAGGGACATGAAAGGATACTGGCAGGAAAATAAAGGAAAATCCTAAGTTGTTTTACAAGTACATTAAGGGAAAAAGGATAACTAGGGAAAGAGTAGGACCCATTAAGGACCACATTGTGTTTGGAGCTGGAGGATGTAGATAGGGTTCTAAATGAATACTTTGTGAGGGTGCTCACTAGTGACAGGGACGATATGGGAATAGAAATCATGGAGAAGGGCTGTGATAAAATTTCAGAGCTCAACATCAACAGAGAGCAGGTTCTGAGTGGTCTGGCAGGGTTAAAAGTAGACAAATCTCCAGGGCCAAATGAAATGTATTCCAGGCTGCTGAGTGAGGCCACAGTAAAAACTGGAGGTGTGCTGGCAATAATTTTCAATTCCTCTCGGCCACAGGGGAGGTGCCGGAGGGCTGGAGGATAGCCAATGTGGTGCCATTATTCAAGAACGGAGGAAGGGATAAACCTGGAAACTACAGGCCGGTCAGCCTAACCTCAGTGGTGGGGAAACTATTGGAAGCAATTCTGGAAGACGCATTTGGAGAGGCAGAGATTAATCAAGAGCAGTCCGCATGATTTTGTTTAGGGGAGGCCATGTCTGACCAACTTGATTGAATTTTTAGACGAGGTGACCAGGGACAGGATTCTCCAACCCCCCGCCGGTTCGGAGAATCGCCGGGGGCTGGCGTGAATCCCGCCCCCGCCAGTTGCCGAATTCTCCCGCACCGGATATTCGGCGGGGGCGGGAATCACGCCGCGCTAGTCGGCGGGCCCAACCGGCGATTCTCCGGACCGCAATGTGCCGAAGCCCCGCTGCTGGAATGCTTGTCCCGCTGGCATGGATTAAACCACCTTTCTTACCGGTGGGACAAGGCAGCGGGAGCGGACTCTGGGGTCCTGGGGGGAGGGGGGGGCGCGGGGTGATCTGGCCCCAGGGGGTGCCCCCACGGTGGCCTGGCCCACGATTAGGGTACACCGATCGGCGGGCCTGTGCCGAGGGGGCACTCTTTTCCCTCCGCCTCGTCCACAGTTTTCACCATGGCCTATAGATGATACCTGCACATGCGCGGGGATGATGTCAGCAGCCGCTGACGCTCCCGCGCATGCGCGGACTTCCGCCGGCCGGCGAAGACCTTTCGGCCCCGGCTGTCGTGGCGCCAAAGGCCTTTCCCGCCGGCCGGCGGAGCACCAACCACTCCGGCGCGGGCTTAGCCCCTCAACGTGAGGGCTTGGCCCCTAAAGGTGCGGAGAAATGCGCACCTTTGGGGCGTCCCGACGCCGGAGTGGTTCCCGCCACTCCATCTCGCCGGGACCCTCCGCCCCGCCGGGTAGGGGAGAATCCCACCCCTGGTGTGTGCATGAGGGCAATGCAATTGACGTAGTCTACTTGGACTTCAGCAAGGCTCTTGTAAGGCCCCACATGGGAGACTATTAGCGAAGGTAAGAGCCCATGGGATCCAAGGAAATTTGGCAAATTGGATCCAGAGTTGGTTGAGTGGCAGGAAGGAGAGGTTTGAGGGGTGTTTTTCTGACTGGAAGCCTGTCTCCAATGGGGTCCCACAGGCATCAGTGTGGGGGCCTTGCTGTTTGATTTAGATTTAAATGTAGGAGGGTTGATCAGTAAGTTCGCAGATGATTCAAAAATTGGTGGGGTGGTGAATAGTGAGGAGGATAGCCTTCGATTACAGGAGGATATAGACGGGCTGGTCAGATGGGCTGATCAGTGGCAAATGGAATTCAATCTGGATATGTGTGAGGTGATGCACTTGGGCAAAAGAAACAAGGCAAGGAAATACATGAAAAACGGCAGGACCCTGGGAAGTGTCGAGGATCAGAGAGACCTTGGTGTGCATGTACACTGGTCGCTTAAGGTTGCAGGGCAGGTGGATAAAGTGGTTAAGAAGGCATATGCTATACTTGACTTTATTAGCCGAAGAGTTTAAGAGCAGGAGTTTATGCTGAAACTGTATAAAATGTTGGTTCGGCCACAGTTCGAGTGTGGTGGGCAATTCTGGAATCCACATTACAGGAGGGATGTGATCGCACTGGAAAGGATGCAGAGGGGATTTACCGGGATGTTGCCTGGGCTGGAGAGGTTTAGCTATGAAGAGAGATTGGATAGGCTGGGGTTGCTTTCCTTGGAGCAGAGGAGACTGAGGGGGGGACAGGATTGAGATGTATAAAATTATGAGGGTCATAGATAGAGTAGACAGGAAGAAACCTTTCCCCTTGATGGAGGGATCAATGACCAGGTGACTAAATTTAAGGTAAGGGGCAGGAAGTCTAGCGGGGACGTGAGGAAAACTTTCTTACGCAGAGGGTGGTGGGAGTGTGGACCTCACTGTCTGAAAGGGTGGTGGAGGGAGAGACCCTCATAAAACTTTAAAAATACTTAGATGTGCACTTGCGATGCCAAGGCAAACAAGGCCATGGTCCAAGTACTGGCAAATAAAATTAGAAAGGTTAGGTAGTTTCTGACTAGCGCAGGCGCGATGAAGGGTCTTTTCTGTGCTGTGGATCTCTATGACTCTATGGCTAACAATCATAATTCAGTTGAGATCAGTGTAAAGTATGGAAAGGATAGAAATGCTAGATTCTAGATTTAAGCCAGGTTTGTAATATTCCAGAAAGTCAGAGGGTTAAAGGATAGAGCTGGAGCCAATCTTTGCACACATTTATTTGCATATACATTACAAACATGAAACTCCTCATCCAACTACTACAGTTGCGGTGTGTTCCTTTTTATAGGGGTGCAAGTGAATCTCCAACAATCTGCATCCAATTAAACATACAGTATTAAAAGTTGCCATAGTCTCAGCTGGCCATCAGCTGCTTTTGCCATTGAGGGGGAGAGCTGACTGCTGGTGATTTAACCTGAGGATCACCAC
This sequence comes from Scyliorhinus torazame, assembly GCF_047496885.1. Taxonomy (NCBI): domain Eukaryota; kingdom Metazoa; phylum Chordata; class Chondrichthyes; order Carcharhiniformes; family Scyliorhinidae; genus Scyliorhinus; species Scyliorhinus torazame. The sequence goes on along the minus strand of NC_092714.1, from coordinate 266,542,036 downwards.
ACCTCAGACGAGGGGCGAGGTAGAGAAGGTGGGGCCTTCTTGAATAACCTCAGCCGGTTCAGGAATTGAACCCACACTGTTGGCTCTGCTTGGCATCCCAAACCAGCTGTCCAGCCAACTGAGCGAATCCAGCATGTATGACTGACGTGCCTGACCTCAACGAGATGATACAAAGACCACACACAATAAACAGAACAAACCTGTCAATTGGTAAAATAACAGATGATTGGTGGGAAGTGTTCAATAAAGTATTTAATGTGGTACAGGCCAGTTTACACTCCTAAAGGCCCAGAACAAAAGGCAGATCCATGAAAAACTAAAAGGTAATAGACAACATAAAACTAATGTTGAAAGCAAATAATAATTTTTTTAAAGCTTGGGTCCTGATGATTGGAAAAGATACAAATAAGCAAATCAAGCTGAACGGTTTTTACAATTATATTCAGGAAAAGGGGATCACTCGGAAAAATGTGGGCCCCTTAACAACCGATAATGATGAGATATTGTTATTGAAAATAAGGCATGTTGGACATGTCCAATTATTTTGTGTCACTACTTCCAAGAGAGGAGGAGGTCAACAGGCTAGAAATCCCAAGGAACCCAATATTGAATCAGCAACAGGAACTCAGCAACAGGGGCTGTTTAGCACACTGGGCTAAATCGCTGGCTTTGAAAGCAGGCCAGCAGCACGGTTCAATTCCTTACCAGCCTCCCCGAACAGGCGCCGGAATGTGGCGACGAGGGGCTTTTCACAGTAACTTCATTGCAGTGTTAATGTAGCCATGATGTGGAGATGCCGGCGTAGGATTGGGGTGAGCACAGTAAGAAGTCTTACAACACCAGGTTTAAAGTCCAACAGGTTTGTTTCAAACATACCTCTTCATTCACCTGAGGAAGGAGCAGTGCTCCGAAAGCTAGTGTTTGAAACAAACCTGTTGGACTTTAACCTGGTGTTGTTAGACTTCTTACAGTGTTATTGGAAGCCTACTTGTGACAATAAAGATTATTATAAGACTCAATCCTCTGAAAGGACGAATGTTTCCTCTTCTCTGTCTTATCTGAGCAACCCCTTAAACAGTGGTCTCTAGTTCAAGATGCTCCCACAAGAGGAAACATCCACCCCACATCCATCCTGTCAAGACCCCTCACGATCTTATATGTTTTAATCAAGTCACCTCTAAACTCCAGCAGATACAAACCTAACCTCTCCAACCTTTCCTTCAAGACAATCCACCTATTTTAGGTTTAGTCTTGTAAACCTTCTCGGATCTGCTTCTCATACATTTACATCTTTCCTTCAATGAGGTGACTAATACTCCAAATGTGGTCTCACCAATACCCTGGATGTGCAGCACCATCCGTGACTCTTCAGATACTGAAGCAGGCGGAGCCCATATGCAGCAAGACCTGAACAATATTCAGACTTGGGCTGATAAATGAAGTAACATTCACGCCAAACAAGTGCCAGCCAATAACCATCTGTGATGAGGGAGAATCTAACCATTGCTCCTTGACATTCACTGAATCCGCCACTATCAACAACCTGGGGGTTACCAATGATCAGAAGCAGAACTGGACTAGCCATAGAAATACTGTGGCTACAAGAGCAGGTCAAAGGCTGGGAATTACGTGATGAGTGACTCACCTTCTGACTCCCCAAAGCCTGTCCACGACCTCCAAGGCACAAGTCAGGAGTGTGATGGAATAGTCTCCACTTGTTTGGATGAGCGCAGCTCCAACAACACTCAAGAAGCTCGACACCATCCAGGACAAAGCTTGATTGGCACCTCATCCATCACCTTAAGCATTCACTCCCGACGCCACTAACGCTCAGTAGCAGCACAGCATCAGCTCACCAAGGCTCCTTGGACAGAACCTGCCAAACCCGCAACCTCCATCACCTAGAAGGACAATGGCAGCAGATGCGTGGAAACATAACGAGATGCAAGGACCCGTCAGAGCCACACACCATCCTGACTTTGAACTCTATCGCCGTTCCTTCACTGCCGCTGAATCAAAATCGTGGAACTCCTTCCCTAACAGCACTGTGGGTGTACCTACACCACATGGACTGCAGCGGCTCAAGAAGGCAGCTCAGCACCACCTTCTCAAGGGCAATTAGAGATGGACAATTCTGAGATGTGGGTTTTGCCACAAACTCCCACGTCTTGTGAAAGAATAAAAAAGACATGTTCCCCCTGAAGAAAATGTAAATCCTGACTGATGTAAATTAGTCAGTAGTGGCAAGCGCTGAAGGAGTTTCCATAATAAGGGAGACAGCCGGAGAGAGAGGGAGAGGGGGAAGCTATTTCAAAAATATTCAATTAATTTCTGTAGGTGCTGTAAGGTTAGACAGCCATGCCTTACATTATCTCAGAGAAGGTGTTAGGATTTACCTCCACATCAGCAGTGTGGGATTTAATACCCGTGATTTCTCACTGTCGATTTATGGATATTGACGATGGATATTGACTGAGTTAGTGTACCTCAGCTATAGGAGGAAGAGGTCGATGGTTGGTTTTTGGCTGTGATGACCCCCTCCCCCTGGTTTTTGGCTGTGATGACCCCCCTCCCCCTGGTTTTTGGCTGTGATGACCCCCCTCCCCCTGGTTTTTGGCTGTGATGACCCCCCACCCCCTCCCCCTGGCCAAACAGCCAGCAGGCACGCATCCCACAGCAGCTTGCTCTTATTTGTGTCTTGTGCTCCAGCTGGGCTGGAACTGGCTGGATGTGTTTACGAGGAGTCACGATCCCAGATTGACGAATGAAAGATGGGCCGTTTGGTTAAGGCGTCAGCGGACTGCAGATGTCTTTGGAAGTGTATCCCAAACCAGGAATTAGCACCTCCAGGACACCAGAGGAAAGACATTCAGGAAAAATGTTTTGAGGGGGTGAATTGGAGGGACGCTTCACAGCTGCTGTGAAAGTAAGGTGAGGGCTATTTCTTCAGCTGATTGGCGAACAGCGCAAGTTGGTGTGCTGGCAGAGAAGCGAAACTCTAACTTTCAAGATACAGAAATAATAAAAGATTAGCCCAAATATTTCATTAAATCATATCCCAAACTGTTCGCTGTCAGCTTTGACCGAGCGCAGAGGTAAATGATGTGACTGTACTAACAGTCGACAGAATTTCTGGGCACCTGAATAAATAGTGTTGCAATTAAGGGTCACAAGATTTTGCCTTTTATATTAGCAGGAGATTACAATATAAAAACACAGCACTGACTAAGCGCTGTTGTTACATTTGAACAGTAACTAGATTACATCGTTAAGGCTGCAGCAAAATCAGTTCCCGTCACAGGGGAAAAGTAAAGTAATGCTGCCACAGAATTTTAAGTACTCGTCAAAATTAGCTGGAATTTTCCCTTTTAACGTTTTTTTGTGGAATGTTGTGAGCATATGAAATTGTCTTTCCCTCTCGCCCTTCCCCCATCTCCTGGTTTTTTTTTTAAAAATCCAATCTTTCGAAATATAGGAACAGGAGTAGGCCATTCGGCCCCTCCAGCTTATTTCGTGATTCCTCTGGCCTGTCTGAGGCTGTGGTATCCACACCGGTGGGAGCCTCAACTTGTCACCTCGAGTGAATGCAGGAGAAAGAAAGGCGACAACGTGCATTTGCCTGGCGGCCTGATGGCCGCGCGGTGTCCCTAATTGCTTTTTCTGCCACCATTGGAGGCTGGAGGGCAATCCTTTTGGTATCTGGCATTCCCTGACCACGCGCTGCCAACACTGGGTGAAGAAATTGAGATACCCTCAATTAAGACTCAGGAGAGGAGTTTGATAATACAAAGGCTTTAATTACCAGAGAACCAGACAGCTGCCGAGAAGTGTGCTCACTGCACGCTGCCTACTGAACGTAACCTTATATACAGCTTCCTGGGGGCGGAGCTGGAGGCGGAGTCGCCCAGGGTTCCAAGCCCGGTCTTAAAGGGGCCTACGCATTAAAGGTACATATGTATGCAGATATCATTCATCACAGAAATGTTGCACTCTGCCGCGTTAACAGCTTGACGAGCACAACATTTATAGCGGGAAATTATTAGCAGAAGCTGGGTCCCACAGAATGACCCCCCAGCTCTCTTCCAATCACAGGGTGCCATTGAGGGCTCTTCTGCACACTGGCACCCCCTCCTCACAGTGCCAGAAAGTGGCAGGGACGAACGAGCACCTCCGATGTGGAAAGAGAACGTTTGATTTTCCCTGCATCGTAGCTGGCCAGGAAATGACAGCTGGGCACGTTTGTTTATGATGTGTACACAAATGATTGGAGACAGATGAATAACTTGGTGAATCAGAGCTGGGTACTTTATTGGCCTCTTCCTTTAATGAATACTTTGAGCGTTGTGTGAAAGTGTGATTTCTAGCAGTGTTTAAATCCATTCTCCTCCATCTACCTCAGGGACTAATAACATTGAACAACAATGACATCACTTCCCCACGGTATCAGCACTGGGGTTCAGCATTATCCCATTAAAGGCACCTGCTTGCGGATAAAGTTTGCAAAAGGGACGACAATAGAGTAAGTTTCATAGAATTCATAGAATTTACAGTGCAGAAGGAGGCCATTCGGCCCATCAAGTCTGCACCTGCTCTTGGAAAGAGCACCCTACCCAAGGTCAACACCTACACCCTATCCCCATAACCCAGTAACCCCACCCAACACCAAGGGCAATTTTGGACACTAAGGGCAATTTATCATGGCCAATCCACCTAACATGCACATCTTTGGACTGTGGGAGGAAACCGGAGCACCCGGAGGAAACCCACGCAGACACGGGGAGGATGTGCAGACTCCGAACAGACTGTGACCCAAGCTGGAATCGAACCTGGGACCCTGGAGCTGTGAAGCAATTGTGCTAACCACTATGCTACCGTGCTGCCCTTAACTCTCAGACTTAAAGCTTGAGCATTATTTGGGCCCTCTTTCCCTTCTAATTGTACCAGCCATCTGTAGCTGCATGTTTGAGTTACAAAGCGGCCCAAACAGTGGTGGTTAGAACCTGGTGGAAACAGTTCAAAGAAGGTTCTCTGGACCCATATCTGATCTGAAGGAGTTGTCTTATGAAAAAAGGTCGAACAGGTTAGGCCTTTTCTCATTTGAGTTTAGAAGAGTGACAGGTGATCTTATTGGATCATACAAGATCCTGAGGGGACTGGTTAAGATGGATACCCGGAGGATGTTTTCTCGTGTGGGGGCGACTAAAGCGAGCAGACATAGTTTATTAATAATAATAATCTTTATTATTGTCACAAGTAGGCTTACATTAACACTGCAATGAAGTTACTGTGAAAATCCCCTAGTCGCCACACTCCGGCACCTGTTCGGGTACACAGAGGGAGAATTCAGAATGTCCAATTCACCTAACAAGCACGTCTTTCGGGACTTGTGGGAGGAAACCGGAGCACCCGGAGGAAACCCACGCAGACACGGGGAGAACGTGCAGACTCCGCACAGACAGTGACCCAAGCCGGGAATCGAACCCAGGACCCGGGTGCTGTGAAGCAACAGTGCTAACCACTGTGTTACCGCTTGAAAATAAGGGGCGGGATTCTCCTTCCCCCCACACCCGCTTCCTGTTGCAGCGCGCCCGCTGGCAGTGGTATATCCGTCCCGCGGGCGTGAGTGCGCTCCCGGCGAAATGGAGGATCCAGCCCAAGAGGTCTTCCTTTGCAGACAAAGATGAGAAGAATTTTCTCCCAAAGAGTCTTTGGTGTGTGGAATCCTCTTCCCCAGAGAGGGGTGGAAGCTGGGGGCATGATCTTCCCAAAAGGGAACAAAGTACCCGAGTGAGCGTGTTTCCCAGCACGCGCAGTGGCGAGAAACACGTGGCTGTTCAACGCGACACGATTTGAAGAAAGGGTCTAAATGGGAACGCTCGGCCGAGGCCGCACATTTTCTACAATGGGGAGCTCTGCTCGCCAGAATTCCCCATGGTAGCGAGAGATCGCGACGCCATTTTGAAATGGCTACCCGATCTCCGAGGCCCGCAAATGAAATCCCCGACCTCCCCCAGCCCAAACACAACATGAGTGGGGGGCGGGGTCCCCCAGCCCTCCCAACACCCACGGCAGGCAACCCCAGCCCAATCGCGCATGTGCAAAAAATGCCCGTTTGGTACATCAGCGGTACCACCTTGACAGTGCCAGGCTGGCACCCAGGTGGCACTGCCAGAGTACCCAGGTAACACCAGCAGTGTCAGGGCACTACCCTGCGCAAAGGGTATGCAGCTGGAGACTCTGATCCCCTTGGAGACCCCCACAAGTGCCATTCCACCTGGTCCTTGCTTGTGGAGATCAGTAACAAACAGCGCTCACCCAAGGTCCCCGAGGTAGAGGGATGAAATCCCAAAGCCTCAGATACCTCGGGAACTTGCACATTAGAGTGAGGCTTACTGCCTCGCTCTAATATGCAGATTTGCCCAAAACTGATCCCGCCTATTGCGGGCAGGATTCCCCTTGCAACGCCTCGCGAGAGTGCGTTGAATCTCGCGAGGTGTTGTGAGCCGAGTAGATCCCGGGAGCGGGATTTCCCGGCTTTCGCCGGCCACGCTGCACCGCGGCGAGATGCTGTTCCGGTGTGTCCAGAAGGTCACGGCCTGAATCTCAGAATTTATTCAAGGCTGATTTACCTGCTTTTTGACAGACATGGGGAGGCAAGGGTTATGGGGGGGGGGACATGGAGGTGGAGTTGAGGTCAGAGCCAGATTGGACATGGACTTATTGACTGGCGGAGCAGATTTGAAGGGGCCGAATGATCTACTCCTGCTTTTATATTGATAGTTCCATGAGTTTTAATTAAGCTAACAATCCCGATGTGAAACTTTCTGAAAGTCCTTATAAATTACATCCACAGACATTCCCTGTCCGGTGCTTTCGTTAATTGTTCAAAAAATTAATTAGATTGACTGACTCATCCTTCACAAATCCATGTTAACTCTATCTAATCTGGCCAATCACTTTGTCCTTAGTTATAGATTCCAATAATTTGGAATCTATAAATTCCTGGTTTCTTTCTTATCTTTCTTGACTAATGGTTCCTCAGTTTCATTCCCTCTCTTTACCGTTCATCTTCTCGTTTCCTTTGGGCTGAATCAAGATCCCTGGTTAGTGACCCAGTCACCAGAGAGAATGTGGGCAGGATTCTCCCCTACCCGGCGTGGCGGGCGGTCCCGGCGCCGAGGAGTGGCGTGAACCACTCCGGCGTCGGGCCGCCCGGAAGGTGTGGAATCCTCTGCACCTTCAGGGGCTAGGCCGGCACCGGCGGGGTTGGCGCCGCGCCAACCGGCCAGTTGGCGCATGCACGGGAGCGCCAGTGTGTGCTGGCATCATCCCAGCGTATGCGCAGGGGGGGATCATCTCCGCCTCGGCCATCGCGGAGGACCACAGCAGCCGCGCGGAGGAAAAGAGGGCCCCCACAGCACCGACCCGCCCGCAGCCCGATGGACCCCGATCGTGGGCCAGGCCACCGTGGGGGCACCCCCCGGGGCCAGATCCCCCCGCGCCCCCCCGAGGACCCCTTAGGCCGCCCGCACAGCCAGGTCCCGCCGGTAAGTACCAGGTCTAATTTACGCCGGCGGGACGGGCCTAAAACGGTCGGTCCATTGCGGGCTGGAGAATCGCCGGGGGGGGGGGGCGCTGCCAGCGGCCGTTGACCGGCGCGATTCCCGCCCCCGTCAAAACCCCGGCGCCGGAGAATTCGGCAGCTGGCGGGGGCGGGATTCACGCCGCCCTCCGGTGATTCTCTGGCCCGACGGGGGATCGGGGAATCCCGCCCTATAGTTTTTCTTTATCTCTCCATCCTAATTTCTCATCATCTTGAACACCTCTGTTCAGTTACCTCTCAAACTTTGCAAGTCCAAGGAACTTTTCCAACCTCTCCTTGTAACTGAAGTCCCTGGAGACACCCAGGTAAAGCACCACTCTACCCTGTTCTAAGGACTTTACATCTTCCCTGAAATGCGGAGCCCAGAACTGTCCACAATATTCCAACGGAGGCTTAACCAGTGATCTATAAAGTTGCAGTAGCATTTCTTTGCTTTTATATTCTATTTCTTTCTTTATAAACCTAAGTAGCCCATATACTTTTTTAACCACCTTATTGATCTGCCCTGCCGTGTTTGAGGATTTGTGTATATGGACACCAAAGTTTCTTTGCTATTTGAAATTAAAATCGCTTATTGTCACAAGTAGGCTTCAAATGAAGTTACTGTGAAAAGCCCCTAGTCACCATATTCCGGCGCCTGTTCAGGAAGGCTGTACTGGAATTGAACCGTGCTGCTGGCCCGCCTAGGTCTGCTTTAAAAGCCAGCTCTTTAGCCCTGTGCTAAACCAGCCCGGTTTGACATTTTTAGTAACAGCTATAGTCTCCTGTCTTTCCAAAATGCATCATTTCATACTTCTCCACAGTGAGCTCCATCTTCTATGCTTCCGTCCAGTTCACCCTCCTGTCACCCCAAAGTCTCGAACCATCCTCCTCACTCCCCAGTGCCTCTTCCTGCTTTCCAGTCTAGCTTGTTTATAAAAATTAAAAGGACTGGCCCTTGGGGAACAGTGAGAAATGGATCTAAACCTGATGGTGAAGTGCAAAACTAGATACAAATCATTTTCGTGCTCATAGGTTTATTCTCAGAATGTAGCATTACACACACCTGCCTCCCACCTGTCAACACCCACTTGCACATGGCTGGGAAGTTCTCCCCCTGCAGTGGTACCATCATCAATCACTTCTCAGCCTATTGGCTAAGATCAAGTGTAGGATCAAATGTGAGATCAGGTTTACTGCCTGTTCTTGGCAGCTTGAATAATAATCTTTATTAGTGTCACAAGTAGGCTTACATTAACACTGCAATGAAGTTACTGTGAAAAGCCCCTAGTCGCCACATTCCGGCACCTGTTCGGGTACACTGAGGAAGAATTCAGAATGTCCAATTCACCGAACAGCACGTCTTTCAGGACTTGTGGGAGGAAACCGGAGCACCCGGAGGAAACCCACGCAGACACTGGGAGAACGTGCAGACTCCGCACAGACAGTGACCCAAACCGAGAATCGAACCTGGGACCCTGGAGCTGTGAAGCAACCGTGCTAACTGCTGTGCTACCGTGCTGTCCATATCCAATGTGTCTCGAATGAGAAAATGCCTGGATAGCATTTTCGATTGTGTCTCTATTGTGGGGACCATGAATTGGATTGCATTCTGAATTTAAATTGGTTTTTGGAGCAAGCAAGGAGATGGATTAAAGGCTTGCCCCACCCACTCTGCGCATTGGCTTTGGAACTCTGAAAAAGGAACACTTCTTTTCTCAAACAACCAATGGTTCCACCATCTCCTTTTCCCGCAGGACCTCTCGGTTGTTACACGTAGACCACTGCCTGATGGATTTCTGGTCAAAGCTGTTTCTCTGCATCAACTTTTCCCCGAGGTACAGGTGGCACTGACGATCCAACCACTTGGGTGACCACACCCACCCTTCACAACATTGAGATAGGACAGGTAGAACCTCAGCACCTAGAGACACTTGGCGTTTGTGTACCGAGGGTGCAGCCACACACAAAGGTGGCCATCAGGATTAGGGCGATGTTGAGCACATTTTTCGCCCCCCCCTTTTTCTGGAGGTTTTGTACATCATGTCCCTGCGAATGCAGTCTATCTTCGACCTCCAGATGAAGCGGAAAACGGCCTGGGTGATCGCCACAGCGCAGGAGTGATGTTCCAGCAGCCTCTTTTTGGAACATTTCCTCTAAAAGCAGGCACCTCCGGCAGTACAGCACATGCTCAGTACGGCGCTGTAATGTCAGCTCTCTGGAGTGAGATTTGAAAGCACAACGTTCTGACTCGAAGGTGAGAATGGAAGCAACATAGAGCTGAAAATCTGAGTGTTCTGAAGAGGCAGACAGACTCGGAATGTTAGCTCTCTCTCTCTCTCTCTCTCTCTCACACTCTCTCTCTCCACAGACCTGCTGAGTTTTCAAAGGTGATGATGGCAGCCACTGAACCACAATTGTCACTGATGCCTTTTTACTCCAACTGTTTAAGCTTAACCTTAACAATGCAATGAACATAATATTAACAAACACCACTGCCAACAACATCCCAGTCTGAAAATCACTCCACCGCCATCACCTTCTGTCACTAAGCGAATTCCATATCTACTTTCTCACCCTTTGCTCCTTCCTGATTTGTACTAGCGTACCATCCGCATGTTACTGAATTCCACTCAGTTCCACAGGCTTCTGAATAACCCACCTGGGTGGCACTTTGTCAAATGCCTTCCAAAAGTCCATGTATACGACATCCACTACAATACCCTGGTCAACCTTCCAATGTCGCCTCATTGAAGATTTTAATCAAGTTAATCATGTGCAATTTGCCTTTAACAAATTTATGGAGGTCCTCCTCCACCCCCCCTTAAATAAAGGATGGCAGTGAGACAAGTGGGAAGAATTATAGAATTTCCAGTGCAGAAGGAGGCCATTCGGCCCATCGAATCTGCACCGGCTCTTGGAAAGAGCACCCTACCCAAGGTCCACACCTCCACCCGATCCCCATACCCAGTAACCCCACCCAACACTAAGGGCAATTTTGACACTAAGGGCAATTTAGCCTGGCCAATCCACCTAACCTGCACATCTTTGGACTGTGGGAGGAAACCGGAGCGCCCGGAGGAAACCCACGCAGACACGGGGAGAACGTGCAGACTCCGCACAGACAGTGACCCAAGCCGGGAATCGAACCTGGGATCCTGGAGCTGTGAAGCAATTGTGCTAACCACAATGCTACCGTGCTGCCCTAATTCATTGCTCACATTCGATTTGGCCACTGGATTGAAAAATGTGGGAGGAAGTTTTACATTCTCAGTACTGATGTAGCTCACATGCGCAGGCACCAAATGAAATCAACAAAAACTAACACACGGCAAAGGAATAGCCTGCAACTTAGGAAAGCATTATTTTTTTTGTGTCTAACAGAGTCAGAGTTAAGGAAACCTGTCCATTTAAATGATGTTCTTCGCCCATGGGCCCAGTCAGCTTCTAACACAGAGGGACAATAGCAGGAAGGGAGCTGACTGCAAGAACCACTGATCTCTCCCTTTCTCCCTGTTCCCTGCCCCCTCAGTTCCCCGTCGCTGGAAGGCTGAATCACATATTGGGATGACAAAGGGGAAGGAAAAACAATTTGATCACTGGAAGTCAGTTACTCAGCAGAATAGAATCAAGAAGCTGAATTAAAAGGGAATGCCATTTTCAACAGAAACCGCTGGGCGAGAACCCTGTAACATGCCGATGGTACGCTCGTACAAATCAGGTAGGAGCAAAGGGTGAGACATATATTCTTAAACAGGTAAATGGAACAAAGATTCTATCCAAAATAATTTCCTCCCAGCCTGAGTTTGGATTGGATTGAATTTGTTTACTGTCATGTGTACCGAGGTTTATAAACAACAGCCTTAAAGGATAAAACATGGCAAATATTAGTATGTCCTGCAGCGACCCAACACACATCTCCATCACAAGAATTTTCCCACGACCACTACCATCTAGAAGGACGAGAGCAGCAGATACCTGGGAACCCCACCACCTGGAGGTTCCCCTCCAAGACACTCGCTATCTTTTTTTGAACGTAAAGTTAGAGTACCCAATTCTTTTTTTCCCAATTAAGGGGCAATTTACCACGCCCAATCCACCTATCCTGCACATCTTTGGGTTGTGGGGGTGAGACCCACGCAGACACGAGGAGAATGTGCAAACTCCGCATGGACAGTGACCCAGAACCAGGATGGAACCCGGGTCCTCAGCGCCGTGAGGCAGCAGTGCTAACCGCTGCGCCACCGTGCTGCCCCTTACCATACAAATGTATGCATGGTGGATTGGCCACGCTAAATTGCCCCTTGGTTGGAAAAAAATAAAATAATTGGGTACTCTAAATTTATATTTTTTAAAAATTTGTATGGTAACAGGAGGAGACACGGACCCCGGTCCCGCTTCCCGGGCCAGCAGAGACCTGCCCAGATTCTCCATTGGCGGGAGCACTTAGGCTCCAGAAGTGGGACTCCCAGACTAAATTTCTTAATGACTATTGACTGGAAGTGTGAAATGTTCTTTTAGCTGGGGCTGAGGCTGGTTACACCAGCTGGGGCTGGTTTAGCTAGCTGGGGCTGGTTTAGCACAGTGGGCTCAATAGCTGGCTTTTAAAGCAGACCAAGGCAAGTCAGCAGCGTGGGTTCAATTCCCCTACCAGCCTCCCCGAACAGGCACCGGAATGTGGCGACTAGGGGCTTTTCACAGTAACTTCGTCGAAGCCTACTTGTGACAATAAGCGATTTTCATTTTCTATTGTATTGAACCCCTGCATAAATTCAAAGTCATTTATTAGATCACCTTTGAAGGAAAGGAACCCTGGTCTAATAGTGTCAATAGTACATACCCTCTATTAAAGACTAGCAGAAGATACATATTTTATTCATTCATGGGATGGGGAGACATCCAGTTCCGATATTTGTTCAAATCTTTGAGAAACTTTGCCTTTTCAGGGCAACTTTATTTGTTTTCTTTTGATGGAAGCTGCCTGACTCACCAAGTGAGCAGGAGAACGAAAGGATTAGGGTCAGGAATAGACCGACTGTCCCCAACTCCACCAGTCAGTAAGATCTTGGCTAATCTTCTGCCCACTTATCCCATGATCCCCTTAGCTCCCAAAAACTCCATCGATCTCAGTCTTGAATTTACTCAACGCCTGAGCATCCAGTGACCCCCCCCACCCCCCGGGGTACAGAATTCCAAACATTCACCACCCTCTCTGACTGAAAACAATTCTCCTCATCTCAGTCCAACATGGCTGACCTCGCAACACCTGACACCTAGCTCTAACTGCAGCCAAACCTTAACTCCCTGACCAATATTTCTAGCATTTCCGAGTTGTTATCTCAGTCTTTTGCCTTTGTGGCAATGAGGAACTCTCTTCACCGGAAGGCTATGGGCCATTTTGGGGCCTTTTAACTTCGGAAAGATAGCTTTCAGTTGCTGTAGGCTCATGGGGGCCATGGGGCAAAAGCAGGAAAATGGCAGCTGAGGTTCTAGATCAGCCAAGACCTCAGAGAATGTCTTGGAGCTGGCTCAAGGACAGGAATTCCTTGTTTCAAATCCCTCCATGGTCCCGGCCTCTCTATCTCTCACCCCACATCCTCAGGAATCTCTCCGTTCGCCCAACTCTGGCCTCTTGTGCATCCCCGATTTTCATCGCTTCACCATTGTGGATTAAGTAACTTGAGGAAGCAGGCAAAACTTGAACATTAATTTATTTAGTTCTGTGTAAAGGAGCAACTTGCTCCCAGTACAATCCTTGCTGGGAGGACTTCTCAGCCTAGGCCCTGCTTTGGACCAACTTGATATCAGTACATAACAGGGCCCAGGCAGGCCCTATCTGGAGAGCTCATACTCCACGGCTCCCTTGGGGGCATCAATTATGGTTTGCCCGTGGTCCTTGTGGGGGTTATGACAGTGGCTGTGCCTTCGGGTGTCCGGGCCCTAGGCCCTGAAGTTCCTTCTGCAAACTTCTCCTTCTCTCTCCTACTTAATAATAATAATAATAATAATCGCTTATTGTCACAAGTAGGCTGCAATGAAGTTACTGTGAAAAGCCCCTAATTGCCACATTATCCGCCTGTTCGGGGAGGCTGGTACTTCATAGAATTTACAATGCAGAAGGAGGCAATTTGGCCCATCGTGTCTGCACCAGCCCGTACAAAGAACACCCTACTCAAGCCCACGTATCTACCCTGTCCCCGTAACCCAGTAACTCCACTTAACCTTTTTGGACACTAAGGGTAATTTAACATGGCCAATCCACCTAACCTGCACGTCTTTGGACTCTGGGAGGAAACCGGAGCGCCCGGAGGAAACCCACGCACACACGGGGAGAACGTGCAGACTCCGCACAGACAGTGACCCAAGCCGGGAATCGAACCTGGGACCCTGGAGCTGTGAAGCCACGGTGCTAACCACTGTGCTACCGTGCCGCCCAGTACTTCAAGGCACTCCTTAAAACCTGTCACTTTGACCGAGTTTCTCGGCATCGTCTCTCCTAAAATCTCCTTTTGAGGTCCGTTGCTGAATTCTGTCCTTTCCTATGAGTCACTCTGGGACATTTTACTGCAGTCAAGGTGCTATTTGAATGCAAAGCCTTGCGATTAAGAGGCCGAGACCGATTTCTACAGGGGGGCTGCTGGGACCCTGTAAAACCCAACTAAGACGTGACAGCATCATGAAGGCTGAGTGCTGGAAGGAACAACTGCCTTTTCCCTGTCCGACTGTCCATTTCTGTAACAATTTGAAGTCAACTTGTGACAATAAACGATTTTCATTTCATTTTTTTTGTTTCATTGGCATAAACAACAGGTTCGGTGTTTTCTCTCTCTCTCTCTCTCTCTCTCTCCCTCTCTCCCTCTCTCCAAATCAAAGTCTGCCCTCCCCTGTGTCTGGTGATTCGAACGGCTTTGACAGGTCTGGAAGCGAAGGTTTGACTGGTCCCACCTCACTGGGCCATAAAAACACTGCACTCGACTCCAAGGTCATTAAAACACTATTTCAAGGCAAATAGCAGGATTCATCACTCTCCCGGCACCAAGTCCGTTTAGTGCACATTCCGCGCTGTTTGGATTAAACCGTAATTTTATTGTTTCTGCGGTGGCTCCGCACACGTCAAAGGTCGAAGGTTTTGCCCTATCAAATCGAGGGTCTCTGACTCGCCCGACAGGACCCCAGGAGCGGGCGAGCGGAATCACTTGCTGCTTAAAATATCCACAACGGGGCAATGAGCTTCCTTCTCATGGTGAATGCTGGTTGCATAGCAACAGGCAAATTTACAGGCCAGAAGGAGGCCATTAGCCCCGACTCTCCATCTCTTGATCACTGAAGGTTCCACAACCTCAAGGGTTTGATTGAGATAATTATGAAAAAGTTCAAGGAAAGAAAGAGCTTCATTTCATCCCTTCCTTCCAGAATAAAAAAACCTACCTGTGCGGAGGCTCGTGTTGTATATTCTATTCCTCAGATCTATGCTCAGATGACGCTAGATTATGTGTGCAACGTGCTTTATCCACAGTGTTTAAATGTCTGCTCCATGCCTCCAGTTCTTCCTACAATTTGTGCCCTTTCCTCTGAGTCCACACTCAGGCCTGGCCAATCAAGCTCCGCGAGCATCAATGGTAAACAGGGTGGGAGAAAGGAGATGGAGATGGGTGTGGGAGAGGGGGGGACAGGAGCAGGGCACCCATGTGGGGCGAGGACTCTGTGGGGGCGGGAGCATGGGGAGGGGGGGAAAGAGTAGGGGGTGGGGGGAGATGGGGGCCGGTGCGGGGAGGGGGACTGGTGTGGGGGAGGGGCACAGGTATGTTTTGTGGAGAGGAGAGAGGGGTTTGACTCACCTGCTCGCTCTCTGTCAGTTTTCTGATAGACTTCAAAACCTGTCTGATCAGAAAGCACAGCACTAGTTGGATAGCTCTCTCACTCAACCAGCATGAGGGTGATGGGCCAAATGGCCCCCATTGTCGTGATTACCCTGTGGATATCTCACAAACAGAGTGGGATTTCCCAAGCTCCCCACCCCTACCACCTGCCGTATTTCGCGGCCGCCATTGGCCAGTGGCGGGATCTTCCTGTCCTGCTGCTGTCAACAGGCTCTCGCGCAGATCAAACCCGCGGTGGGAAGTCGCCGTCGGCGGGACCAGATGATCACGCCAGCTGGGATGGCCGGAAAATTCCGCCCATTTCTTTGCTAAAGAACAAGAACGAAGAACAAAGAACAATACAGCACAGGAACGGGCCCTTCGGCCCTCCAAGCCTGGACCGGTCATGATACCACCCTTGGCCAAAACCCTCAGCACTTCCTTGTGCCGTGTCCCTCTATACCCATCCTATCCATGTGTTTGTCAAGATGCCTATTGAACACCGATAATGTATCTGATTCCACAACCTCCCCTGGCAACGCGGTCCAGGCACTCACCACCCTCTGCATAAAAAACCTGCCTCGCACATCTCTAAACATTGACCCACGGACCTTAAACCTATGCCCCCTGGCGACTGACCCCTCCACCCTGGGAAAGAGTGCCCGCCCATCCACTCTATCCATGCCCCTCATAATCTTGTAGACCTCTATCAGGTCACCCCTCAACCTCCATCTTTCTGATGAAAACAGTCCGAGTCTATTCAGCTTCTCCACATAGCTAACACCCTCCAGACCAGGCAACATCCTGGGAAACCTCCTCTGCACCCTCTCCAAAGCCTCCACATCCTCTGGTAGTGTGCCAACCAGAATTGTGCGCAATATTCCAAGTGCGGCCGTACCATGGTCCTAGACAACTGCAGCATGACTTGCCAGTTTTTATACTCGATGCCCCGTCCAATGAAGGCAAGCATTCCGTATGCTTTCTTGACTACCTTGTCCACTTGTAATGTCACCTTCAAAGATCTGTGGCCCTGCACGGCCAGATCTCTCTGACTTTCTATATTCCTAAGAGTTTTGCCACTTACGGTATAGGTCAAGGTCTTGGAGTGGGTACAGAGATTGACGGCTTTTTGGGGGGGTGGAGAATAGCGGAACCGATACCAGTTTTGTGCGGGAAACGGATTCTCCGCCCCGTCGGCGAACGCGGTTTCGCCGTCAGGGTGCGAAGAATCCAGCTCCCGCCAAATCCCTGAGGCACCATGACATGCCGATAGGCTCAAGGATAATGGGTTTCAATTAATGATCTTAACTAACCTTCTGCCAACAGTGGACAGGAACCTCGCATCAGTCCCTCAAACACTCCAACCTCGCCTCAATCCCTCCCACCCTCAAACTTAATCAGAGAGGAGATTTTGTGGCCAGGGCCCATCCCACAAGTAAGTAAACACGGCTACCACAACAGGCTGCAATGTGTGTGTGAGGGTGTGTGTGTGAGGGTGAGTGTGTGACGGTGTGTGTGTCAGTGAAGGTGTGTGTATAAGGATGTGTGTATGAGGATGTGTGTGTCAGGGTGTGTGTGAGGATGTGTGTGAGTGTGTGAGGGTGTGTGTGAGGGTGTGTATGAGTGAGGGTGTGTGAGGGAGTATGTGTGAGAGTGTGTGTGTGTGAGGGTGTGTGTGAGGGTGAATATGTGTGAGGGTGTGTGAATGAGGGTGTGTGTGTGACGGTGTGTGTGTGAGGGTGTGTGCGTGACGGTGTGTGTGTGAGGGTGTGTGTGTGAGGGTGTGTGAATGAGGGTGTGTGTGTGACGGTGTGTGTGTGAGGGTGTGTGTGTGTTTGTGTGAGGGTGTGTTTGAGGGTGTGTATGAGTGAGGGTGTGTGAGTGAGTATGTGTGAGAGTGTGCGTGTGAGGTTGCGTGTGTGAGGGTGAATATGTGTGAGGGTGTGTGAATGGGGGGGTGTGTGTGACGGTGTGTGTGTGACGGTGTGTGTGTGAGGGTGTGTGTTAGTGAGGGTGTGTGTATGAGTGTGTGTGTGTGTTTGTGTGAGGGTGTGTTTGAGGGTGTGTATGAGTGAGGGTGAGTGAGGGAGTATGTGTGAGTGTGTGAGAGGTTGTGTGAAGAAGTATGTTTGCGGATGTATGTGTGTGAGGTAGTGCGTGAAGGCATGTGTAAATATTTATGTGTGAGGGTGTGTGTCTGCATGTGAGTGTATATCTGCAGGTGAGGTTTTGTGTGGGAGGGTGTGTGTGTGAGGAAGTATGGGTGAGGGTGTATGTGTGAGGGTCTGTGTGAGGGTGTGTGTGTGTGAGAGTGTGTGTATGAGAATGTGTGTGAGGGCATGTGTATGAGTGAGGGTGTGTGAGGGTGTATGTGTGAGTGTGTGTGTGTGAGTGTGTGTGTGTGAGGGTGTGTGTGAGGGTGTGTATGAGTGAGGGTGTGTGAGGGTGTATGTGTGAGTGTGTGTGTGTGAGGGCATGTGTGTGAGGGTGTGTGAGGAAGTAAGTGTGAGGGTGTATGCGTGCGAGAGTGTGTGTGTGAGGTAGTGTAAATGTTTATGTGTGAGGGGTGTGTCTGCATGTGAGTGTATATCTGCAGCTGTGGTTTTGTGTGCCTGTGTTTGTGGGTCTGTGCATATGAGGGTGTGTCTATATGCATGTCTATGTGGTTTTTTTATTTGGTCCGGGTCCACAGAGCGTGACTCTGGGTCTCTGGAGTTTGCATATTCTCCCCATGTTTGCGGGGGTCTCACCCCCACAACCCAAAGATGTGCGAGGGTAGGTGGATTGGCCATGCTAAATTGCCCCTTAATTGGAAAAAATGAATTGGGTACACTAACTTTATTTTGAAAAGAGCGTGTTTGGAAGTGTGTCAATGTGTGTGCCTGTGAGTAGGAGAAGGTGTGTTTGTGAGCGTGTGTGTGTGTGTGTGAGAGTGTGTCTGTGTGTGTGAGGGTGTGTGTGTGTGTGTGTGTGAAGGTGTGTGTGTGTGTGTGTGAGGGTGCGTGTGTGTGTGAGGGAGTGTATCTTATGTGTGAGAGTGTGTGTGCGTGAGGGAGTGTGTGTGTGAGGGAGTACGTGTGTGTGTGTGTGTGCGAGGGAGAGAGTGTGTGTGTGTGTGTGAGTGTGCGTCAGGGAGTGTGTTTGTGTGTGTCAGGGAGTTTGTGTGTGAGTATGTGTGAGGGAGTGAGTATGTGTGTGAGGGAGTGTGTGTGTGTATATGAGGGACTCTGTGTGTGAGGGAGTGTGTGTGTGAGGGAGTGTGCGTGAGGGAGTGTGTCTGGGTGTGTGTCTGTTTATGTGTGTGTGAAAGGGACTGTGTGTGTGAGGGATTGTGTGTCTGTGTGAAGGAGTATATGTGTGTGTGCGTGTGTGTATGTGACAGTGTGTGTGTGTGTATGTGACAGTGTGTGTGTGTGTGTATGTGACAGTGTGTGTGTGTATGAGGTAGCGTGTATGTGCGAGGGAGTGTGTGTGTGGTGAAACCACTGTGTTGTATTGTGCTGCCACATATTACGTGTTGTACCGTATTGCCACTATATTACATGTTGTACGGTTTTGCCTCTGCCCGTGGCTCCTCCCCCTAGGGCCTGGGTATATAGGTTGCCGACCTCTCACACTGTCTCATTCTGGGGCACAGTGCCAGTTCTGTTATAAGTCAATTAAAGCCATAGTTAATTCACTCTGCGTTCTCCGTCTTGATTGATGGCATATCAATTTAATTGACTTACATTAAATCAAAGAGCTGTTTAACATGGATCCGGATTTCAAACCGGACCTCCTGCAGATAGACCCCCAATCAGGCGACGCCGATGTCATCTCCGCACACTGGCTATGCTGTCTAGAATCCTTCATTAATTCTGCCGCCGTCCATAAGTTTTGCATGACATAAGTTTTGCATGAAGGAGAAAGTATTAAGCTGGGCCAAGCAGGAGCGTGAGGTGCTGTGGGATGGTACTGCAGTTCGGATCTACCAGGACTTGACGGTGGAGTTGGCAAAAAGACGAGCGGCGTTTGTGCGAGTGAAGGCGGCTTTGTACAAGAAGGGGGTGCGATTTGGTGTGGTGTACCCGGCGAAGTTGAGAGTAACATATAACGCCAAAGACTTTTATTTTGAGACAGCGGAGGCGGCTGAGGCGTTCGTGAGGGCAGAAGGCTTGGGACAGACGTGAAGAGCGGAACTGGAAGAGAGAATGTGGACTGTGTTTGAGCGGGTGGAAAATGTACAAATGTTACAACTTTCTTTTTACTGATTTGTATTGAAATTTACTTCTCTTTGCATTGTTACAGAGTTCAAGTTAATGGCGTTCTGTGTTGCGACTGTTAAATGTTATGTTAGTGAATTGTAGGGGTTGGATTGTTGGGTTTGTTTTGGTGTTTCTTTCTCTGGGACTGGGTGGAAGGGGGCGAGAGGTCTTGGCGGGGGGAGCCACCCGCGCTAGCTAACTAAAGTCAGTTAGTGAACGGGGGTGAGGTGAGAGGAGGACTGCGGACGTTGGAGCCTGGATAGCAGGCTTCAATGGGCCTACGAGGCGAGCAAGAGGGGGTGGAGGGATGGATGTTGGGGGATGTTTTTGTAGGTGGGGTTCTTGGGGGGGGGGGGAAGGGGTTCGATGTTAACAATGGACAGGGGCGGGTCAGGCTTATGGGGCAGGGCCCGGTGGTATGGTGACGGTGGATAAGAAAGGTGGGGGGGGATGAGAGACCCCCAGTAAGGATAATCACGTGGAACGTGAGAGGGCTAGGAGGTCCGGTCAAGAGGTCAAGGGTTCTTGCACATCTTAAAAGTTTGAAAGCCGATGTAGCAATGCTGCAGGAGACTCACTTGAGGGTGAAGGACCAGGTGAGACTTAAAAAGGGCTGGGTTAGCCAAGTGTTTCACTCCGGATTTGATGGAAGGGCTCGAGGGGTAGCGGTGCTGGTCAGCAAAAGGGTACGCTTCCAGATGGAGAAGGTGGTGGCAGATCAGGGGGGTAGATATGTGATTGTGACAGGGGCATTGGAGGGGAGATTAGTGGCGCTGTTAAGTGTATACGGTCCCAATTGGGACGATGTGGGATTCGCGAGGAAGGTGTTTGGGGATATTCCCGACTTGGACACGCATGAGCTGATTGTGGGTGGGGACTGGAACTTGGTGCAGGAGCCAAGGTTGGACAGATCACGGCCGCGCTCGCTGGTCCCATCAGGCGGGGTCGAAGGCGCTGGCTGGGCTAATGGTGGAAATGGGAGGGGTGGACCCTTGGAGGTTCCTGCACCCAAGGGAACGGGAGTATTCGTTTTTCTCAGCGGTCTATAAGGTATACTCGCGGATCGACTTTTTTGTGGTGGGGAAGGCTTTGCTGGCTGGAGTCAAGGGGTCGGAATACTCTGCAGTTGCAGTGTCAGATCACGCTCCACATTGGGTGGATATGGTGCTAGAGAAGGGGGCAGCGCAGAGACCGGGGTGGAAACTGGATGTGGGGCTTTTGGGGAACCAAGTGTTCTGTGAGAAAATTGAAAAGGTAATTAAGATACCTAAAAAGGTAGGTTTCAATTGTACGGGTACGGTGTCTGGGAGGCTCTAAAGGCGGTGGTGAGAGGTAAGGTAATTTAGTAATTTAGTTTCAGGCCAGGGTGGATAAAGAGGAGAGGTTGGAGCGGCAGAGGGTAATAGATGAGATGTTGGAAGTAGATAGGAGGTATGCAGAGGATGGGGACCCAGCAAAGCTGGAAAAGAGGAAGGAACTACAGGCGAGCTTCGACCGACTGTCCACCAGGAAGGCGGTGGGCCAACTGAGACGAGCAAGGGGCGCAGTTTATGAACATGGAGATAAGGCATGTTAGTATGTTAGCAGGTCAGCTCTGGAGGGAGGCAGCAGCAAGGGAAATTCTTCAGGTGAAGGATAGGGCAGGGAAGTTGGTGGTGGCTCCAGTGCTGATTAACAAGGTTTTTGAGGAGTTTTATGAGAGGTTGTACAAGTCAGAGCCACTCGGGGGAGACCGTGAGATGCAGGAATTTTTAGATGGGTTGGAGTACCCAAGGCTAGGGGAGGGGGACAGGGCTACATTAGAAGGAGCAATAGTGGAGCAGGAGATAAAGGATGCGATTGGGAGGATGCAGTCGGGGAAGGTGGCAGGGCCGGATGGGTTTCCGGTAGAATATTATAAAAAATTTAAGGATAGTTTGGCACCCCTGATGGTGGGGATGTTTGAGGAGGCGATAGGGAAGGGGGTGTTGCCGCAAACCTTGGGGCAGGCATCGATTTACCCGTTACTAAAAAAAGATAAGGATCCGACGGAGTGTGGGTCGTATCGGCCCATATCACTTCTGAATGTGGACGTAAAAGTGTTGGCGAAGGTACTGGCGGGTAGGCTGGAGGAGTGTCTCCCGAAGGTGATAGGGGAGGATCAGACGGGGTTCGTGAAAGGGAGGCAGCTGTTTTCGAACATTAGGAGGGTTTTGAACGTTGTTATGGCACCGGCGGAAAGAAAGGAAACAGAGGTAGTTGTGGCATTGGACGCCGAGAAGGCGTTTGATCGGGTAGAATGGGGGTACCTGATGGCAGTGCTGGAGCGGTTTGGGATTGGACCAAGGATTGTGAACTGGGTAAAGCTATATCAGGAACCGAAGGCGAGTGTCCGCACAAATAATATCAGTTCCAGATATTTCTCTCTCCACCGTGAGACGAGACAGGGATGTCCTATGTCCCCTCTGCTGTTTGCACTTGCGATTGAGCCGCTGGCCATCGCATTGAGAAGTTCGGGAGCATGGAAAGGAATAGTGCGGGGGGGGGGGAATAGTCCTTATATGCCGACGACTTGCTGCTGTATCTGTCGGAGCCGAGTGCGGCGATAGGAGGAATATTGGAGCTACTGCGGGTATTTGGGTCTTTCTCGGGGTACAAGTTGAACCTGGACAAGAGTGAGTACTTTGTGGTGTCTCGGCCGGGGGTGGGGGCAGGGGTGGGGGGGCTGCCATTCCGTAGAGCAGGGACTCATTTTAGGTATCTGGGGGAGCAGGTTGCCCGGGAGTGGGGGAGGCTTCGCAGGTACAACATCACTAGTTTGGTGGGGAGAGTGAAAGCCGATCTGGCAAGGTGGGACGGCCTTCCTCGGTCACTGGCAGGTCGGGTACAGGCGGTTAAAATGAATGTGTTGCCGCGATTCCTGTTTATTTTTCAATGCCGACCGATTTTCCTGCCAAAGTCTTTTTTCAGGGAGATTGAGGGAAGGATTACCTCATTCATATGGGGAGGGAAGGTGGCCAGAGTGAGAAAGGTGCTGCTACAGAGGGGAAGGCAGGCAGGGGGTTTGGGTCTCCCGAACCTGTTGTACTACTACTGGGCGGCGAATGTGGAGAAAGTGCGGAGCTGGGTCAGAGGGGTGGATTCTCAGTGGGTCAGAATGGAGGCGAGTTTGTGCAGGGGGTCGGGGCTGAAGGCACTTGCAACAGCGCCGCTCCCGATAGCTCCGGGGAAATATTCAGGGAGTCCGGTAATAATAGCTTCATTGAAAATCTGGAGGCAGTTTCGCCAACACTTCAGGTTGGGTTTAGGGTCAAGGGAAGTGCCAATTCGGGGGAACCACAGATTTGAGCAGGGAGGTGGGATGGAAGTTTTCGGAAATGGGCAGAGAAGGGGATTAAGACGCTAAAAGATTTGTTTCTTCGGGGTCGGTTTGCAGGATTGAGGGAGCTGGAAGCGAAGTATGGGCTAGAGCAGGGAGAAGGGTTTAGATCCATGCAGGTTCAGGATTTTGCCAGGAAGGAGATACAGAGCTTCCCGGAGGAACTGGCCTCCACATTGCTGGAGGAGGTGTTGACGACAAAGGGACTGGAGAAGGGGGCAGTGTCAGCAGTGTACGGAGCTATTCTGGAAGAGGATAAGGCACCACTGGAAGGGATCAAAGCAAAGTGGGAGGAAGAGTTGGGAGAGGTTATAGAGGAGGGGTTCTGGTGTGAGTTGCTCCGGAGACTGAATGCCTACACCTCATGTGCGAGGTTGGGGCTGATACAGCTGAAGGTGGTATATAGAGCGCACCTCACGAGGGCGAGGATGAGCCGATTTTTTGAAGGAGTAGAGGATGTGTGTGGCTTGGGGGGGGGGGGGGGGGGGGGGTGGAGGGGGGCCTGTGAATCGCGTTCATATGTTTTGGTCCTGTCCAAAGCTAGGGGAGTACTGGAAGGAGGTGTTTAGGGTAATTTCCAAGATGGTGCGTGTGAAACTGGACCCGGGTCCCCAGGAGGCCGTATTCGGGGTGTCGGACCAGCCAGAGTTGGAAACGGGAGCGGAGGCAGATATCATAGCCTTCGCCTCGCTGATCGCCCGAAGGCGGATCCTGCTGGGATGGAGAGCAGCCTCTCCACCCAGTGCCCTGGCGTGGCGGGGGGACCTGTTGGAATACTTGACCCTTGAGAAGGTTAAGTTCGAACTGAGGGGAAGCTCGGAGGGGTTCTACAAGTCATGGGCACTATTTATTATGCACTTTCAAGAACTGGATAACATCGAACATTAGTTGGGGGGGGGGGGGCTGTGTAGATTAAGGGTGACTATGGGTAATCCCTGATTCCTTTTTGTCATTTGTTTATGTAAACATGTGGGTTGAGGTTTGGGGGTTGGTGGGTAGATGGGATCGTTGTTATTATGGGGACTGACATATCTTGCTGATTATTGTTTATTGTTGATGGGTGTAAATGTGGGAGAAAATGTGAAAAAGGAGGAGAATAAAAATATTTTAAAACATTTTTTAAAATTCTGCCGCTGTCGCCGTCTCCGAGGAACACGAGCTGCGAGTCCTCACCTCCCGGGCCAGCCCGCAAATATTTCTCATCTTCCGGGATGCGACCTCTTTGATGAAGACATTACTCTCTTGAAAGGACGGTATGTGCGGCGGATTAACGGGCTGTTCGCCAGGCACCTCCTCGCCAAGCGGCGTCAGCGCCCTGGAGAGTCGCTGGCAGAATTTCTGCCTGTTTTGCGGGTGCTCGGCGGGGCCTGTAACTGCGAGGCGGTGTCGGCTGCTAAGCACCCCGAACCCCTGATCCGGGACGCGTATGCTGCCGGCATTGACTCACACTGCATTCGCCAGCACCTGCTAGAGAGGGAGACACTCGACCTCCGGGAAGCGGTGCAGCTTGCTGAATCGCTGGAGGTGGCCTTCCGTGACATGGGGGCCTATGCCTCCGACCACGCAGCACCCTTGGGGACGCAGGTGCCGCCATCTTCGACGTCACCCACCACGTGCGATCCGCCTGGATCCGCCATCTTCGACGTCACCCACCACGTGCGATCCGCCTGGATCCGCCATCTTCGACGTCACCCACCACGTGCGACCTGCGGGGGCCGCCATCTACGACGCCATTTTCGAAGTCCACCGCCACCTCCCGGAACCCCGGCTCGCCCGTGCGTCAGCTGGCCTCCGCTACTCTCGACCGCCCGCCCGCCGTCCGAAGCCCGCCCGCCGTCCGAAGCCAGCCCGCCGTCCGGTGGCCGCCTCCATCACCCTAGACCAGTCTCGGCCTCGCAGCCTCGCTAAATCTACAATGGCGGCCACGAGACGGCCTGCCTTTTTGACTCCGGGAGCACAGACAGCTTCATACACCCAGAGTACGGCGCTACTCCCTTCCCGTTTAACCGCAGTCCAGAAAATCTGCCTGGCCTCTGGGTCGCATACCGTGCAAATCCATGGGTACTGTGTTGTGACCCTCACGGTACGGGGCGTATCTTTCAAAAATGTTAAGCTCTTTGTCCTCCCACACCTCTGCGCGGCAATTCTTCTGGGTCTCGACTTCCAGTGCAACCTCCAGAGTATCACCCTGAAGTTCGATGGACCCCTGCCCCCTCTCACCGTCTGTAGCCTCTCGACCCTTAGGGTCACCCCTCCCTCGCTCTTCGCCAACCTCACCCCAGACTATAAGCCCGTCGCCACTAGGAGCAGACGATACAGTGCTTGGGACATGACCTTCATCAAGTCGGAGGTTCAGCGACTCCTGTGAGAAGGGATCATGGAGGCCAGTAACAGCCCCTGGAGAGCTCAAGTGGTGGTCGTCAAGACTGGGGAGAAGCACCGGTTGGTCATCGACTACAGTCAGACCATCAACTGGTACACGCTGCTCGATGCGTACCCCCTTACCAGCCTATCTGACATGGTCAATCAGATTCTCCACCGTGGACCTGGAGTCCGCGAACCACCAGTTCCCTCTCCGCCCGGGGGACCGCCAGGACACTGCCTTCGAGGCAGCTGGCCGCCTCTATCACTTTCTCCAGGTTCCCATCGGCGCCACCAGCGAGCGATGGGCCGAATGGTGGACCAGTACCGGCTACGGGCTACATACCCGTACTTAGATAATGTCACCATCTGCGGCCATGATCATCAGGACCACAACGCTAACCTCAAGAAATTCCTCCACCCTGCCCAGCTCCTTAACCTGACCTACAACAAGGAGAAGTGCGTTTTCCGCACTACCCGACTGGCCATCCTCGGCTATGTCGTGGAAAACGGAGTCCTAGGGCCCGACCCCGACCGCATGTGCCCCTCACAGAACTTCCCCTTCCCCACAGCCTCAAGGTCCTCAAACGATGCTTGGGGCTGTTCTCCCACTATGCCCAGTGGGTCCCCAACGATGCGGACAAAGCCCACCCACCAATGAAAACCGCTACATTTCCCCTGACGGCTGGGGCCCGCTCGGCCTTCAGCCGCATCAAGGCCGATATCACTAAGGCCACAATGCACGCGGTGGACGAGTCCGTCCCCTTCCAGGTAGAGAGCGATGCGTCAGATGTCGCCCTGGCTGCCACACT
Organism: Scyliorhinus torazame; assembly: GCF_047496885.1. Lineage (NCBI taxonomy): Eukaryota > Metazoa > Chordata > Chondrichthyes > Carcharhiniformes > Scyliorhinidae > Scyliorhinus > Scyliorhinus torazame. The sequence continues at coordinate 266,515,820 of NC_092714.1, read as the reverse complement.
CAATCAGGTGGGCAGGCCCGTAGCCTTCTTCTCTAGAACCCTCCTCGCTTCCGAGATCCGAAACTCCTCGGTCGAGAAGGAAGCACAAGCCATAGTGGAAGCCGTGTGGCACTGGAGGCACTACCTAGCCGGTAGGAGGTTCACCCTCGTCACCGACCAGCGGTCGGTCGCCTTTATGTTCGACAACGCACCACGGGGCAAAATTAAAAATGACAAAATCTTGAGGTGGAGGATCGAACTCTCCACCTACAGCTGTGATATCGTGTATCGTCCTGGGCAGCTCAATGAGCCCCCAGATGCCCTTTCCCACGGTACTTGTGCCGGCGCACAAGTGGACCGACTGCGGGCCCTCCACAATAGCGTTTGTCACCCGGGGGTCACCTGGCTTTTCCATAATATCAAGGCCCGCAACCTGCCTTACTCCATCGAGGAGGTCAGGACCATGACCAGGGACTGCCAGGTCTGCAAACCGTACTTCTGTCGGCTGGATAGAGCATGCCTGGTAAGGGCCTCACACCTCTTTGAATGCCTCAGCATTGATTTCAAAGGGCCCCTCCCCTCCACTAACCGTAACGTGTACTTCCTCAACATCCTTGACGAGTACTCACGCTTCCCTTTCGCCATCCCATGCCCTGACATGACCTCTGCCACAGTCATCAAGGCCCTGCACAGTCTCTTCACCTTGTTCGGTTTCCCCACTTACATCCATAGTGATCGGGGTTCCTCCTTCATGAGTGATGAGCTGCGTCAGTTCCTGCTTAGCAAGGGCATCGCCTCAAGCAAGACGACCAGCTACAACCCCCGGGGAAACGGACAGGTGGAGAGGGAGAACGCGACGGTCTGGAAGGCCGTCCTTCTTGCCCTACGGTCTAGAGGTCTCCCAGTCTCCCGCTGGCAGGAGGTCCTTCCCAATACGCTCCAATCAATCCGGTCGCTTCTCTGCACCGCTGCTAATGTAACTCCCCACGAGAGGATGTTTGCCTTCCCCAGAAGGTCCACCTCAGGGGTCTCGCTCCCGACCTGGCTGACGGTTCTAGGGCCCGTCCTCCTCCGATGACATGTGAGGACTCATAAGTCGGATCCTCTGGTCGAGAGGGTCCTTCTCCTCCATGCAAATCCCCAGTACGCCTACGTGGCTCACCATGACGGGCGGGAGGACACAGTCTCCCTTCGGGATTTGGCACCCACAGGTTCCCCAGCGACTGTCACCGGCACTCCCGACTCTGTTCTTCCCCTCTCCACTACTACTCGACCCGACCCTATACCCCCTTCCCCCATTGCTGCCCACCCGTCTGGGAACACAGAAGCTGTCTTGTTCCCGGACACAACGGCCTCAACGCTTCAGCCGACTACAATACCCACACCACTGCCAGAACTGAGGCGGTCACAGCGGACAATCAAAGCCCCCGTCAGGCTCAATCTCTGACGCAACTTGTTCACTTCACCCCCGCTGGACGTTTTTTTAAACAGGGGGTGAATGTGGTGAAACCACTGTGTTGTATTGTGCTGCCACAGTATTACGTGTTGAACAGTATTGCCACTATATTACATGTTGTACGGTTTTGGCTCTGCCCGTGGCTCCTCCCCCTAGGGCCTGGGTATATAGGCTGCCGACCTTTCACACTGTCTCATTCTGGGGCATGCTGCCAGTTCTGTTGTAAGTCAATTAAAGCCATAGTTAATTCACTCTGCGTTCTCCGTCTTGATTGATGGGATATCAGTGTTGTATGATGGAGTGTGTGTTTGCGGAAGTGTGTGTGTGAGGAAATGTGTGTGCGTGTGCGTGTGGGAGTATGTATGTGTGAGGGAGGATGTGTGTGTGTGAGGGAATGTGTGTGTGTGTGAGGGAGTATGTATGTGTGAGGGAGGATGTGTGTGTGTGAGGGAGGATGTGTGTGTGTGAGGGAATGTGTGTGTGTGTGAGGGAGTATGTATGTGTGAGGGAGGATGTGTGTGTGTGAGGGAGGATGTGTGTGTGTGAGGGAATGTGTGTGTGTGAGGGAATGTGTGTGTGTGAGGGAGTATGTATGAAGGAGCGTGTGTCTGTGTGTGTATAGTTGTGTGAGGGAGTATGTATGTGTGTGAGGGAGAGTATGTGCGTTGTGTGTGTGAGGGAGTATGTGTGTGAGGGAGTGTGTGCGTGAGAGGGAGTGTTTGTGTGGGTGTGAGGGGGGAGTTTGTGTGTGAGTGAGAGAGAGAGTATGTGAGTCAGGGAGTGTGTGTCTGTGTGTATGAGAGAGTGTGTGTGTGAGGGAGTATGTGAGGGAGTGTGTGAGGGAGTGTGTGAGGGAATGTGAGTGAGAGAGAGAGTATGTGAGTGAGGGAGTGTGTGTCTGTGTGTGTCAGAGAGAGTGTGTGTGTGAGGGAGTGTGTGAGGGAGTGTGTGTGAGGGAGTATGTGTGAGGGAGTGAGTGAGGGAGTGTGTGTGAGGGAGTATGTGTGACGGAGTATGTGTGAGGGAGTGTGTGAGGGAGTGTGTGAGGGTGTGTGTGAGGGAGTGTGTGTGAGGGAGTGTGTGAGGGAGTATGTGAGTGAGGGAGTGTGTGTCTGTGTGTGTCAGAGAGAGTGTGTGTGTGAGGGAGTGTGTGTGAGGGAGTGTGAGTGTGAGGGAGTGTGTGTGTGAGGGAGTGTGTGTGAGGGAGTGTGTGTGAGGGAGTGTGTGTCTGTGTGTGTCAGAGAGTGTGTGTGAGGGAGTGTGTGTGAGGGAGTGAGTGAGGGAGTGTGTGTGGGGGAGTATGTGTGTGAGAGAGAGAGTATGTGAGTGAGGGAGTGTGTGTCTGAGTGTGTCAGAGAGTGTGTGTGTGAGGGAGTGTGTGTGAGGGAGTATGTGTGAGGGAGTGTGAGTGTGAGAGAGAGAGTATGTGAGTGAGGGAGTGTGTGTCTGTGTGTGTGAGGGAGTGTGTGTGAGGGAGTGTGTGTGAGGGAGTGTGTCAGAGAGTGTGTGTGTGAAGGAGTGTGTGTGAGGGAGTGTGTCAGAGAGTGTGTGTGTGAGGGAGTGTGTGTGAGGGAGTGTGTCAGAGAGTGTGTGTGTGAGGGAGTGTGTGTGAGGGAGTGTGTGTCTGTGTGTGTCAGAGAGTGTGTGTGTGAGGGAGTGTGTGTGAGGGAGTGTGAGTGTGAGACAGAGAGTATGTGAGTGAGGGAGTGTGTGTCTGAGTGTGTCAGAGAGTGTGTGTGTGAGGGAGTGTGTGTGAGGGAGTGTGTGTGAGGGAGTATGTGTGAGGGAGTGTGAGTGTGAGAGAGAGAGTATGTGAGTGAGGGAGTGTGTGTCTGTGTGTGTGAGGGAGTGTGTGTGAGGGAGTGTGTGTGAGGGAGTGTGTCAGAGAGTGTGTGTGTGAAGGAGTGTGTGTGAGGGAGTGTGTCAGAGAGTGTGTCAGAGAGTGTGTGTGTGAGGGAGTGTGTGTGAGGGAGTGTGTCAGAGAGTGTGTCAGAGAGTGTGTGTGTGAGGGAGTGTGTGTGAGGGAGTGTGTCAGAGAGTGTGTGTGTGAGGGAGTGTGTGTGAGGGAGTGTGTCAGAGAGTGTGTGTGTGAGGGAGTGTGTGAGGGAGTGTGTAATGGATTGTGCTTTATTACTTGTATCTGAATTGGTTGTTTAATTGTATTGGCACAGTGGGTGTAATAACCGTCACCAGACCCACGGGGAAGGCCCGATTAATCTCACCCTGGGACCCCTGGGATACGAGCTCCTGGCTGAGGGGAGGAGCCTATCTGCTGAGCTGATGGAATCAACCCTTAAAAGCCGGCCCAGCTTGGGACCGGCATGATCGGTATCCCGGGTGGGACCTGAGAGCTTTTATTTCGGTTCGGAATAAACCTCCATTTTGAATCACCCTCTCGGATCTCCTGAGCTTTATGGGGGGTATTAATTAGGCTGAAACTATAATTGGTGCATAATGATGCACCGTCAATTACCACGAGACGAGAATGGTGGAACAATCGAGGCTTTATTGAACACGCATAATGGGCGGGATTCTCCGTAATCGGCGCGATGTCCCCCGACCGGCGCCAAAAACGGCGCGAATCAGTCGGGCATCGCGCCGCCCCAAAGGTGCGGAATTCTCCGCATCTTGAGCGGCCGAGCCCTAACCTTGAGGGGCTAGGCCCGCGCCGGACTGATTTCCTCCCCGCCAGCTGGTGGGAAAGGCCTTTGGTGCCCCGCCAGCTGGCGCGGAAATGACATCTCCGGGCGGCGCATGCGCGAGGGCGTCAGCGGCCGCTCACGGCATCCCCGCGCATGCGCAGTGGGGGGGGTCTCTTCCGCCTCCGCCATGGTGGAGACCGTGGCGAAGGCGGAAGGAAAAGAGTGCCCCCACGGCACAGGCCCGCCCGCGGATCGGTGGCCCCGATCGCGGGCCAGGCTACCGTGGGGGCACCCCCCGGGGCCAGATCCCCCCGCACCCCCCCCCCCCCCCCCCAGGACCCCGGAGCCCGCCCGCGCCGCCTTGTCCCGCCGGTAAGAGAGGTGGTTTAATCCACGCCGGCGGGACAGGCATTCCAGCAGCGGGACTTCGGCCCATCCGGTGCCGGAGAATTCAGCAACCGGCGGGGGCGGGATTCACGCCAGCCCCCGGCGATTCTCCGACCCGGCGGGGGGTCGGAGAATCCCGCCCCATATGTATGGTGTACCTTTTCTCACCTCCCTCACTGTCTGGTCATGTGAATTTTAACAGGTGTGATCATTGCTCGCATTCAGAGAGAGACTTGATTGTGATCTGCCCCTGGCCAAATAGTTGCTGGGTTCACAATTTAAAAATGAGTTGATCGAACATTAAGGGCGATTCTGTGATCCTGCAGCGAAGTGTTGACGCCGTCGGAAACACCGCCACGTTTCCCGACGGCATCAACACGGCCTCAGGATCAGCAATTCTGACCCCCCTACACACACGGCACTGGAGCGACCCACGGCACTCAACCTGCTGGTCCCGGCGCCGCGAGGTCCGCCCATGCGCTGTGGCCCCCTCCTCCGCACCGGCCCCGACGCAACATGGCGCTGGGCCGCAGGGTCCGCCGCGGAAGAAAGGAGGCCCCCAGCCCGAGAGGCCGGCCCGCCGATCGGTGGGCCCCGATCGCGGGTCAGGCCACAACGGAGCACCCCCCCCCCCCCCCCACCGGGGTCGGACAGGGCCGTGAATCGACGGGGGGCAGGGCCGTGTAGAGCGGTCCCCGACCGGCGCCAATGCGGTCGATTCTCCGCTCTGTGTGGAACACCTTTGCCTCCAGGACAGAAAACTGGACGAGAAAATCTCCCTCCATGGATATGTTTCGAAAATGAGAAAACATTAGAAAATCGTGCAGAGGGAGCGAGGTGAGTTATTTAAAGCTATGAAGTGGTGCTCTGGTGCCCTCTGCTGCTGAAAAGAGTAAGTGCAGGTGAAACTCTACAAGGAGGATAAATAATTCATACTGCATCTCTGCCAGATGTGGCAGCATCTGCAGACGGAGAAATGGAGTTAACCTTTCAAATCCAACGTGACTTCTTCGGAATGGAGGAGAGGCAGAAATGTGATGGATTTTATGTTGTTGAAAATGGGGGAGGGTCAGATGGAGCAAAACGGAAGGTCAGGGGCAGGTTAGAGGGCGGGGGAGATTAAATGCCAAAAATGTCATGGGGCAAAAGGCAAAGAAAGCGGGAATGGTATTATTAAAGGAACAAAGTGTTGGTTCAGAGTAGGTGTTAATAGCAGGATAAAGTTCAGCTCTGCCTGGTGGCAAAACATGAGAACAAGGTTCAGACTGGCGCTGGGGGAGAAAATACAAAATGAGTGACAGAGTTCATGGTTCAATGCTGTTGAAAATAATTGTTAAAAATAATTTCTAATTGTGTGTTCTTAACCCTGGCTTGGGAGCTGTTCCCTGAGTTACACGGAATTACACATTGTACATGTGTAACCCGACAATGACTCTGCTATCATCCCCGGGATGGGAGAGGCTAGGAGGGAGGAAACCGGTCAGGGTATATACAAGATTCCAGCAGCTGCCTGAGCGGGAACATGGAGACCAATGCAGAGAGATGTACGGCACGTTGGAAATTCGAACGGTGCTGATTGAACTCAAGGGGACAGGATGCGTTGGAACAGCTGAACAAGGCCGAGGGGCGGAGTGATCAGTCGCACTGAACAGATTTAATTATCAAAGCACAGTCAGAGCAAGGAACCTGATAGCCATCGCAAAGAACATAGAAACAGGAGGAGGCCATTCAGCCCCTCAACACTGTTCCACCGTGCAATCAAATCGCTGCCGGATCTGCCTCTTAACTCCATCCATTCCCTGCGACACAGGGCGAGCTCCACGTGGCAGAGTTTGGACAAATTGGGGGTTTGAGTCGGGCCAGTGGACTGGATGTTGGGGAATTCGAGGCTGAGGGTTTATCAAGTGCACATCTCAAACAGTTTTATTTTGAAGCGGAACTGACCAACAGGTACTTTCTCAGCTTCAAGTGAACAATGTTATCACAGCGAAACGACTAACAATGGCATAGCTTCATAGAAATTCACATATTAATGCCTCAGAGTATCACTTTGACTGAAGAGCAGAGCCCATCTTAAGTATACAGTATTTGCTGCTGACAGTGTTGTCTCCTCTACGTTGACCATTTTGTGCAAAGCCTCCTTTCAGTCGACAAGTTTCCAATCGCCTGGCATTTCAATTCTCGGCCCTGTTCTCACACTGACCTCCCTGTACGAGGCCCCATGCAATGAAGTTCAACAATGACTCGAGTAACAGCACCTCACCTTTCAACTGGGCACTTTATGTGGTGAACCACTGTATTAGGGGCTGTAAGGTAGGACCTGCACTACAGGTTCGCCGGTAGCCCCTGCCGGCTGGCTCCGCCCACGGAGAACTGTATAAATATGCATGACCTCCAGTGCCCTGCCATTTCGCCAGCTGCAGCAGGAGGTCACACATCTGACTGTAATAAAGCCACAGTTGTACCCAATCTGCGTCTTTGTGCAATTGATCGCGCATCAATTTATTGCAGTCAGATTTTTCCACAGAATGGATATCAGAATCAAACCAGATCGCCTGCAGCTGGATCCGCACTCGCCCGACGCCAGGAAAGACTTTACTCACTGGCTAGCATGTTTCGAGGCCTATATTAACGCTGCGGATCCCGCACCAACGGAGGCTCAGAAGATAAACGTCCTGTACTCCACACTGAGCTCCAGCGTGTTCCCGTTGATCCAAGACGCAACGAATTACGCAAAATCAATGGAACTCCTTAAGGAACACTACGCGCAGAAGGCGAACACGCTCTTCGCCAGGCATGTACTCACCACCCACGCGCAACTACCTGGTGAGTCCATCGAAGACTTCTGGCGCGTCCTGATTCCACTCGTCCGGGACTGTGACTGTCAGGCCGTTACGGCCGCTGAACACGCGAATCTCCTCATGTGCGATGCCTTCGTGACGGGGATTGCGTCGGACCTCATCCGAGAACGATTGCTGGAAGGGGCCAAGCTTGAACTGGCGGAGACGCTCTCCATGACAGTCGCATCCCGTAATGTACAGTCTTACCCCTCCCGCCGCGCTGCCCACCCTTCTACCCCTTCCTACCCCTCCTGGACCCCGCCGACGACCTCCTCATCTGGGGCCCTGCCTTCCCAATACCCCTGCGCAGGACGCCGATCCGCGCACCCCGGGGGTCCCCGCTTCTACTTCTGCGGTCAGCAGAAGCACCCCCGCCAGGACCAGCAGGACCACGATGCCAACCTCGATAAATTCCTCCGCACTGCCACTCTTCTCAACCTGACCTACAACAAAGAGAAGTGTGTGTTCAGCACGACCCGGTTAGCCATTCTCGACTATATAGTCCAAAACAGACTTCTCGGGCCCGACCCCGACCGCATGCGCCCCCTCATGGAGCTTCCCTCCCCCACTGTCCCAAGGCCCTCAAACGCTGCCTGGGGTTCTTTTCCTACTATGCCCAGTGGGTCCCAAACTATGCGGACAAGGCCCGCCCACTCATCCAGTCCACCCAATTCCCCCTCGCGGCCGAGGCACAACAGGCCTTCGCCCGTATCAGAGCAGACATCGCCAAAGCCGGGATGCGCGCAGTGGATGAGTCACTGCCCTTCCAGGTAGAAAGCGACGCTTCAGACGTCGCACTTGCCGCCACCCTACACCAGGCAGGCAGACCCGTGGCATTCATTTCCCACACCCCTCATGCCTCTGAAATTTGACACTCATCCGTCGCAAAGGAGGCCCAAGCTATCGTTGAAGATGTGCGGCACTGGAGGCATTACCTTGCCGGTAAGAGGTTCACTCTCCTCGCGGACCAATGGTCGGTAGCCTTCATGTTTAACAACACACAGCGGGGCAAGATCAAAAATTATAAAATCTTGCAGTGGAGAATCGAGCTCTCCACCTATAATTACAACATTTTGTATCGCCCTGGTAAATTCAATGAGCCCCCAGACGCCCTCTCCCGAGGTACATGTGCCAGCGCACAAGTGGACTCCGGGCCCTACACGACAGCCTTTGTCACCTGGGGGTCACTCGATTGCACCATCTGGTCAAAGCTCACAATCTGTCTTACTCCGTCGAGGAGGTACGGACAGTCACCAGGGACTACCAGGTCTGTGCGGAGTGCAAGCCGCACATCTACCGGCCGGACCGTGCGCGCCTGGTGAAGGATTCCCGCCCCTTTGAACGCCTCAGCGTGGATTTTAAAGGGCACCTCCCCTCCATCGACCGTAACACGTACATTCTCAGTGTGGTCGATGAGTACTCCAGATTCCCCTTCGCCATCCCATGCCCCAATATGACATCTGCCACTGTCATCAAGGCCCTCAGCACCATCTTGGCTCTGTTTGGTTTCCCCGCCTACATCCACGGTGACAGGGGATCCTCATTCATGAGCGATGAGCTGCGTCAGTTCCTGCTCAGCAGGGGTATAGCCTCCAGCAGGACAACCAGCTACAACCCCCGGGGAAACGGGCAAGTAGAACGGGAGAATGGGCCGGTTTGGAGGGCCGTCCAGCTGGTCCTACGGTCCAGGAACCTCCCAGTCTCTCGCTGGCAGGAGGTCCTCCCTGACACTCTACACTCCATCCGGTCACTATTGTGCACCGCCACTAATAACACACCCATGAACGTGTTTTTACCTTCCCCAGGAAGTCCACATCCGGAGTGTCGCTCCCGACTTGGCTCGCTGCTCCAGGAACGGTCCTTCTCCGTAGGCACATCCGACTCCACAAGGCGGACCCCTTGGTGGACAGGGTTCACCTGCTCCACGCCAACTCTCAATATGCCTACGTTGAGTTCCCTGACAGCCGCCAAGATACTGTCTCACTCAGAGACCTGGCACCGTCAGGTTCCACCCCAACACCCCCTCCGCCCCCCCACCCATACGCCCCCCCCCCCCCCTCCCACCGCGCTGCCAATATTGACCCCACCAGACCACCCCCCCCTCCCCTTTTCCGCACAAGCGGACGAAGAGGACTTCTGCACGCTCCCGGAGTTCCCCGATGACTGGCCAGCATCAGCACCGCCACCACCGCCATCGGTGCCACCTCCACCACCGCCAGCACCGACTTCGCCGCCACCGTTACGCCGCTCCCAACGAAGCACCAAAGCACCGGACCGGCTGAACCTTTGACGGACTCCAGACCGTCAACATGGACTTTTTATTTTTCTTCTTAACACTGTGCATAATCGCACTACTTGTATATAGTTTCACGTCACCCCAGCCGGACTCATTTTTAACAGGGGGTGAATGAGGTGAACCACTGTATTAGGGGCTGTAAGGTAGGACCTGCCCTACAGGTTCGCCGGTAGATCCTGCCGGCTGGCTCCGCCCACTAAGAACTGTATAAATATGCATGACCTCCATTGCCCTGCCATTTCAGCAGCTGCAGCAGGAGGCCATGCATCTGACTGGAATAAAGCCACAGTTGTACCCAATCTGCGTCTTTGTGCAATTGATCGTGCATCAATTTACATCTTTCCACACTGAAGGCTGAGTTCAGCAATTTTAGATCGGAACCTCGGCCCATTCCCGTTGCTTTTCCTTCGCAAGTTTGGGTTTTTCTCTCTTGTTTTCTCTTTTGGAAGGCAGATATCCTGCTCGGGACACACGTTTTGTCTCTTTACTTGTCCCATGGCCACTCCTCGTGGCCCTGCACCACGAACCCTTTTGTCATTTAACCTCTCCTGTTCTCCACACCATCAGAGACATTCCCCATTGTCCTTCATTCCACTCCCATCCCTTTCACTTGTCTCAAACAAATTACGTCTCTAACGTTTGCCAGCTCTGGTGAAAGATCATCGACCTATAACGTTGGGCGTGATCTTACGGAAATGTTTCTAAGTGTGGTGGTGAGCAGGAACAGCTGGCTGTCACGGGTATCTAACGCTAATTCGGGCACTTATAAATGCCCCACAGGCTTCACGCCAGAACGGACTGTCCTGCCAGCTCCTTCACCTGGACTGTGCCCGGCAGCTCCCCGCTAACGAGGGGGAGCTCAGTGGGTCCCCCTTATCCCCCAAGGGCCGACCCATCATCCTGAGGGGTCCCGAGGGAGACGTCGGGGATCTCCGACTGCCCCAGGATGTTTCTGTCGTGTACACCCCCGGGAAAGTTGTGCACACACGTGAATGATCTTGAGGTGGTGGTCGCACATAAGTTGAACATTCAGGGAGTGGAACCCTTCCTGCTAATGAAGGGCGCTCACAGGCCGTCCGATGTGCTCAAGGTGGCATGCGTGCCATCAGTTACCCCCTGGACCTGGGGCATCCCGGCGATGGCAGAGATTCTTGCTGCCCGTGGGCTCGGTCCAGGTCAAAGTTTATATAGTCGGCTGCCTGGGTAAACAGGGCACCCGTGAGGTGTGGGCCATTGGTTGGGAAAGGCCACACAAGCCCCGCTCGAGCCCTGGAATGATCCTGCATAAAAAGTCAGGGCTGCGGTGACCGTCACCAGGAGCGGATCACCTCCTCCTCCACAGGGTGCCAAAGTCCGCAAGGACGTGGCCCAGGTGCCGCACCCTCTGCTTGTTGAGGCGGAGCCTCCTGCGGCACGTGCTGTCCGTCATCTGTTCAGAGGGCCAGCGACACCTGTTCACCTTGGGCCGCCGCTGGCCACCGCTCTGGGCCCCTCTCTGGCCTGATGGGCGGCCGGGTCCTCGGGGTGGGGGGCGGGGCCCTGGACATGGGCCGCCACCCTGAGCCTCTGTCACTGCTGCTGCCGTCTGCGGCGCCTTGCCGCCTGGCTGCCAACGCCACCGTGAGGGCAGTTCCTGCAGCATCCACAGTGTCACCCACAATAAAGAACAAAGAACAATACAGCACAGGAACAGGCCCTTCGGCCCTCCAGGCCTGCGCCGACCATGGTACTTGCCTAAAGCAAAACTATATGCATTTACGGAGTCCGAATCCTTTCATTCCCGCCCTATTCATATATTTGTCCAGATGCCCCTTTATCGTGCCTGCTCCCACCACCTCCCCAGGCAGCACGGTCCATATATTTACCACCCTCTGTGTAAAAACCTTGCCTCGCACATCAGCTCTAAACTTTCCCCCACTCAGTTTAAACTGATGTCCCCCTAGTAATTGACTCTCCTACCCTGGGGAAAAGCCTCTGACTCTCCACTCTGTCCATGCCACTCATAATCTTGCAGACCTCGATCAGGTCGCCTCTCAACCTCCGTCGTTCCAGTGAGAACAGACTGAGTTTATCTAACCTCTCCTCATTGCTAATGCCCTCCATACCAGGCAACATCCTAGTAAACCGCTTCTGTACCCTCGCCAAAGCATCCACATCCTTCTGGTAGTGTGGCAACCAGAATTGTACGCACTATTCCAAATGAGGCCTAACTAAGGTCCTTTACAGCTGCAACATGACTTACCAATTTTTACATTCAATATCCCGACCGATGAAGGCCAGCATGCCGTATGCCGCCTTGACCACCTTATCCACATGCGTTGCCACTTTCAGCGATCGGTGGACATGCACGCCCAGATCTCACTGCCTGTCATCACTCACAAGAGTTCTACCATTTACTGTGTAATTCCTACATGCATTGGACCTTCCAAAGTGCATTGCCTCACACTTGTCCGGATTAAACTCCATCTGCCATTTCTCCGCCCACGACTTCAACCAGTTTATATCCTGCTGTATGTAATGTATGATAATGTATGTAAGGAATTAAAGAGGGTGAGAGACAGACCATTAGTTATGGCTTCCAGCAGCCCCAGTGCCCTGGGGCTGACTGGCCATTTACCAAGATGGCTACTCACCCCCTCTGAGCCCCTCGATAGCCAGTCCGGTAACTTCACATTTTTAAATAGATGTACTGAAAGGTGTCCGTGTGAGCACTCACTGGGGAGCCGGTTAGATCCGGCGATCTAACCGGCTCTCGCGGATTCTCGCCCGGCGCGACGCGGACATTGGATTCCAGTCGTTAACTCTTCCTCTCTTCACAGACGCTGCCAGACCTGCTGAGTATTTCCAGCATTTTCTGTTTTTAATATCAGGTTTTCAGCCTCCACAGTATTTTGCTTTGGTATTAAAGCAGTTTGCTGTAAACCCCCTTGAGGGGGCGCTGTTTGTCCAACAGCAAACCAGTGAAGGCCTTTGAGTGAAACACTCCTGTTCATTAGCTGAATAGAGCCATAGAGGGTTACAGCATGCAAACAGACCCTTCGGCCCAACTTGTCCGTGTCGCCCAGTTTTTAACCACGAAGCTCGTCCCAATTGCCCTCATTTGGCCCGTATCCTTCTACACCCATCTTTCCTATATAACTGTCTAAATGTTTCTTAAAAGACAAATTGGTACCCGCCTCTACTACTGCCTCTGGCAGCTCGTTCCAGACACTCACCAACCCTCTGGGTGAAACAATTTCCCCTCTGGATGCTTCTGTATCTCTCCCCTCTCTCACCTTAAACTATGTCCTCTAGTTCTAGACCCCTCTACCTTTGGGAAAAGATGCTGACTATCTATCTTATCTATGCTCCTCATTATTTTATAGACTTCTATATGATCACCCTTAAGCCTCCTACGTTCCAGGGGAAAAAATCCCAGTCTATCCAGCCTCCCCTTATAACTCAGACCATCAAATCCCAGTAGCATCCTCGTAAATCTCTTCTGCACTTTTTCTATGATGTGGAGATGCCGGCGTTGGACTGGGGTGAGCACAGTAAGAAGTCTTACAACACCAGGTTGGACTTTACCAACAAACCTGTTGGACTTTAACCTGGTGTTGTAAGACTTCTTACTGCACTTTTTCTAGTTTAATAATATCCTTTCTAGGGTGACCAGAACTGAGCACAGTATTCCATGTGTGGTCTTACCAATGTCTTGTACAACTTCAACAAGACGTCCCAACTCCTGTATTCAATATTCTGATCAATAAAACCTAGCATGCTGAATGCCTTCTTCACCACCCTGTCCACCTGCGACTCCACCTTCAAGGAGCTATGAACCTGTACTCCTAGATCTCTTTGTTCTGTAACTCTCCCCAACTCCCTACCATTAACTGAGTAGGTCCTGCCCTGATTTGATCGACCAAAAAGCATGACCTCACATTTATCCAAATTAAACTCCATCTGCCATTCATCGGCCCAATTGGTCAAGATCCTGTTGCAATCTTACATAACATTCTTCACTATCCACTGTGCCACCAATTTTGGTGTCATCTGCAAACTAGCTAACCGTGCCTCCTACATTCTCATCCAAATCATTACATACATAACAAATAACAATGGACCCAGCACTGACCCCTGAGACAGAACCTAAATTATCTCAATGACCTGGAAGGGGCACAGTTCAAAGGTCACTGTGTGTTTTCCGGTCTCTGGTCAGAAACATTGCTGCAATGGCTTCTCTTCCTGCTCCTGCAACATTCCCCAGAGACCCCCCCCCCCCCCCCAGGAATCTATCCTTGGCCTCCTGATGACACCCAGCTCCGCCTCACCATCGCCTCCACTGCCCCGATGTTGTCACACTGCTAGAGTCCGACAGAGATTTCACCTCTTTTCCCTTCCCATTGATTCCCTCCTGGTTGGGCTTTGCATCCTCAGTTCCAGGCCTAGAAAGTCCCAGGGCAGGCTTCCCCGTCCCTCAGACTGGGTGTTGACGCCGGGGAAGGATTCATGGACCTCAACGGCGGCAAAAACTGGCTCGGCACCTGGACCGATTCAGCGACTGTTGCAGGGCGAGTACCAGTGCTGCAGGGAACACAATCGATTCCAATGGGAGACGGTGCGGGATTCGCCGGGATCGTGATTGACACTCGGGAGGCTGACAGGCTGCAGCCGCACACGCACACATCACTCCTCACGCACACTCATCTAATGCCCGCTAATGATATGTAAACGGTGTGTACTGTACGTGGAGCGTGGAACGCACTAACGCTGCTGTCGCCGGAGAATTGCGACTTGGAGCGAAGCCGGCGTCCACCGCGATTTCGGCGTCAAAACCGATTCTCCGCCCAATTGCCTTTCCCGGTTTCGCCGTCGGCCGACAGAGAATCCTGAGTTTTCCAACACAGAGAGAGGCCCTTCTGTCCATCGCGTCTGGGCTAGCTCTTCCAGCACCTGGTCCGTAGCCTTGTGTACTTCAGCGTTTCAGGTCTCCTCTCAGCTGCTGCAATGAAAACAACCCCAGCCGAACCAGTCTCTCTTCATCGCTGATTCGACCCAGCCCAGGCAACATCCTGGTGAATCTCCTCTGACTGTTGGTGGGCCTAAAGTACACTCCCAGCAATGAGAGTGCCCCCTTTTTGTATATTCATTCCACCCATATGGACTCAATTGATCAGCCTGATAAGATATCATCAGAATTAAATACATTCCAATCACCCCCCTTCATTCTTGAGTGATGTTGAAGTGCTCAGCTGGACATTTACAGCACTTAACTCTCTTTGAAGTGGTTGATGTTTGTAAACAATGTAGTTAGGGTTGGGCAAAATGGTTCGATGTGAGGGCTGTGTGATGTGGGCGTCGGTGTTGGAAGTACAGGGCCCCGTGGGGGAGGGAGGGGGGGTTGGAGGCCCGGGGATGGGGAATTGAGACAAGGCCGCAGAAAGGGAGCTGCGCCAGAGGGGGGGTGGGTCCGGCTTGGATGGAAAGCGCGGGCTTTTTCCCGCGCTAGGGAAGGAAGGGGGAGGGGCCGGGGGGGGGAGGGCGGTGCTGGAGAGGAACACACACTGATTGCCAGGGGGAAGTGGAGGGATTCTCACACTGGGGGGGTCGGTGGAGTGGCGGGAGAGGCCAGGGTCAGCAGGAGTCAGCTGACTTACGGGAGTGCTATGGGGGGAGCAAAACGGCTAGAGGAGGATCTAGCTGGGGGGGGGGGGGGGGGCTGGGTTGCTGCTGCATTGGCCAAAGGGGAGCTGGAGCTAGGAGAGGGAGTCGGGGCGGGGGTCCGCCGCCTGGGGGAATGGAGGGTGCAGGAGGCGCGGGCACGTGGGAGATGGCTAGTCAGCGGGTGGGGGGGGGGGGGGGGAAGCCCCCTGATCCGGCTGATAACTTGGAATGTGAGGGGCCTGAACGGGCCGGTCAAGAGGGCCCGGGTGTTCGCGCACCTAAAGGGACTGAAGGCAGATGTGATTATGCTCCAGGAGACGCATTTGAAGGTGGCAGATCAGGTTAGGCTGAGAAAGGGGTGGGTAAGGCAGGTCTTTCACTCGGGATTGGACGGGAAGAATAGAGGGGTGGTGATTCTGGTGGGGAAGTGGGTGTCGTTTGAGACGCTGAACATTGTGGCAGATAATGGAGGTCGGTACGTGATGGTGCGTGGTAGGTTGCAGGGGTGCGGGTGGTATTGGTGAACATATATGCCCTGAATTGGGATGATGCCGGATTTATGAAGCGCATGTTGGGTCGGATTCCGGATTTGGAGGCAGGGAGCCTGATGATGGGGGGGTGGCGTCAACACGGTGCTGGACCCAGCACTGGACCGGTCTAGGTCTAGGACGGGTAAGAGGCCGGCTGCGGCCAAGGTACTGAGGGGGTTTATGGACCAGATGGGGGGAGTGGATCCATGGAGGTTTGTCAGGCCGGTGGCCAGGGAATTTTCCTTTTTTTCCCACGTCCATAAAGCCTACTCCCGGATAGATTTTTTTATCGTGAGTAGGGCGCTAATCCCAAGAGTGGAGGGCACGGAATATTCGGCCATAGCCATCTCGGACCACGCCCCGCATTGAGCGGAGCTGGAGCTGGGGGAGGAGAGGGACCAGCGCCCGCTGTGGCGCCTCGATGTGGGACTGTTGGCGGATGAGGAGGTGAGCGGGCGGATTCGGGGGTGCATCGAAAGATACTTAGAGGCCAATGACAATGGGGAGGTGCAGGTGGGGGTAGTCTGGGAGGCGTTGAAGGCGGTGGTCAGGGGAGAGATAATCTCCATTAGGGCCCATAGGGAGAAGAGAGAGAGGAGAGACAGGGAGAGACTGGTGGGTGTTATATTAAGGGTGGACAGGAGCTATGCAGAGGCCCCCGAGGAGGGACTACTTTGGGAGCGACGGTACCTCCAGACGGAATTCGACTTGCTGACTACTGGGAAAGCAGAGGCGGAGACTTCCGGGTGTGGCGATGACCAGCTGAGTCGCACGTTTCGGCAGCTCCCTGTGAAACGGACTTTTGGGCTCTTGATAGGAGCCCCAACGGCAATTTTGACGGCTAAAAACACTGTGCGGTAAACCAGAAGGGAATCCCCCCTGGATACGGATGGAAAAAGGAGGGGTAAGTGGCCGGATTGCGGTGGACCCTTTAGAACAGCGGCAAGGAAGGCAAGCAAAAACCAAGATGGCGTCGGAAGGTGGCAGTTTAACATGGGGCCCTGAACAACAAGAGTTCTTGAAATGCTGTGTGGAAGAGATCAAAAAGGAAATGAAGAAAGAGCTGTTGGCCCCGATACTACAGGCGATCGAAGGGCTAAAGGAGGAACAAAAGACCCAGGAGCGGGAGCTTCGGGTCGTGAAGGCAAAGGCAGCCGAGAATGAGGACGATATACAGGGCCTGGTGGTGAAGACGGAGACGCAGGAGGCACATCAGAAACGATGTGTGGAGAGGTTGGAGGCACTGGAAAACAACGCAAGGAGGAACAACCTGAGGATTCTTGGTCTTCCTGAAGGTGTGGAGGGAGCGGACGTCGGGGCATATGTGAGCACGATGCTGCACTCGTTAATGGGAGCGGAGGCCCCGGCGGGTCCGTTGGAGGTGGAGGGAGCATACCGAGTGATGGCGCGAGGACCGAGAGCAGGAGAAATTCCCAGAGCCATAGTGGTGAGATTCCTCCGTTTTAAGGATAGAGAAATGGTCCTTAGATGGGCGAAGAAAACTCGGAGCAGTAAATGGGAGAACGCGGTGATCCGCGTTTATCAAGACTGGAGTGCGGAGGTGGCGAGAAGGAGGGCGAGCTTTAATCGGGCCAAGGCGGTGCTTCATAAAAAGAAGATAAAATTTGGAATGCTGCAACCGGCAAGACTGTGGGTCACATATCGAGGGAGGCACCACTACTTTGAGACGGCGGATGAAGCGTGGACCTTTATTGTGGAAGAAAAACTGGAATGAGCGGGTTATTAAAAAGAACGTTCGAACAAAGTGGTGGGGCGAATGTGGGGGGCAAAGAGGGGTCTTATGTACTAATCCTGCGATGTGGTAACTTTTCTCTCTCCCACAGGTGGTGATGGGGGAGGAGGGGAGGTGGAGGAGATGGGGCGTTGGCCATTGGGGGCGGGGCCAAGGGAGAAGCGCGGGCTTGGTTCCCGCGCTATGATAATCATGGCGGGAATAGAGAAGCAGGAAGGAGGGGGCGTCGCACGGTGCGAGCCGAGGTCACGGGGGGAAGCCGAGGTCAGCCAGAGTTTGCTGACTTCTGGGAGCAACATGGGGGGAGTAATTACGCTAGCGGGGGATCTAGCGGGGGGGTGGGAGGGGGGAATTACTGGGTTGCTGCTGCTGGGGAGAGGGGGGAGCTGGTATGGGAGAGGATGGGCAGGGGGGCACCGCTTGGGGGAGATACAGCTGCGTGGGAACCGGGTGAGGAGCTGGAAAAAGGTGATGGCTAATCGACAAGGGGGGGGGGGTAGGAAGCCCCCCAACTCGGCTGATCACGTGGAACGTGAGAGGGCTGAACGGGCCGATAAAGAGGGCACGGGTACTCGCACACCTTAAGAAACTTAAGGCAGATGTGGTTATGTTACAGGAAACGCACCTGAAACTGATAGACCAGGTTAGGCTACGCAAAGGATGGGTGGGGCAGGTGTTCCATTCGGGTCTAGATACGAAAAACAGGGGGGTGGCTATATTAGTGGGGAAGCGGGTAATGTTCGAGGCAAAGACTATAGTGGCGGATAACGGGGGCAGATACGTGATGGTGAGTGGCAAACTACAGGGGGAGACGGTGGTTTTGGTAAACGTATATGCCCCGAACTGGGATGATGCCAATTTTATGAGGCGGATGCTAGGACGCATTCCGGACCTAGAGATGGGAAAGCTGATAATGGGGGGAGATTTTAATACGGTGTTGGAACCAGGGCTGGATAGGTCGAAGTCCAGGACTGGAAGGAGGCCGGCAGCAGCCAAGGTACTTAAAGATTTTATGGAGCAGATGGGAGGTGTAGACCCGTGGAGATTTAGCAGACCTAGGAGTAAGGAGTTCTCGTTTTTCTCCTATGTCCATAAAGTCTACTCGCGAATAGACTTTTTTGTGCTGGGTAGGGCATTGATCCCGAAGGTGAGGGGAACGGAGTATACGGCTATAGCCATTTCGGATCACGCTCCACACTGGGTGGACTTGGAGATAGGGGAGGAAACAGGAGGGCGCCCACCCTGGAGAATGGACATGGGACTAATGGCAGATGAGGGGGTGTGTCTAAGGGTGAGGGGGTGCATTGAAAAGTACTTGGAACTCAATGATAATGGGGAGGTCCAGGTCGAATTCTATAGAAAATATGTGGACTTGCTCGCCCCGGTACTGACGAGGACCTTTAATGAGGCAAAGGAAAGGGGACAACTGCCCCCGACTATGTCTGAAGCAACGATATCGCTTCTCTTAAAGAAGGAAAAGAACCCACTACAATGCGGGTCCTATAGACCTATTTCCCTCCTAAATGTAGATGCCAAGGTCCTGGCCAAGGTAATGGCAATGAGAATAGAGGAATGTGTCCCGGGGGTGGTCCACGAGGACCAAACTGGGTTTGTGAAGGGGAGACAGCTGAACACGAATATACGGAGGTTGTTAGGGGTAAGGATGATGGCCCCACCAGAGGGAGAAACGGAGATAGTAGTGGCGATGGATGCCGAGAAAGCATTTGATAGAGTGGAGTGGGATTATTTGTGGGAGGTGTTGAGGAGATTTGGTTTTGGAGAGGGGTATGTTAGATGGGTGCAGCTGTTGTATAGGGCCCCAGTGGCGAGCGTGGTCACGAATGGACGGGGATCTGCATATTTTCGGCTCCATAGAGGGACAAGGCAGGGATGCCCTCTGTCCCCATTATTGTTTGCACTGGCGATTGAGCCCCTGGCGATAGCGTTGAGGGGTTCCAAGAAGTGGAGGGGAGTACTTAGGGGAGGAGAAGAGCACCGGGTATCTTTGTATGCGGACGATTTGCTACTATACGTGGCGGACCCGGCGGAGGGGATGCCAGAAATAATGCGGATACTTGGGGAGTTTGGGGATTTTTCAGGGTATAAATTGAACATGGGGAAAAGTGAGTTGTTTGTGGTGCATCCAGGGGAGCAGAGTAGAGAAATAGAGGACCTACCGTTGAGGAAGGTAACAAGGGACTTTCGTTACCTGGGGATCCAGATAGCTAAGAATTAGGGCACATTGCATAGGTTAAATTTAACGCGGTTGGTGGAACAGATGGAGGAGGATTTCAAGAGATGGGATATGGTATCCCTGTCAATGGCAGGGAGGGTGCAGGCGGTTAAGATGGTGGTCCTCCCGAGATTCCTCTTGTGTTTCAGTGCCTCCCGGTGGTGATCACGAAGGCTTTTTTTAAAAGGATTGAAAAGAGCATCATGGGTTTTGTGTGGGCCGGGAAGACCCCGAGAGTGAGGAAGGGATTCTTACAGCGTAGCAGGGATAGGGGGGGGCTGGCACTACCGAGCCTAAGTGAGTATTATTGGGCCGCTAATATTTCAATGGTGAGTAAGTGGATGGGAGAGGAGGAGGGAGCGGCGTGGAAGAGATTAGAGAGGGCGTCCTGTAGGGGGACTAGCCTACAGGCTATGGTGACAGCCCCATTGCCGTTCTCACCGAGGAACTACACCACAAGCCCGGTGGTGGTGGCTACACTGAAGATTTGGGGACAGTGGAGACGGCATAGGGGAAAGACTGGAGCCTTGGGGGGGTCCCCGATAAGAAACAACCATAGGTTTGCCCCGGGGGGAATGGATGGGGGATATGGAATGTGGCAAAGAGCAGGAATAACGCAACTGAAAGATCTGTTTGTGGATGGGAAGTTCGCGAGTCTGGGAGCGCTGAACGAGAAATATGGGTTGCCCCAAGGGAATGCATTCAGGTATATGCAACTGAGGGCTTTTGCGAGGCAACAGGTGAGGGAATTCCCGCAGCTCCCGACACAAGAGGTGCAGGACAGAGTGATCTCAAAGACATGGGTGGGGGATGGTAAGGTGTCAGATATATATAGGGAAATGAGGGACGAAGGGGAGACTATGGTAGATGAACTAAAAGGGAAATGGGAAGAAGAACTGGGGGAGGAGATCGGGGAGGGGCTGTGGGCAGATGCCCTAAGCAGGGTAAACTCGTCGTCCTCGTGTGCCAGGCTAAGCCTGATTCAGTTTAAGGTATTACACAGGGCGCATATGACTGGAGCACGGCTCAGTAAATTTTTTGGGGTGGAGGATAGGTGTGCGAGGTGCTCGAGAAGCCCAGCGAATCATACCCATATGTTTTGGTCATGCCCGGCACTACAGGGGTTTTGGATGGGGGTGACAAAGGTGCTTTCAAAAGTAGTGGGGTCCGGGTCGAACCAAGCTGGGGGTTGGCTATATTTGGGGTTGCACAAGAGCCGGGAGTGCAGGAGGCGAGAGAGGCCGATGTTTTGGCCTTTGCGTCCCTAGTAGCCCGGCGCAGGATATTGCTAATGTGGAAAGAAGCCAAGCCCTCGGGGGTGGAGACCTGGATAAATGACATGGCGGGGTTTATAAAGCTAGAGCGGATTAAGTTCGTCCTAAGGGGGTCGGCTCAAGGGTTCACCAGGCGGTGGCAACCGTTCGTCGAATACCTCGCAGAAAGATAGACGGAATGGGAAAAAGAAGGCAGCAGCAGCAGCCCAGGATCGGGGGGGGGGGGAGGGGGGGGGAGAGGAGGAACCAGAAGGACTCTCAGGGTTGTTAATATATACTGTATAGTATGTATAGGTCGTTGCTACAGATAATTATATATTGGACTGTTAAATCATATTTTTGGAGAGTGTTACTTGTGACAAGGCAGTTGCCAATTAGGGCTAATTTTCATTTTTGTTATTTATTATTTATTCATTTTCTGTTTATAAAATAGGTCATTGTTATTTGTGTTGTTATAATATTGTGTAAAGGATGCACAATGTACTGTGTTGGTTGACCAAAAATTTTCAATAAAATATTTAATAATAAAAAAAAAAGGGAAAGCAGAGGCACAGTGGAGGAAAGCGCAGGGGGCGGCGCATGAGTATGGGGAGAAGGCGAGTCGGATGCTGGCACATCAGCTTCGGAAGAGGGAGGCAGCGAGGGAGATTGGTGGAGTTAGGGATAAAGGGGGGAACACAGTGCAGAGTGCGGTGGGAATAAACGAGGCATTCAGGGACTTCTATGAGGAGCTGTATAGGTCTGAGCCCCCGACGGGGAGGGGGGGATGCGCCAATTTCTAGATTGGCTGAAGTTCCCGAGGGTGGAGGAGGAGCAGGTGGTTGGACTGGGGGCACTGATTGGGCTGGAGGAGCTGGTTAAGGGACTAGGGAGCATGCAGGCAGGGAAGGCCCCGGGGCCGGATGGGTTCCCGGTAGAATTTTATAGGAAGTACGTGGACCTGCTGGGCCCGCTTCGAGTGAGGACTTTCAATGAGGCGAGGGAGGGGGGGACCTTGCCCCCGACAATGTCCAGGGCGCTGATCTTGAAGCAGGACAAGGACCCTTTACAGTGCGGATCGTACAGGCCGATCTCGCTCCTCAATGTCGACGCGAAGTTGCTGGCGAAGGTTCTGGCCACGGGAATTGAGGACTGTGTCCCTGGGGTGATTCATGAGGACCAGATGGGATTTGTGAAGGGTAGGCAGCTGAACACCAATGTGAGGAGGCTCCTTAATGTAATTATGATGCCGTTGGTGGAGGGGGAAGCAGAGGTAGTGGCAGCTATGGACACGGAGAAGGCCTTCGATAGGGTGGAGTGGGAGTATCTTTGGGAGGTGCTGCGGAGGTTTGGGTTCGGGGAGGGGTTCATCAGTTGGGTCAAGCTGCTATATAAAGCCCCGGTGGCGAGTGTGGCTATGAACCGGCGGAGGTCGGAGTTCTTTCGGCTGTACCAGGGGACGAGGCAGGGGTGTCCCCTGTCCCCCTTGTCGTTTGCACTGGCAATTGAGCTGTTGGCCATGGCATTGAGGGAGTCCAGGAACTGGAGGGGATTGGTTCGGGGGGGAGAGGAACACCGGGTGTCGCTGTATGCCGATGACCTGTTGTTGTATTTTGCGGATCCAGTGGAGGGGATGATGGAGGTCATGCGGATCCTTAGGGAGTTTGGGGACTTTTCGGGGTATAAACTTAACGTGGGGAAGGGTGAGCTCTTTGTGGTGCACCCAGGAGACCAGGGAAGGGGGATAGACGAGCTTCCGCTGAAGAGGGCGGAAAGGAGCTTTCGGTACCTAGGGATCCAGGTAGCCCTGGAGCAAAAGAGTTGGGGGGCCCTGCACAAGCTCAATTTGACGCGGTTGGTGGAGCAGATGGAGGAGGATTTTAAAAGATGGGATATGCTGCCACTCTCACTGGTGGGTTGGGTGCAGTCGGTTAAAATGACGGTCCTTCCGAGGTTTCTCTTTGTATTTCAGTGCCTTCCCATTCTGATCCCTAAGGCCTTTTTTAAACAGGTAAGCAGGAGCATCATGGGATTCGTGTGGGCGAATAAGACCCCGAGCGTAAAAAG
Source organism: Scyliorhinus torazame (assembly GCF_047496885.1). Taxonomy (NCBI): domain Eukaryota; kingdom Metazoa; phylum Chordata; class Chondrichthyes; order Carcharhiniformes; family Scyliorhinidae; genus Scyliorhinus; species Scyliorhinus torazame. Next base: position 266,492,741 of record NC_092714.1, on the reverse strand, counting down.
GGTTTTCCTGGAACGTAGCAGGGACAGAGGAGGGCTGGCGTTGCCGAATCTATGCGGCTAATACTGGGCAGACAATGTGGCGATGATCCGTAAGTGGGTAATGGAAGGGGAGGGGGCGGCGTGGAAGAGGCTAGAGATGGCGTCCTGTATGGGCACGAGTCTGAGGGCGCTGGTGATGGCACTGTGGCCACTCCCGCCGACAAGGTACACCACGAGCCCGGTGGTGGCGGCTCTGAAGATCTGGGGGCAGTGGAGGCATCATAGGGGTGAGGTTGGGGCCTCGGTTTGGTCCCCGATTCGAGAGAACCATCGGTTTGTCCCGGGAAGGATGGATGGGGGGTTTCTGAGCTGGCATCGGGCAGGGATTAAAAGAATGGGGGACCTGTTCATTGATGGGACGTTTGCGAGCCTAGGCGCGCTGGAGGAGAAATTTGGGCTACCCCTGGGAAACGCTTTTAGATATATGCAGGTGAGGGCGTTTGTGAGGCGGCAGGTGAGGGAATTCCCGTTGCTTCCAGCACGCAGGATTCAGGACAGGGTGATTTCGGGGGTATGGGTTGGAGAGGGCAGGGTCTCGGCGATTTACCAGGAGCTGCAAGAAGAGGAGGAGACCTCGGCGGAGGAGCTAAAGGGCAAATGGGAGGAGGAGCTCAGGGAGGAGATAGATGAGGGTCTGTGGGCTGATGCCCTGAGTCGGGTTAATTCTTCCTCCTCTTGTGCCAGGCTCAGCCGGATACAGTTTAAAGTTGTTCACAGAGCGCATATGACAGGGGCGAGGTTGAGTAGGTTCTTTGGGGTGGAGGACAGATGTGGGAGGTGCTCGGGGTGCCCAGCAAATCACACCCATATGTTCTGGTCGTGCCCGGCGCTGGATGGGTTTTGGAGGGGCTTTGCGAGGACTATGTCCAAGGTGGTGAACGCCCGGGTCAAGCCGAGCTGGGGATTTGCATTATTTGGGGTATCGGACGAGCCGGGAGTGCAGGAGGCGAAAGAGGCCGGTATTCTGGCCTTTGCATCCCTGGTAGCCCGGCGGAGGATTTTGCTACTATGGAAAGATGCGAAGCCCCCTAGTGTGGAAGCCTGGATCAATGACATGGCAGGGTTCATCAAGCTGGAGAGGATAAAGTTTGCCTTGCGAGGGTCTGTGCAGGGGTTCCTCAGGCGGTGGCAACCGTTCCTGGATTTTCTCACGGAGCGTTAGGAGGTCGGCAGCAGCAGCAACCCAGGGGGACGGGGGAGAGGTTTGTTCTGGGGTGGCGTTTGCCTTAGGGTGGGGTGTTTCCCTATTTGTGTTTTTATTGTTATATGGGGGGTTATTGTAGTTTGGGGAAACTCTATGTATAATTCTTGCGGGTGGGGTTCTTATGTTCTTGTTTCTTTTTTCTGTAGGGGGGGGATTTTGTTGAAAATCTGTTGAAAATTTGAATGAAGATATTTTTTTTAAAACAATGCAGTTAGAGCATGTTAGAGTTACAGGAAGGTGAATGAAGCAAGGGACACAGCTGTGTGTGTGTGTGTGTGTGTGTGTAAGCTGTCAATCACAGCCCACACAGGGAAATTAATGAATGGCTTGAAGTTTAAGGATCTGAGGCGTTTAAGCACAGGTTAGTTTTCTCTTTCCAGGAATTGACACGTGGTGCTCCCTGTGTCTGAGCCAGCAGGTGTATACCCAGGTGAGTGTTGCTATTTTTTCACTGCCCCTCCTCCCTAGCTTCCAGACAGGAGGGTTTTTTTCTGGGGGGGGTTGAGTGGGGGGGCTCCCCCTATATAGGGGGGTCTCTTGGGGGTGTCTCTTTATTTAGGGGGTTTCTGGGGTGTCCATGGGGGGGATCTGATGGGGGTGAGGTGGGCAGATCTGGCATTGTGGGGGGAGGGAGGGGGTCCTTGGATGGACTTTGGGGACCAGCCCCTTAAGGGGTTATCCCCTTAGCCACGATGAGGGTTACCACATCAGTGCCACGCTGGGAAATACCAATAGTAAATCCGTCTACATGATTCCCGGCTCAGAAGACCGGAGATATGGTGCCCGGCCGGCTAAGTGGTTGCCACTGGGTCATTAAGACCAGTCTGCATCCACGTGCCTCCTCCTGCTGGCGTGTGGGCGCGAACCTCAATCGTGAGCACGGATCCCATTTTTCCCCCCCCCGATGCTCAATTCTCCGCCGCATGAGGAACCCCACTACCAGCGGCAAACAGCGGGGGAATATTGCCCAATAGCTCTGTCTGCTGTTTAACCAGTCTGAATATTGCCCAATAGCTCTGTCTGCTGTTTAACCAGTCTGAATTCAGATAGTAGGTCAGCTGCATCCCAATTCAAACTGGGGGACTTTGGGAACATTCGGAAAATATCCCTTTGACAACCTTCCTTCTTCTTTTCCGAAGCTCCGTGCTCAGATTTGGAAGCAATTCCTGAAGCCACCCATTATACACCCAACCTTTTCTGGCCCGATATTTATGACTTTTTTATTTTTGTCTGACCCTCCCTCACTCTCTACCAAGCTAGCCCACACCCTGGTCTCTTCTTACCTTTCCTGACCCAGTGCCGGTCCTCTCGATGTGCTGCCTCACTCACGGAACTGGCAGGCTGTATGTTGCGATCTCACCTCAAGAGACCCACCTGCTGACTGGTTCTTTATGTGAAAAGTCACTCAGCGCTGTGTCACCCAAGGTTTTTCTGTGCAGTCACCATGCTGCGTGTTCAGCACTCTCCGACACCGCAACTTCTTGGTGATCTGACCAAAATGTTGAGGGTCATCTCATGACATGTACCATGATCTAATGTCCTAACTATACTTAATCTTGCTGCCACCTGGCCCACCATCGCTGAGCAGCATGTTGTGTTATTATAGTGAAATAATACTTAGGACTTATTTACTGCGCAGGAAACAAGGCATCAATCACTCATAGGGAATTGGGGAAACACGCTATTGTTCATTTATTAAGACTTGGCACATGAGAGCAGTTGTATATAATTATAAAGCTTCAAATGTGTGTTTGCGCTCTGCTCAAAGTGAAAGTGAAACTGAGACTGGCATGTTTCCCTTCTAGTGATGTCATGCTGACATTGATGTCATGCTGATATTAAAGGCATATTACACCAAGCGCCTTTGACAACATCAGGATATTCCCAAACAGCCAGTGAAATACTTTTGAAGTGTTGTCATTGTTGTAATGTAGGAAATGCAGCAGTCAATTTGTTCACAGTAAGCTCCCACCATCAGCAATGTGACAATGACCAGAGGGCCTGTTTTTCTGATGTTGGTTGAGTGATAAGTATTGGCCAGAACACTGGGGTTAACCCTCTGCTTATGTTGGAAATAATGCCATGGGAATCTTCTACATGCACCCCAGAGGGCCGTCAAAGGCTCCATTTAAGGTTTCAAACATGAAAGGGGAATGTGTCGAATTTGACCCATTTCTTTCTTGGAGGCTGAGAGGGGACTTCAATTCCTCGCCCAGATTCTTCAAACAAGAGGGGAAAGTTAAACATGCAACGTTGATTCTCTTACCCCCAGCACAATCCCAGGAAGATGGTTAGGCTGGTGGAATTTGCATGTGGCATATAAATACAGCAAGGATCTGTTAAGTAGTTCAGCCTGTTTGTGTGTTAAAAATACCCTGAAATCTCCGCTCATTGTGATCAGGACAAGACCTTCAGGAGAGGAAGAGACAAAATAAAATGAGCAAAATGCAAAATGTTCTGTTATTTGAGAGCACACTTGTCCCAGTTTAAATAAGGACCCAGCACTCCCTATGACCTACTGAAATGCTCAATATAGCTTCCCCTGGCTACTTCCATTTCACACTATGTGCCAGCCCAACTCTTCTGCAGCACAAACGCACATCGGCAACAGTGAAAGAGGAATTTTCCATTGGAAATCTGGACATGGACTAATGTCTAATATCATCACAGAGGAATTAAGCAAGTATTTTTACTCAATGGCTGCAGAGGGAGGGCTCTCAGCAAATTGTCCCACAGCTTTACCACTCCCTATCGTTGTAACCTCCGTCAAATCCACGAACCTCCGAGACCTCTTCCAATTCTGGCCTCCTGAGTAATCTCTGATTTTTGTTAAGGCCATGCCGTCAGATGTCCTTTACAAGCCACCTCTTTGACCAGGTTTTTGGTCGCCTGCCCCAACATCGCCTTGTGTCGCTCGGTGTCACATTTTGTCTGTTAACGCTCCTGTGAAGTGACTTGTGGCGTTTTGCCACGTTAAAGGTGCTATATAAATGCAACTTATTGTTGGCCTGCCAACCGAGCTCCTAATTTGTCCTCAGCCAGGATCATTCTTTTCCTTAAATTATTCTCATGGTGTAGGCATCATTGGCAAGGCTGCCATTCATTACCCATTCCAAGTTAACCTTGTGCATCTGAGTGGCCCGCTCAAAGACCTGTCTGTATGGGGTTGCAGTCGAGTCAATTTCTCTACTTGGAACTTGATCACGGCAGAACACTCCCGGGAGGACAATCGAAACACTTTAGGGATGTTCTCGAAGCAACCATGAAGAGGTTAATCAAATTTAATGCCAAAGAAGAGAAGCTGGGGGAAGTTGGCAGGTGAAGGACACTTGTGAACCAGTTGGGTTTTGAGTGGAAGTTTAGAAGGATGAGGGGGGGATCTTATTGAAACTTGCAGGCTGCTGCGAGGCCTGGATAGAGTGGACGTGGAGAGGATGTTTCCACTTGTAGGAAAAACTAGAACCAGAGGACACCATCTCAGACTGAAGAGACGATCCTTTAAAACAGAGATGAGGAGGAATTTCTTCAGCCAGAGGGTGGCGAATCTGTGGAACTCTTTGCTGCAGAAGGCTGTGGAGACCAAATCACTGAGTGTCTTTAAGACAAAGAAAGATAGGTTCTTGATTAATGAGGGGATCAGGGGTTATGGGGAGAAGGCAGGAGAATGGGGATGAGAAAAATATCAGCCATGATTGAATGGCGGAGCAGATTCGATGGGCCGAGTGGCCTAATTCTGCTCACATGTATTATGGTTTGAGGATGAGGACTGAGAGATTAGACTAGGTTAGAGAGAGACAGAGGCAGGGGTTCCTGTGTTCTACTTTGCAAGAAAGGCGTAGACAGCAAGGGTCTCAACCCAGGGTTGAGAAGGGCAGGCCAGCCAGCAACGGCGAGGCGCGAGGCAAGACACGAGGTGCGAGGCGAGTCGCGGGGCGCCAGGGTCAGGCACCAGCCCCAAGGCGGTGAGTCAGCAGGATGGAGTCAGGAGCCGTCGAGCAGCGAAGGGAGCAGGCGAGGGCTCAACCCCAACCCCCAGGGGTGAGGAGGGCAGCCCAACAAGCAACAGCGAGGAACAAAGCTCTGAAACCAGCCTCGCCAGCACGAGGAGACCTCTTAAAGACCTCAGGCAAGTGAGGTGAGTGAGAATATGGGAATAGGAAAGTGTGAGAGGTGGTGGGGAGCCAGTGAGGGGATGGGGGTGCGAGGAGAACAGTGTGAGGGTGAGGGGGATCGAGGGAGGAGAGTTTGTGAGGGTTTGGGGGCGTGGGCGGTGAACCAGGATTGCAGAGAGGGTGAGTGTGTGAGGGCCAGGTTGCATTTTGGCGGGAGGGAGGGTTTGTGAGTTAGTGAGGGGGGAATGGGCAGGGGAAGAGGAGAGTGAGTGTTGTTTGAAATCTGGAGTCACAGCCCCATAGTGAATCCAATCTGAAGTGATTCAATTTGGCAGGAGAGACAATATAAAAGTAAAGGCTACAATTCTAAATGGGAACTGTGGCAGAGGCACCTGGTGGACCTGGTACGTAAGTGTCAGGAACCGCGGCAAGAGCAACACCATGTTCTTTGGTAACTGGGCCGGCCGGTCCTTTGTCCCCTTCTCCGTCAGGTCAGATTACCTGAAGGTGCTGGGGATATGGTTCGGAGAGGCTGGGGCGTGCATCAAAAACTGGGAGGAATGCATAGCCAAGATAAGACAGAAACTGGGCTGGTGGGAGCAACGCTCTCTCTCCATTGCGGGCAAAACCCTGGTCATCAGGTGTGAGGTACTCTCGGTGTTACTGTACGTGGCGCAGGTCTGGCCCATAACCTGACCCTACGCCACAGCAGTCACCCGGGCCATCTTCAAATTTATCTGGCGATCCAGGATGGACCGTGTCCGAAGGGACACTATGTACAAACCTCTGGAGAAGGGAGGGAGAAACGTACCCAATGCCCCCTCATCCTGTTGGCCACCTTTGTGTGCAGCTGCATCAAGCTCTGTGTGGACCCCCGGTATGCAAACGCCAAGTGTCTACATACTGAGGTTCTACCTGTCCCGGTGGTACGAAGGATGGGCCTGGCCTCATTGCCGTGGAACGCTCCAAGTAGTTGGACCGTGCCGGACCACCTGTCCCTCGTGGAAACGTTTTTGAAGACAAACACCTTTGACCACAAGGCAATGAAGCAGTGGTCAGCACGTAATGTCCTCGAGGCCCTCAGGGAAAAGGAGACCGTGGAGGACGTTGGACGGTTCCCTGAGCAGACTGTCAGAGTCATCTGGCAGAACGCCTCATCACCAGGACTTACAAACAAGCACCAAGACCTAGCTTGGCTAGTGGTGAGAAGGGCCCTCCCTGCCAGATTCTTCATGCACACCCGAAGGCTCTGCGCCAATGCACGCTGCCCTCGGAGTGGCTGTGGGGGAAATGAGACAGTCACACACCTCCTTGTGGAATGTGCCTTTGCAAAGAAGGTCTGGAGAGAGATGCAGTGGTATTTGTCAAGGTTCATCCCGAGCAGATCTGTGACACAGGACTCTGTGCTCTACGGACTGTTTCCAGGGACACACGCCGAGACAAACATCAACTGCTGCTGGAAGGTCATCACCTCGGTGAAAGACGCTCTTTGGTCTGCCCGAAACTTGCTGATCTTCCAGTGCAAAGAATTGTCCTCGACCGAGTGTTGCAGACTGGCACATTCCAAGGTCCAGGACTACGTGCTGAGGGACGCACTCAAGCTTGGGGCAGCTGCCGCCAAGGCGCAATTGGGGAAAGGCCACTGTGTAAGGTCTTTCCAGCAAATGTACACCGAGGGGCGGGTAACAGTGTAAACCCCCCTCGGTCTGGGCCACCAACACTCAAATGTATAAAGGCATTGGAAGAAAAATGACTATGTAAATACATACAAAAGAATTGTAAAGTAAACAGGGAAATGTGTGGAATGTCATCCCAATTGAATGTAAGAAAGCCAAGTGAATATGTAACTTTGATGGAAATGTACAGTCACGACAATTCAAAATGTTCTGTAATGTTTATTAGAGACTTTATGAATAAAGTATATTTCTGGAAAAAAAAAGTAAGTGTCAGGACAGATGGTGAGCAGTTAATAAAGCATACTGTATCCTGGGCTTTTTCAATAGGGACATACAAGACCAAGGTCCTGCTGAACTTGTACAAGTCACTAATCTGGCCTCATCTGGAGCATTGTGTCCAGTTCTGGACACCGCACTTTAGGAGGATGGTTTCATTTTAGATTTCCAGCCAGCATTCACAGAACCTTGCCTTAATTGTGGTGTGATTATTAAATGAATTTCAAACAGCAGGTGGCACCAGTGTGTAAATTATTCTCAGATCCATTAACCACATTTGAATCGGCAAGTTTCAGCATGTATCGGGGTGGGAAGGGTCTACAGAGCGCGCCAAAACCTCTCCCACTGGATTCTGATGGTAGAACCCCTCAGACAGGTTTTGCCAGCCTGTGTGTAGTGGAGCGAGTTGGCACGACCCATCCAGTAGGAGTCTGATTTCTTTATTGTCCTGGTAACAGAACAAAACTTCAAAGAAAAAAGCTCCAGAACAACTCACTACCTGGAAACGTTTGGCAATAACTGATAAAAGAGGTCAGCTTGTAAGCACATTCAGGATTGAGTCAGTTTTGTGTGTGTGTGTGTGTGTGAGGGATTAGAATTCCTGAGAAACACACTCATTCATTCTGGAAGTCTGACTGGTACATTACTCACGAGCCAGAACAGCAAGCCAGAATCGTAAGCCATTGCATAATATCCTGTGAAGCCTTCAGTGTCAGGACAGATACAATGAAGGATCGAGGGCAGAGGGTAGCAGAGTGAAGTGACAGCTTATTCCAGCACAGAGTGCAACATGTCTTCATTCAATGTTGGGAAACATGTTCACAAGGACAATTGTGCACTGATTTGTCCAGTTGTTCTAATTTCCTCAGATTGGGGCACTCAACGAGATGAGTGACTTCACCCGGGATCCATTTGATCTCCACCGAAGTCACATTTAAATTTCCTCCGCCTTCCAAAGTCCCAAAGGAATTGGAAAATGTATACATAGAACATACGGTGCAGAAAGAGGCCATTCGGCCCGTCGAGTCTGCACCCACCCACTTAAGCCCTCACTTCCACCCTCTCCCCGTAACCCAATAATCCCTCCTAACCTTTTTGGTCACGACAAAGAGAACAAAGAAACTCAGAGAACAAAGAAAAGTACAGCACAGGAACAGGCCCTTCGGCCCTCCAAGCCCGTGCCGACCATGCTGCCCGACTAAACTACAATCTTCTACACTTCCTGGGTCCGTATCCCTCTATTCCCATCCTATTCATGTATTTGTCAAGATACCACTAAGGGCAATTTATCATGGCCAATCCACCGAACCTGCACGTCTTTGGACTGTGGGAGGAAACCGGATCACTGTGGAGGAAACCCACACAGACACGGGGAGGACGTGCAGACTCCGCACAGACAGTGGCACAGCGGGGAATCAAACCTGGGACCCTGGCGCTGTGAAGCAACAGTGCTAACCACTGTGCTACCGTGCTGCCCACCTTATGAAACAGACCGACAAAAAAATCCAACCAGTGTCAGAACGGTGAACCATAATCTTTATCAAACAATAATCGGAGCGTGGCGAGGGTCTCCTGCTGGTGTCCCTCAGGCAGGCTTCGCGAAGGCAAGGGTGCGGGGACGGGCTATCAGGAAGGAGAGCAGGGCCTGTAAAAGCAAGGAGTAGTTGGCCCAGAGCCAGGCAGGTGGTTGTGGGAGATCTGGGGTGGGATTCTCCGACCCCCCACGGGTCAGAGAATCGCCGGGGGCTGGCGTGAATCCCGCCCCCGCCGGTTGCCGAATTCTCCGGCACCAGATATTTGGCGGTGTGGGAATCGCGCCGCGCCGGTTGGCGGGCCCCCCCCCCCCCGGCGATTCTCCGGCCTGCGATGGGCCGAAGTCCCGCTGCTGGAATGCCTGTCCCGCCGGCGAGAATCAAACTACCTCTCCTACCGGCGGGACAAGGCGGCGCGGGCGGGCTCCAGGGTCCTGGGGGGGGGGGGGGGGTGATCTGGCCCCGGGGGGTGCCCCCACGGTGGCCTGGCCCGCGATTGGGGCCCACTGATCCGCAGGCGGGCCTGTGCCGTTGGGGCACTCTTTTCCTTCCGCCTTCGCCATGGTCTCCACTATGGCGGAGGCGGAAGAGACCCCCTCCACTGCGCATGCGCGGGGATGCCGTGAGCGGCCGCTGACCCTCCCGCGCATGCGCCGCCCGGCAATGTCATTTCCACGCCAGCTGGCGGGGCGGAAATCAGTCCGGCGCGGGCCTAGCCCCTCAAGGTGAGGGCTCGGCCCCTCAAGATGCGGAGAATTCCGCACCTTTGGGGCGGCGCGATGCCGGACTGATTCGCGCCGTTTTTGGCGCCGTTCGGCGGACATCGCGCCGATTGCGGAGAAACCCGCCCCTGATTCCCATCTCCCAGGCACTCAGAGTGAATAATTTACATGAAGCTCATACACTCTGCCTTGCGTAACCCTTTGCTGCTTTTACACCCACCAAAAATCAATTCGCATTTATGCAGCCCCTTTGAGATCGTAAAACATCCCAAGGTGTTTCAGAGGAGTGTTGCTGGGCAATTACTGAACTGACGTTAGGACAGGGGAGCTTGCTCGAAGAGCTAAGAGGGATTGAGGATCATCCTAAAGGAGGAGAGGGAGGCGGAGAGGGTTTAGGGAGGGAATTCTGAACCCGAGGCAGCAAAAGGCACAGCCCCCTAATGGCAGAGCGAAGGAAGAACAAGAGGGCCCTCACTGGAGGAATGCAGTGCTATCGGAGGAGTGCAGGGCTGGGCAAAGTTACAGTCAGGGAGGAGGGGAGGCCATGTGGAGGAATCTGAACACAAGGTGCGAGATTATCCACTCCCGCGCCGGTTGGGAGAATCGCCTGGGCCGCCAATATTTCCCGGGACGCCGGTCCGACGCCCTCCCGCGACTCTCCCAAGCGGCGGGAACGGCCCGGTCGAGTTCTGCGGGCCACAGGCCGGAGAATCGCCGGAGACACCCAAAATGGCGATTCTCTGGCACCCCCGCTATTCTCAGGCCCGGATGGGCCGAGTGGCCAACCAAAAACGGCGGGTTGCCCCCGGCGCCATCCACACCTGGTCGCTGCCGTCGGGAACAGCACGGGAACGCTGGGGGGGCGGCCTGCGCGGGGGGGGGGGGGGGGGCGGGGGGGAACCTGCACCGGGGGGTACCTCAAATGTGGGATGGCCCGCGATCGGTGCCCACCGATCGTCGGGCCGTCCTCTCTGAAGGAGGACCTCCTTCCTTCCGCGGCCCTGCAAGATCCGTCCGCCATCTTCTTGCGGGGCGGACTCGGAGAGGACGGCAACCACGCATGCGCGGGTGACGGCAGTTATGCAGCGCCGCCTTTACGCGGCGACAAGGCCTGGCGCGTGTAGATGACGCGGCCCCGCTCCTAGCCCATTATCGGGCCCTGAATCGGTCGGGATAGGGGCCGTTTCGCGCCGTCGTGAACCTCGACGGCGTTCACGACGGCGTGGGCACTTCGGCGCGGGAGTGGAGAATCCCGCCCATGAGATTTAAAATTTTACAATGGAGGCGTTGCTGGATCTGCAGTCATAGAGCAAAGAACAAAGAACAAAGAAAAGTACAGCACAGGAACAGGCCCTTCGGCCCTCCAAGCCTGCGCCGACCATGCTGCCCGTCTAAACTAAAATCTTCTACACTTCCGGGGTCCGTATCCCTCTATTCCCATCCTTTTCATAGATTTGTCAAGGTGCCCCTTTAACGTCACTATCGTCCCTGCTTCCACCACCTCCTCCGGCAGCGAGTTCCAGGCACCCACTACCCTCTGTGTAAAAAACTTACTTCATACATCTCCTCTAAACTTTGCCCCTCGCACCTTAAACCTATGCCCCCTAGTAATTGACTCCTCTACCCTGGGAAAAATTTTGTAGACCTCTATCAGGTCGCCCCTCAACCTCCTTCGTTCCAGTGAGAACAAACCGAGTTTACTCAACCGCTCCTCATAGCTAATGCCCTCCATACCAGGCAACATCCTGGTAAATCTCTTCTGCACCCTCTCTAAAGCCTCCACATCCTTCTGGTAGTGTGGCGACCAGAATTGAACTCCCAAGTGTGGCCTAACTAAGGTTCTATACAGCTGCAACATGACTTGCCAATTCTTATACTCAAGGTTTTACAGTCAAGGTAGACGAGGGAGCACTGGGTTGCTGAGTGAGCCGGACTTGCAGGCCAGGGGAACAATCGGAATAATAATAAACAACTGGCTGTCGGCCATCAGGAAAGATATTCCATTTTCTCCAGAGGGTGCAACTCTTGAGAAAAATGAAAGTGAGTAAAGAGTAAACCATTTGGCATGGCTGGGCTGTGCCTGTGATATAGACTTTATCAAAATATAACAGAGGAACTTCAGGGGCTCAATCAGCCTCTCGAGCCTTCTTCATGATTAGTAAGATCAGAGCTGATCTCGAACCTCAAATCCCTTACCCTTGATTCAGTCGGTGTTCAAAAATTTACTCATCTCTATCTTTAGTGGGCAGCACGGTAGCACAGTGGTTAGCACTGTTGCTTCACAGCGCCAGGGTCCCGAGTTTGATTCCCGGCGGATTCTGCCTGTTCTACACGCGTCTGCGTGGGTTTCCTCCGGGTGCTCTGGCTTCCTCCCACAGGTCCCGAAAGACGTGCTTGTTAGGTGAATTGGACATTCTGAATTCTCCCTCCGTGTACCCGAACAGGCGCCGGAGTGTGGTGACTAGGGGCTTTTCACAGTAACTTCATTGCAGAGTTAATGTAAACCTACTTGTGACATTATTATTAATGTACAAGGCTGGAACTGGAAATAG